>NW_016690192.1:1171604-1308762 GCF_001604755.1 Lepidothrix coronata
ATACCCAGCTCAATATAGGAGCAACACAGCAAAATGTCAAATTACTTGCCAGAATAACATGACAAAACTGGCTCATTAACATATGCTGATTGATGAACCCTCCATGAAAATACAAATCTGGACTTCAAGAGTTTACATCATAGAGTATCTGACCTTGAGTTCGGCTTGGAGTTCGCCACACACCTGCAGCCATGTGAGCAATAACAATGCTAATACCTGTGTATGCCACTTTGTGTGAAGTACCAAAAAAAGTAAAAGGAACAGATTCAAACAGTAACATGTGTGCATTTATTTTCAAATCAGCAATTTTGAAGTTTACTGACAGACAGTACGGAGCAAGGGAATGACTTGAAAACGCAAAATCAAATCAAATCCCTGCTTTCTTGGTGATCAGCTGCAGCAGCAGCCTCCGAGTCAGCCAATCCTCACTCACTATCGATTTTTCTGCTGGTCTTAAGTGACTTTGGACACTGATCAATGTTCTAAAAGGGAAATATTAAATCTCATAAAGAAAAATGCACATCTGACTAAAGAGCAGCAATGAAAGCAAAGTTTGCTGAAAGATAAAAGGATGTGCATATTTAATGGTACTCAAGCTCTCAGAACACACACAGCCCGTCTAAGAGCAAAATTAAGCTACACCTTTTTTTCTTCTTGTGAGAAATGCAGAATGAAAATTTTTCACATGCTCTCAAAACTATTTAGAATTTTATCTGACAAAATAAACAATCCCTGTGCCTGCAGTGATTACTGCTGTTTAGATATACAGACCCCAAGCAGATATAAAATAGCAGTGGAAATATGTTGTTTGGTTTTAGGAGTAAAAGATGCTTCTGAAAAGGCGGTTCATAGCTATTAAATGATTTCCATATCCCACTGTTTTATTGTAACTTCTCTTCTCCTTTTTTTTTTTTTTAATGAAGACCACAGATTTTTCAGGAGATTTGTCATTAATTTAATGAACTATAACTATTTTTTTCAACTCCACTGGGTACAAAGGGGAACCTTGATATAAGAGAAAGCCCAGCTAAGACCCTGTGGATAGATACAGTGTATTCAGATATCAGCTGGCGTGACAGTGCCTAATCCTGAGTACCGTGCCCAAGAGCCAAGGGAATGCTATTTCTCTCCGTTGTTCCAAACAACAGATGCTGTCAATTAACTTTAAGCAGCGTCCAAGAAAACCCTTTTGTTATATTTTGCAGTATTATGCAGAAAGTGTCACCTCTGGAAATGAGGGAACAAGCTGTTTTTCATTATCATTCAATTGTCCCAATCAATCTGACAATTACAAAGAGAAAAAGTCTTAATCACTAGACACATGCTAGTTGCTGCTAGTTTTACCAGCTGCAAAGAAAAAAAAAGGAAAGGAAAAGAACTACAACCCCTCACAAACAAGAGAAACAACAAAAAAAAAAACCAAACAGAAAAATTCAAAACCTGTTTTCCTGTTTAGAGATGTAACCCAAAAACATACCTGCATTAGGGTGAAAGATAATTGAATACACAGTGTTATGATAGACATGGGTATAGCCACTGCAACAAATTAGTAATTAAATCAGCTTATGCTGTTGATTTACTGTGGCTTTTGTAGAAGTACCATTTGCTGTATACAAAGAAACAGCCATCAGCATCTTATTCATTTGAATACAAGAAAAGTTGTTCATTAAAGTTGTGACTAGTGAATTTCCATATAATTAAAGTACTGTATACATAGCAATGTAAGGGCTTTCTGGGAACGGGTGGAGGAAGGTGTGTAAATACAGATGGCCAGGTTCATTTATCTGACCTGAAGGACTGAGGCTGCAGAAAGGCAGCACGGACAGCCAGGGTGTGGGCAGGGCTGGACCTGCTGCTTTGGTGACTCTCCTCTAGAGCCCCAAAAACAGAAACCTCCACTGGATTGGAAAAGTCCTTTTATCTTCTGATCTGTACTTGCCTGCACTGATGAGGAGCAGGTGTAACATCATGCACAGAGAATTCAAGCAACATCACACTATGCCTATGAGCAAGGATGCTCACACTCTCCATTTCTGGTCTTTGAGTCCCAAGTGTTTGCTAAATGGACTCAGCACGATACCTTCACCTGGCCTGCTCATCCCACCAGTGTTCCTGAGAAAACAAGGGATAGCTTGGTGCCCCATTCCTCAGGGAGCATAAAGTCCCCACATAACATGCATTTGAGCAGTAAGCAACACATTTGGCCTGCCATCAGGAGTTTGAAGGATTTCATCTACCTGGAATTTCTATAGAAATAAATACCATCCTATGGAAAAAATAACTGTACATCCCTTTTTGGCAGCATTAAAATGCTCTCTTTCCTACCATCACCCAGAACTGAGCAGCAGGCACCAGCTTTTAGAACAGAACTGGCACAGAGTGGCTCAGTGACACATGCACTGGATGGTGAGTGACATCCATTAGAATAGGTATCCCAGTAAATGCCAGATATGTGACACTGAAAGTATCTGTCTGATGCAAGTCTTTCAGTACACGCCAGTTATGTTTTGTCATCTCTTCTCAAACAGCTCCACTGTCACTAAAAACACAGCGAACATTCAGCATTCCCAACCACGCTGCTCTGGCTATCAGCATCTGGCCACTGAAGGAGTGCCACAGATGGAAATTATTCCAGAACTATTGGCAGCCGTGTTGGATCCTTCTGCCTGATGCCGTTCTTGAAGGAAACGAGGGTAACACAACACATTGGTTTGCTGACATTCTCACTCGAGAAACCACGTCACTTTTTTGCACATTTATCAAAAAGGGCCCACTTTCCTTCATCCAACTGTGTAGGATATTACAGAAAGTTGCATTACAGTGAGATCCCTGGGCCATGCAGTTCAGATAAAAGGTTTGAGTGTGCTTACACTCTGGAGGCCAAGACTATGATGCTGGTACATAAACCCGGATTTCAGTTTTTGTCCTCAGGAAATCTGCTAGTCACAATAATTCCAAAGCACACACGTAAAGATATAAAGATCAATGCACAAAAGAGATTCACAATAAGTATTAAAACAAAACACAGATCTTACAGCAATCCAGTAAGACTTAGATGAGAAGGAAATGTTATACCTGAGGCACGAAGAAGAAAGAACAGGTAAAGCCTTTCTGATAAAAAAAGAGAACTCTCAAGTGCTGGGTTTGGCAATCACATACACTTTTATACACTGACCAATACATCTATGAAATTGTAGTACTGGCCTATAAGGCAGTGAACACCAAGGTGGGACAACTCAGAGAAAAACAAATAATTTGACTTCTGAGCTCTCTAGAGAGGAGGACTGAGGACATCACGGGCCCTGCAAAGGCCACTTGCTTAGGGTGTAAGAAAAGTCTTCTGTCCAGAGTTGGTCTGAAATCAGTAGATGTCGATGATTCAACGGCCAGTTGGGTCCTGAGACTTTTCTCAAGAGTTGGCAACTTTGTGACTGGCTGTAAAACTACTCATTCTTCTTGGCAGACTTTTCAGATTTCTAATGTGAACTATTCAGGCCAGTTCAGTTTTACTAAAGGCACACCAGAAAAAGCTGAAAAGAGGTTTTTGTCTTCACTAGGCCCTTTCAAGAGCTATTTTCTGACCTCATTCCTGATTAATCTGTAAAATAAATACAAGACTAACACCCTTTTTAAAAACAATTTTTAAATAGATAATGCATGTTTGGTATGTGTGTTTATTTGGAAAAGAGAGGAAAATCAAGCTAATTATTCTTTTAATAGATCTTTTGTTTTAGTTTCTTGCTTGTCAAAAGCTGAGAAAGGAGAAGGCTTCTTGATCCATTTCTCTTTGCAGAACTCAATTGCCTGTGCCATCAAATTAAACCCTTCTGTAAGATAAAATCAACATGAGAATAGAGTAAAATGTAAAACCCTTTTACATTTTATCTTGATAGTGGGGAAAAAAGTAGTAGCTTTTATTGTAATTATATTGATCTGCATATGTGTCTGCTCAGTCTTTCAAGATTACTCTTTTTAAAAAACTCTTGGGTCTATGTTCCTTCCTCCTTGAATGTTATTCTTCATAGAGAGAACACAAAGCAGCACATGTGCCTTTATTAACAATTATGAGGCACTCAACTAGAACCATACAACTGTTGTTTACAGTTGGACAGTGTCCTCATCTAAAAATGCAACTTCAGAATGACTTAAACCATTCAAAACATATTTCATCCCACTCCTGGGCAGCCTTACAAGCACTTGGCCCTGTTGGAGGAGATGGCAGGTATTGCAGATTGCTGGTGAACCTACAGCAGCTTCAAAAGAAGGTTCAAAAGGAGGAATGGAGCCATTTCAAGCGTGCAGGAGGCAAAAAGTGAACTTATAAGGAAAGGATTGGAATTCTTTTTGGTTTCTTTTAAATAGAATTTTTAAAAGTGCAGGGCAAGGAGGGAGGGGCAGTGATCAAGGGATAGCTGCTGGCTTTCCATGGCAACTCAAAGCAATTTCAGGAAGTCAGCAACAGCAGCCAAATCTCACCCCACGGCCTCAGCACAGCTTTGTGTGATGTGCCAGCCCTCACAGACAGTGGGGTTAAATAAGGAGGAAGTTTTCCTCTGCTGCCTTGGGCTCCATATCTGGAAACAGTCCCACTCAGAGCCAGAGGAGCAGGAAGTAACTCCTCATCTCACACTGCCGCTTCTTGGCCTTCACCAAAATTTCCCTGCTGTCACTAAGGAAGAGATGCTGCTGCAGTACCTCAGAGAGAGACAAAAAAAAAAACAACCTTCCAGAAGCCAATTAAAATGTAGGCCACATGCTTAGAGAAAATTTCTGTAAACACAGGTGGAGTGTGCCAACTCCTTGGAAAGTGGGTGTTTTTAATAAACATGATGGAGAAGGACTGCATGACAGAGTGCTGAGGGGAGCCAGGAACCTACAGCCTCTTCCTGGAGAGGAGAGGGTAAGATCCAGCCAGCGAGTGATCTGAGTCAACATGGTAGGCCTGGGTTTTGTAATCAGAGTAGCAACTGGAGAAAACAAGAATTAAGATTTTGGATTAATTAGAGAAGATGCCTATCAGAATGCAGAAATAATTTAAAATAGTTATAAAAAGAGTAAGAGGGAAGATGGCACTTTGGATCAAATACCAGCGTGCACTTCAGGTGACCCTGGATTGTTTGCTTAACCCACCAGAGATGAAAGGGCAGCCTGGAATACGTTTTAAAAACCCACACATTATGGAGAGCATGGAAGTAGGAATGAATCTGTGAGAATGTTTAAAAGCAATTCTTAATGGTCTTTAGGAATCTACACAAAATGCCCAAATCATACAAGAGAAAGACAGGAAAGGACATTCCCGAGTATTTTCAGCAGCATATTTTTGATAATCTCCTCATCTTGTCCCGTTCCAGGGGACATTTTACACTCTGAATTCATTTCCCACACTGAATGCACCACTAGTAGAGACCAAATAAAGATGAGAAAGAAACAGAGCCCAGCTTTTCTGCAGCTAATGGCACTAATCAGCTATTGATGAGAGTCCTCAATGATAGTAATAGAGCAAGCATTAATGAAGAATGCTGACTGCTGATTTATTAGCAAGATATTCCTGTGACAGGGAAGAATTGTTGTTAGAGAAAATGTCTATTCAATAGGAGAATAATAACATGTAATAGGAGTATTACACACAGGTTCAAGCCATTCTATCATGTCTCTCTCTAGCAGACCATGTGAGCTATTGTGGAGATGACCTTACTGGAAAGCAAGGAAAATACAGGATGCATCTCTGCCTCAGGAAGCTAATTAAAAAGAAAAAGCAGAATAAAATACTCTAAAATACCTTTAGCTAATTCAGATCTCTGGCTGATAACAAAGCAAGACAAATTGCAAAGATCTGGTACAAGTTCTGTGGGGTTTTTTTAACTATATGAAGTATTCTCTTTGCAAAACTAGATGGAGTATTTTTATTCTTAATAACTGAAATTGTAATGTACTGTATTTTATGCTATTATAGAATTGTGTAAAGGTTATTTTGCTGTTCGTTCAATGCATATTTTCATATGCAAATGATGCAAATTAAATTATCTCAAATAGTAGCAGAAATTCCAGCAGAATGGTATTTTTAATATAAATCATCATCCCCTCAAGTCATATTATAGAGAATTGCTTCTGTATTTATATTTTTTCATTAAAAATAAAATGATTAATTTCACAAGTTAATTTACTTTCCCCATCACAACACCAAAATTGAAATTAAATATTCTAATGCTTAGAGATATTAAAGACTCCTTTACTGAAAGCAGGTTATTGTTCTAGGAACATTTCCTTGATAAGTGCACGTTGCTGCTATACCACTACAATATTTGCAATGATTTTATTGAACAAACTGTGCATTGTTGCTTGGGTTTTGTTAAGCTTTATAGAACTGGTATTTTCTCAAGAACATACAGGAGACCTTACGCACATCTTTACTCAGGGTGCTTTTCCAATTTTGAGTAAATACTCAAGGGAACACTCCAATAGTGTGCTGGTGGATTTTACAGAAAGGTCTGACTGCAGTGCAGTGACTCTCCCTCTCTCCCTTCAGAGGGTCTCAGGATGGTTAATGGAAAAAGCCTGATCGCCCCCACATCATTGAGCAAACTCACTTTTACTTCCATGTACCTTTCTTTCTATTATAACCTGATCACAACCTTCAAAGATGAATCCTGGTGAACCACAGTAATAGGTTTATAAGAATAAGACATGAAAACACCTTCAGCATTTTCACAGCCTCATCTTTTCCCTCAAAAGAAAGGAAGTCTTCCTTTCATTTAATAATATGGCTTATTCTTTCTTCCACTAAAAAAAAAAAAATGATAGCTTTGCTCTCTTTTAGATTTTTATATTGTGCCTAAGTAAGGTCAATGAAAGCTCAGACTGGGCATCTCTGCAATAATTTTCTGTTGGAGGAACAAGAAATGTATATAGCAGGGAAATTATCCTATCAGATAGACAAGAACCTGTGTTTAGTCACTGAGCCACTTGAAGGTTAATCAGATCTTCAACCAATCCCATCCACACGGATGTGATGAATATTTGATTCAGACTAATTAGTAGGCAAATCCAGGCATTCGGAAGGTATTTGGAATGGCTTAGACAGTGACCTGGAAAAGAATACAGATAGCAATACTCCCCATTATTATGCTCCAAAAATTACTACAGTCCCACTCAGGTCACCTTCACAACCTCAGAAGACTTGCAGGTGTGAATAACAAAAATCAGTGGTAATGGCAGATGTCACTCATCCTTCTTGTGTCAGTATTTTCCTGGAAACAGAGACTGGGGACCTCATGGTCATGTTCAGAGAGTAGTTCTGTGGAATTAGGATACACTTACATCAAAGATGTAATATTTACGATTTTATGCATTTCCAAAGGCCTGAAATAAGATAATAAAACTCAGGGTAGGCCAATACTTAAAAAAATATCACCTTCACACCAAGACTACTTGTGTAACTACCTTGTTTAAGGCAGAAAGCAAGTCCTCCCTCTGGCTGGAGAGCTCCCTCTCCAAGATTTTTTTCCATGGTACAGCCCTGTGTAATGCAGACACACATGGTGCCACAGTGCTTCAGAGCACGAGAAGCAATTCTTGCACTAGAAGCAAAAGAATTTGAAAGCCTGTGATTTCTCCAACGCTATGATTAGTAAATTGTTATCACCAATCTTTACAAACACACACTTTTCCCCCCACCAAAGTGCCGCAAACCTTGATAAATCAGGTTTATTAACCAAATCCACCAAATCCTAAAGCCAGTCTGCAAGCCATGACATTTACAATTTATAAATGGATGACTACAAAAAAAGACAAAAAACACCCTGAGTGGCCTTTCTTCTTCATGAGACAGAAGGCTGTACAAGGGGAGCACAAGGGGAACTCTTTGTTGGTCAGATCATTTTTCTTGTCAGTTTTTGACACTCTTTCGATTATACAGTCAGGAAAACCCTGTAAGAACATAACTACTAACTGAAAAGGTTAATTTCTTGACTTAGATTTCTCTGCTTTTCTAGAATGAAGTCGAAACAAAAATTTCAGATAAAGATGAAAAAAAAAAACTCACACAGATTCCAAATCAGAAATGGCAAAAGGAAAACAAGTGGTATCTTCTATCGAAATACCATGATGTAGAAAAAGAAAATTTTATCTTGAGTGGGTATCAAAGTATGAGCACATCTTTCCTTTCTTGTTTCCTGGTCAGCAAGTGTGAAAATTCCTCATTTTCACAAAGGAAAAAAAAAAAATCCTAATTTTAACCGAAGCAGAAAGAACTGTGTTACAGAAGGAAATTCAAGTAGTTTTACGACCACTGACAAACAGAAATGAGAATATAGAAACAAATGGGAAAAGCCATTCACTGAATAAAGGGTGCCATTACACAGGGTGCTAAACTTTCTCACTTTAATGAGGCTTGACCATCTCCTGGCACTTTCCATGGTCACTTTGATTCGACATAGCTAACAAATTGCAAACTTGAACACAGATTATGGATTTCTGCACATTAATAAAAAATGAATAATTGGAATACATTTTTTATTCTTCAGATCAGATTAGAGATCAGAGAGATCTATACAGGCTCACATGCACACAGAGTCATACAGCTTACAGGAAGAAAAAAGAAAAAATTCATGTAAAAGCATGATCCATGACATAAGTTATTGCCCTACATGGTCAAATTGAGGTGTTCCCACAACATCTTTCCTCCATCTGTTTGTAGGACTGGACTCTAAACCACTCGAGTGACCTGAAGGCTTAAAAAGACAAGACTTCAAAATACCCCACACCCTTAAACCACCTCACTTGTCAGTTTATAACTGGACCTCTAAAACAGGTGCAGAAACAGAGAAGAGAGGGAACACACGGCAGGAAGGTGGGGAATGGCTGAAAGAACCTCTCACAAACAGATTTGGCCTACAGAGAAGTCCAGTGTCAAACTGTGCCTATCCAGCAATTGACCACAAAAGTTACATTTCCAGCCAAAAACGTAAAGTTTTTGAAATAAAAACTTCTGTTTTATTATAAAGTCTTATCAACTTTATGCCAAAAGCATGCCTAGAAATATGTCTCAATCTTTTATATTCCTACTTTAGTGCATTTGCGTTTTTAAAAGTCCTGTAAAGCCCAGCGTTCATGTTTAACAAAGGTATGAAATAAAAAAAAAATTAAACACTGAGATAAATTATGAAACACTTTACAAGTATCTGACACTCTTACTCAGAACAAAATAACTTCCTGATAGCTATTTCTTTATAAGATAATTAGATTTCTTTCATAGCGTAAAGAAATATAAAAGATATTTAGAAACTACATAGGCAAATTTTCTCTCATGTTTTCATGACACATCCTGGAAATATAACAAAAAGACACATTTTTTTAAACAAAAAAATTGTCTCTGAATGAGCCAGTATTTCAAAATGATAATACATGACAAAATAGATCAAAATAATTATAAAAGTGAATCAGAGAAAAGTGACTGAACATATTTTAAGTTAAATAGCAAGCTGTTAGTCTAACCAAGAAAATCTTCTGCTTCTCATTCATTTTTCTTCCCAGATTTTAAGGAAACACAGAATGGTTGAGGTTGGAAGGGACCTCTGGAGATTGTCTAATCCAACCCCTTCCTCAGAGCAGGGTCAGCCACTGCAGGTTCTTCAGGAATGTGCCCAGTGAGGCTTAGATGTCTCCATAAATGCAGACTCTACAACCTCTCTGGACAACCTGTTTCGGTATTTGACCACCCTTAGCATCTAAAAAGCTTTTTCCTACACTTAAATGGAATTTTCATTGGTATCCTTTGCCTCATCCCGTCACTGGGCACCAGTAGGAAAAAACTGGCTCTACCTTCCCTAGTTTCAGCTCTCAGGTATTTATAGGCACTGATAAGATTCCCCCTGAGCCTCCTCTTTTCCATGCTAAGGAGCCCCAGCTGTACGAGCCCCTTCTCACATGAGAGATGCTCCAGCTCTTTAATCATCTTTGTGAGGATGAGATGTCTCTCTCTGGCGGGTACTGGGAAGCCCAGAATTGCACACAGCGCTCCAGATGCACCTCACCAGCGCTGAAAAGGAGGATCATGTCCCTCATCCTTCTGGTAATGCTTCCCTGCTTCCACTGCTTGTATCTGATGGGGTTTCTTAGATTAATGAAAATACATGAAACTACTGGAAGCTGTTTACAAAAAGTTAAGATCAAAGCCAACTAGAAAACGTGAGACGAGGGTTCAGTGTGAAAACAGAGACCCACAGTTCCCAGATTCAAGGTAACAGCTTTCTGCAAAGTTGTTCGAGAGCAGTGTTATAAGAATTCCACGTGCTTTGCTTCTGATGTTTTGATGTTAGTTTTAGGTAGGCCAAGCTTTTACTTTCAGATTTTATTTGTAAAGGAAAAATCTGATCACAGATAGGAAAGAGGAGGGATGTTAACAAGCAACAGGGAGTTGATTAATGCACAGCTGAAGACCTAAAAATGCCATGAATTTCCTGGCAAAGTATGTTAACGAGCAACAGGGAGCTGATACAGCTGAGGACAAAAAATTCCATGAATTTGTTGGCAAACC
Organism: Lepidothrix coronata; assembly: GCF_001604755.1. NCBI lineage: Eukaryota > Metazoa > Chordata > Aves > Passeriformes > Pipridae > Lepidothrix > Lepidothrix coronata. The sequence continues at coordinate 1,182,139 of NW_016690192.1, forward strand.
CATAGAAACTGCACATGTTACTGCAGGACACTGGAGGCATAGCCCTGAAAGTTGAGGGGTCTCACCACAGCAATTAAACTCTTTCCAAATTCAAGTCCTGTTCTGGATTAAAGATTGGTCAGTTTAAGGCCCCTATTTTTACTACCTTTTGCACATTGTCTACACTTCTCAGAATGAGTCCATTTCCTTTTAATTACAGTTTGGCAAATCATTGCTCCCAACTGTTTGTTCAAATACGCTCTGAAAAATAAGCCTTTAAGTTGCAGAAGAAAATTATTACAACTGCACACAGTTACAGTCTAAGTCCAAACAGGAGGATGGATTTCTCACTGAGGGACTCAATCACACTTCTTTCTAGAATCCAGGTGAATCTTCAAGGTGTAACACATTTGCAAACATTTAGTCTTGAAGAAGGGCCAAATACTGATGGCACGAATTACCAGGGGAAAAAAAACCCACACTGAGTAGGTATGTTTGTATAAAAACTGCTGCATTAAGACAGACCAAAAATTCATCCAAATTGGTGTCCAATCACCAACAACAAACACAAACAGACTCTGAGGATACATACAACAAACATCAATACAAGTATTGTGAAAACAATTGTAGTGCAAAAAGATTCAGAATGTGACCTTTACATCTCATGTACAATCCACAGATGAATGCAAATATCAGAAAGGAAGAAACCCCTATGATAATTACTAACAAACAGCAGGATTTGCAGAGCACAGGTAATTTCAAAGAAATAAGATTACAGTTTCATAAAGATAACAGGGCAGCTACACAAAATGAAGTTATACCATCTAAGAGATCCCTGAGGAAACAATAAGGCTACAGAGATCCTAACTTGGGTCCTGGAAATGTGCCTTATCACAGTACTGACATCTCCAACAGAACATTTCTCACTCCTCAGGAAGGCTGGAGTTTAGGGAGAGAATCCCATGGAAGCAACTGTACTGTTCTCACTTCTGTAGCTACCTGGGTACACCCTGGGGTGAGGATCTATCCTTTACAGGGCAGTGACAGGCACTCCATCAACACACTGTGCTTCAGCTTTCACAAAGTATTTGGCTTCCTCTCTCATAATATTTGGAGTGGAAACAGCACTATACAAATGTCATGAACCTCCATTTTCTTTAATTAAATTGACTACATTGATAGAGCCAGAAAAGTTTCTGAACATGAAGAATCACTCCATTAAGTATTTCTAGTATGGGCCCCCTGTAAATTTACCCTTCTTTGGCAGCTTTATGAATAGAAATAAACTGCACTGAAAGAGAACACAGTCATATGCTTGGCAACGTATGCAAAAGATACTTTGAGAATAATGACATGGAGAAATCACTGGGGTATATATATTCTGATATAAGGGATGTCATACTGGCTTAGCTCAGTGGTCCATCTAGCTCAAAACTCTGATTGCATCTGGGAAATATAAATTCTGCAGGACACAACCGGTGGCGGTGATTTTTAGTATTAAAGGCAAGATCCTAGACCTAAGAAGAAACTCAACAGTCACTTAACAATTATTTTGCTCTAGAAACAAGGAGACACTGAATAGGATGAAAGTACTGTGGTAATGAGACACTCAATGGGCTAACATGGAAAAGCAAAACCAAATACAGATCACAAACATGTAATGAGTTCAGATCAGGGTTCAGAAGGGAATCATATTTCGTGTGTCACTCACTGAAAGGGTCCATGGCTGTGCCACAGTACAGTCACTGCTGATGCTGGAGAGTGGTCATATATCCAAATTGGCTTTAACTTTGCAGGCTGGCAGACAGCAGGGTCATGCTCAGGCAGCTCTAACAGCCCAAGAAGCTGCCCAGGTTTGTGGGGGTGCCTGGGAGCTCACCCTGACTGCCCCAGGGGTCACACACACCAACAGTCCCCACGCCAGCTCACCCAGGGACCTCTCCAGGGCCTGCAGTAGCTGTGAGGCACTTCTACAAAAAGAGTCAGTCTGCTTAGTTTACCAAAAACGTGGCCAGGAGTTATATATACCATATATTCCTTCTTGGAAGGAAAAAGTATTTGTAATTTCAACTGAATAAAGTCAAGTGAAGGCCCAAGGTTGAAAGGTGAAAGTGAAGTGATTCAAACTAAGAGCAGGGTGCATGTTTTCAAACATGAGGATTATTGATCATCAAAAAAAAATTAAAAAAATAAATCTTAAAATATTCAGTTAATCGTCCTCTATTCCCTCACATCCATAAATCAAGACTAGGAGTCTTGTCTTGGAGGTAACACTGTAACTCAGACCAACATTTTGGGCTCACTGCAGAACTGATGAGAGTATTACTGTAAAATCTGTTCTCTGTGAGCAGTGGTACCAGATGACCACGGTGGTACATGAGATTCTTAGCAGAGAGGAGAGGAGTGCTCTCTGCATTCTTATGAGAGCAGATATTGTTTTATTCTCCTGGTTTTCCTCAGTCTTCCTAGAAGTAGTTATTGCAGCAAAGGAGAGGAAAAGGGCCCTTGGACTCTTTCTAATGTGCAGCCAATACAATGAGCAGGTGACTGGTGTGAGGTCTGAGCTGTTCACAACAGATGAGCTCTACCCATGCAACTCCAAGCTGGGGGGGGAATATTTGGGTAAAGAGAGGCCAAGCAGGGCTGCCACACACACAGCAGCAGCAAAATGTTTACGTCTCAGTTCTGTTTACTGGCTTTGTCTTTTGAGAAACCGAGAAAAAAAAAAAAAAAGCCTCTTAACTTCTATTTACAACATGTCTTCTTTAAAAATTATAAATTGTTTTAGCTGGAACTGTCAGCACTGTGCTGACAATGCTTAGTTGTATTGATTTTATGATGGAATATTATTTGCTTTGCTGAAGGTTTTGCAGAGCTGTTTCTAATCTAGTGATAGATGTTGGCAAACTATCCTTAGGAATTTTAACATTCTGACAGTTCTTGCAGCCTGAATATAATTAATAAAAAAATGCTGTAGCAAACTGCTTAGTGGAACAAGACTATGGTTTGAGTCATTTCATTACAGTCTTTGACTAACAAATTGGAATCAATTTGTAAGGACAGAACAGGAGATTATTTTGGCATTTAAAGTATATCTGGAATGAGGGAAACATAAGATACCTCTTTGTGTTCCAACATTTAACTCATTTTCTCCAAGAGACACATTTTAATACTTTGGGGATTGCTAGTTTCAGTTTTCCTCTTTTGTTTTTCCTGTCTGTTCACCTTTATTTACCCACTTCCATCTCTCTTCAGACTCATTATGAATCTTGCCAAAACCTTGGAATGCAATGAATAAAACTGAGAATTACTAAAGAATTTTTAGGTTTTTGTGTAGCAAAAGAAAACCAGGAGCAATAATAATAATAATAAATTGAAGTATTATTTTAGTGCAGAGCTAAGCTGGTTTGATGTGATTTCTGATGTGGTTTCCAGTACAGTTTCCCAAGACAAGCAAATGAAATGACCCCATTTTAGCAAATTAAAAGTTGGCTGGGTGGAGCTCTAGGGAACACACCACAAGAAACAAGAGCAGGGCTCCAAACAATGAAAGCAGTGAGGTGTTGGGTTTTGTCTCACTAAGGCTTGCTTTTCAAACCATCTGCTCCTCAGGCGTGAAGGAGTTTAAAAAGTGACCCACATACGTGACTGGACCTTCTGAAGTACAATGGTAGGCACGTGCTTTTAATTAAAATCAGTCATGAAACAGCAAAACATCTGCTGAAGAAAAAGGCTGTATTTTGCTTCACACATTTTTAGTGTTTTCAGTGAAAGGAAAATCTTAATAATCCTACTTGTGATGCTGCAAGTATTTTCCAAATTAAAATAGCAACAACTGTGCTGTATTTTGTATGTAGGAAAGGACCCTATATACTGTGTTTACTTGAGAAGTCATCTCTCTCTTTCGCCATCAAATGAGACATAACACTACATAAAAATATAAAATAGGAATGTTTGTTCATATTAGATTTTAACCATAATTTAAATAAGGTTCTGAAAACCCAGAGCTGCTGATGTCTCTGAGATTTGCAATTATACTTGGCAGCAAAATAGAAACTATAGGAGTGAAGTGTACACTAAGGCATATAAACAAAAGACAGGAAGATAACTATGGAATATTTTCCCAACACACATCAAGAGAGAACATTTACATCTTTAGCTCAGTCCAATCATCATGGCTTAAAAAGAACAAAAATGTTATTTTGCAATACAGATGGACTGAAAATGACCGTGGGAGCATTAGGTCCTTAAAATTTCAAGCTGAGAAAATTTCTATAGTATCTGACTGGTTTTACCTTACATTCATAGCACATAAGTATTCAAGATGAGAAATTCTCAACTTTTCAACTGATTAGAGGCATGTCTGTTAGGCAAAGCAGTTAAACAAGGTATTATTATTTTAAAAGCCTTGGGAAATTCTGTAGATGTTAAAAACCATCCTGCTTCAGCTTCCTTTCAATACAAGGGCACAAAGCGAGCTGCCAATAAAAATAAATTATCTGGGAAGCAATCAGAAAACTTCACAAACATTAAATAAAATGCCATAAGGTGCTGTACCAGGAGAACCATACCATAAGGTACCATAAGCACTGAAATATATTGTATGTCAAACTGTGTTAGCAAATATGCTTCACTAACACTCATCAAGGAGCAGGAAAATCCCAGCTTCTATTCCCTTAATCCTTAGAGCAGAAAGCATTCTATAAATAGATGTGTATAAAAAACACATAATAAATTGCTGTTGTTCCAGTATTTTACCATCATTGCTCACTTATTGTATCTGACTTACTTCCTAAACACATGTAAGGAAATTAATATTTAGAGCTGACTTGGAGGGGAAAAAATTCAATCTTAGATTGAAATTAAGGTTGAATGCTGCCTGGACTCAGGCATAGCTTTCTTAAATGTTGCCTGTGTCTTCAATACTCAATATAAACCATTTCCAACTCCTTTCTCTGTACATCTGCAAATAGTATCAGAATCCTAGTGATAACATATCCTGAATTTGAACTTCATTTGGTGAGATAAAACATCTGAGATAGATGATGGAGTTACACAAATGAAGGTTTAAACTGAGCTGGGGGTGGCAGGGTGGGAGAGAAAGAAATGAGAAGACATCAGTGTGTCTCCTAATGCCCCCCGTGCCACTCTGACAGTGCCAGGTTGGTATGTTTGTACAGCACCTGGTGGGGTCTTGCCATACAGCCCCACTTCTACAAGGGTGTGATTTGGGGGCTAAATGGCAAACCCTGAGAGGGGAGGAGCTGGATACACAGCTTGCACCTTCAAACAGTGAGCACGAACTCAGGCTTACACAGAGTTGGGTAAACTATCACATATCAGCCTAAGCCTAGCAGGGGTTCATAAATCCTCTCCAGTGTTAAATATATTCCCACCTATATCCCCTCAGCAACGTTTCATATTTTGATATCTATAAAAGTTAAATCTAAACATATGAAATACACATCACAACTAGCAGCAGGACCACAGCTCTGTTCTACAGGATAAGACTATTTGTGCATCACCACTTCTCCCCCTTGGACTTCCAAAAAAGGCAAGAAAAATCAGAATAAAATTCTATGTGTGTCCAGGTATTCTGCCTCTCTGGGAAGTCCCTGAACCCCAGCTACAAAATAAGATGGACCCATCTGTGAAGGCAAATATGGTGGACACTGGCCAGCAGATGAGACTTGACACCTTTCACAGCACTCCTGATGCAACTTCAGGGTGATATTTGGGATCAGATCCATCATTTTGAAAGAATACAGCCCTAGGAAAGAGTTCAGGCACCTGAGCTGCAAACTTTGAGCCAGGGTGTCCTCAGTTCCCACTGACCTGTAAATTGCCAAATAGACTTTTACAAGGGTTTTTTTTTTTCCTTTTTGTAAAAGAATTTGCCCTGAGAAGAATGATGTCAAAGTGACACACTGCTTCAAGAAAAATCACCTGCTGACATGTTCATTAAACAATTGTATTTGAATACTTAATGCCAAGTTTGAAGTTACTGTTGGATTTTTAGGATTCTGTTCAAAGCAGGAATTATTTTGCCTCTTTAATGTTGGTGGTTCCCTGACAGCTTACATCATTCCTCCAAAGAATACAAAGGACTTAAAAGCACCTTTCAGGCATTGATTTAAATCAAACAGCGGTGGGGAAAAATGAACTTGTGTGAAAGGTTTGAATCTTCTGACATACATTTCCTTGCATTTGCAAGTAGGTTGAATACTGCAATTAAACCACTGCAGCGAAAGAAATGGAAGATATGAACACTTCCATTTATTTTTTTGGTATCTCCCAGTGACAATAATCTAACAAGGATACGCTTTTCAATCACATCTCATTACTAAATGAAAACAGTCTTTTATATTTCCTTAAATGGAGATCAGGAAAATGGCAAAGTCAGCACTGGAATTCAGCAGTGCTGAAATCTGCCATACTTATTGATGCCACCACTGCCAGACAAAGTAGGCTTTGTTGTCACTTCAGCATGATTATTTTTCCCATAAGATTCTGATTCGCCCCCACAATAACTTTCAACAAAAAACAGAGTAGAAGGGGAAAAAAATAGGCTTTTTAAAGTAAAAAATGTAGCTTCTAAAATAAACCTCCCTCAACAAAACATTACTTGTTTTTCAGATTCCATGTCCTTGATTAAATATTAAAGATGAAACATTGCAGAGCATCAGCGCATTTCTTCATTAAACCAAAGGGACATCCTGAAGATATCCTTGTGCTTTAGTTCTGCCTGGATATACCACGGGATCAGCAAAATATGCAACCAGCATAACCTTGACCACTGCCTTGCACATTCAACAGGGACCTGGTTTTTACACAGCATTATCTCTGAAGTTATCTATGAGAGTTTTCCCATTTTTATGGGTTTAGATGCAAATAATTTGCAAAAGAGTCACTGCTGGTTTGCAGTGACTCATTTTTTATACAAAAACTGAAAATCAGCAAAAATCTTTCAGAGAAATCTGTACAGACCTGAGTAAGCAAGGGGTGGGAGACAAAAAAAAACAGGAGGAGCAAGAGAACAAGACAACACCTGATACCAGAGTGCTTATATTCAATGGCAGCCTAGGATGGAAGGTACAAAAGGTACAGAACAGAGGTACATCCCAGGTAATCCCTGGATCAAAAGAATACTGATTATCAAAGATACATTCCTGTCCACAAATAAAGCTCAACCCAATAAAACAATTGTGGGGAAAAACCAAATTCACTGCTGAAAAGAGCTATGGATGGCTAAAGAGTAAAAGGCATGTGGTTTGACATAAATACAAACATCAGAAGAGGTTGTTTCCATGATGATTTAGGAAACTGTTTCTTTGACTTGAAATGAGGCACTTCCCATTACACCTATGCATGTGCCAAAATATTTCCCAACTGCTTTTTACAGAAAATAAAGGGACTGTGGGGTAATCAACAAACACACAAGAGAAGTTAATTGATCAATGGCTAGAAAATGCAGAGACTAAAGTCACACTTCCACCAAATTAATACTTATTCAAAAAAATCCAATCCTGGGAACAAGAACAAGACACATTCCCAGAGGAGCCAAGAACCTGGCAATGGGTGCTCCTGCAGGCAGTAAAACAGGCTCTGGTTCAAGGTTCTAGCTGTAAGAAAGCCAAAAGAGTACCTGAGCCAGTGTCTTACATATCTTCAGTTACTGCTTTCTGGGATATGAATCTCACCAGAATTCCACTCTAAACCTAGAAAATTTTGAGCCAGTGAAACCTATAGAAATATTTGCTAAAAGAAAAAAAAAAAGTCCATGTTAAGAAAACCCTTTCTCTTTTCTCTTAAAGATATGGCTTGTCCAGATAGAAACACAGTGCAATACTGCACAGACAGAAATAAAACTCCAATGCCAGAAGAACCTACCTTTAAATTTTTGTACATAAAAATCCAAGAAGAATGAGACAAGAACCCCAAGAAATGTCTCCCCTTGTTTAAAAGGCTAAATAACTATAAATTCTTTTTTTTTTTTGGTTAATGTGCACATTTATATTTATTAGCCTTGAAGATTAAATCAACAGAAACTGACAACTGAGGAAATTTTGATTCCAGCAAAGTTAGTTTGTAAATCAACCCTTTAGAAATTAAACTCTTCCTGTACAAGTTCTTCTAACAGTAATGGAGTGTGCAGGACTAACAGCATAACAAGCTAAAAATAAGCTCTCACAGATATTAAAAGTAGATGCCAAGAAGGAGATCTGGACATTTGTCTGAATTCAGATTCTCACTTGGCAATGTTCTGAAGGCAAACCTAATTAAAGGTTACAGTTGGCTACATTGCATTACCCAGCCATTACAGACCATAATTGTTCTAGGCCCATGCAAGTGTTTAATTTCTACGAAAAATATCTCACAGTTAAATTAAACATTTATCTATTTAAGATAGTGAGCTTAACACCCACTCAAATAAAAGGAAACTAATCAGAAAAGGTAACAATGAATAGCAACATAACAGTTAGAAAATTTTGCTAGCTCAGCTGCCATCATGATACACAGCACAGAGCCAACATACAACCACATGCAGAAGTAACTGCATGGAGAAAATTGGTTCTCATCAGAGAAATATGGCATATCTTTCTCTCCTTTTTTTTGTGAACAATTAATGCAGCACTGGTTAGAAACAATCTGCAGCTGGGCACCTAACACCATCTTTAATAGCCAAGATTGAAATGAGACTAAACTCAAGAAGGAAGTTTCACCTCCTACTCCCCGCAGCGCAGGCCTGAACGTTACCCTGGAGTCCCACACGCTCAGGCAATGTTTCCTTGCCCAAGTGGATCTCAGCTCAGATGTTCCACCTCTCAAGATGCAGGTTATTTTTTGGGGGGGTGAGTTGCTCTCATTCCCTGCTGCAGTGAGTGCTGAGAACTCTGCCCAAATGGAAGAGGAAGGAATCGGGCCATGACACCTGAACCCAATCCATTTATGCATCTGAAGGCCACCAAGAGTGCTGAGCAACTCTCCAGTCCACTGATTCTTCTGGACAACCCAACCTTGAAGACACCAAAAACTATATGAAAATTTAAAATTCTGGAGTTAGGCCTTAATGTCCTGAGCTGATTTTAGCATCCAACGATCTGAACCTCTCGAAAGCCTCCCAGAGGTACTAGAGAAGCCAAATTTGATCAGGACTGCACTCTTGGGTGCTGAAGCCTCACTTTTCTGTAGCAGTGTGATGGTTGGATTACTCACACTGGGAGTAGGAGGCACTGGATTCAAATCTCTGAGCAGTCTGATGGAACCAAATCTGTATTTTCCATGTCCTGGGAAAATGACTAAATCCCTGCCTCCAGCCTGATGACTGTGAGTGAGATTCCATACTCCACTCCCTGCAGTGTATATATATTTTTAAAGAGGTCTTCACTGGATAAAAAGAAACATGTTTGGTCAGCTGATGTATCTGGTACTATGAAGGTTTAAGTATTTGATACAAAGCTCAACTGTTTCAAAAATATATCACTTTCTTGGGATTTCAAAGATCTGTGGAGGATTCTAAGTTTTAAGTAAGAGCCTTAATTCCTGAGACATCAGGGAACAAGAGGGAGAAAAATAGTTGCTTTGTTTTTTTTGGAAGTGGCTGGAAGAGGATATTTGCCAAATTAACTCCTAAGAAGAATTTCTTGTGCAAGTGGCACAGGCTGGCTCAGTGTGTCCATGCACATACAACATGGCTGTGAGGAGTCTGCCAGTGGGAATGTTGCTGCCAACCTGGATTAGTGCCCCCACCATTCCCTAGGAGTTCCAAGGATCCCAGCTGCGAATAGCAACCTAAGAGTTACATCTTAGTACTCATCCCCTCATTGCTGTTTCCCCAAGGTCAGCCTCAAGTTTCACATTGATCAGCTACATCCAGGTGAAAAAAGCATGGCAAATGCCTGGTTGCAACTAACAGTTCATGCTGAGACAACTATCTGATTTCGCTGTCTTAGAATAAAACTTTCAGAGATGTTCTGCTTGCTTAAAGACAAAATGCTTATTTATACTCCAATTTTGTATCTCTCAAAGATATTTGCATTTCCAGAGGATGGCTACGTTTAGAAATTCAACTCTGTGAATAAAGTGCCTTATACGACTCAGGGTCCCCGAATAACATGTTTACAGATAAATCAAAGTTTTTGTTATGTTCCAACTGGATCTCTTCCACCTGAAGCCGTGCAAAGTAGATCCTATCTTACTTTGTACGTCATCAGCAAAAATTTGCAGCTGAATTTTGGCAGCAGGATATTTGCTATGAGTGACACGAGGAAGAGGAAAAAGAATTGCTCTGTTTTCAAGAGGCGATGGAATCTGCACAATCTGGCTGCAGCAATCTGTATTTTCCAGGTGTCTCCGTGTCCCATGTTGTCTTTTGCACCGGTAAGAAAGAAGTACAAGTGAGAAACAGAAGACAGCTACAAACACATGTGCTGCCCCTTTATCATGAAGTCAGTGTTCTGTGACTTCGATATTTGAAGTTATTTTATGTTAAAATAAGAAATTCTAAAAAAACCATGCATTTGTTAGCCTGACAGTTTTAGGAGAACTCTGCACTGAGACGTCCAACACAACTGAAACAGAGTAACACATAGAAATACAGAATGTTAAACACAAAGAACAAGGTTATGATTGAAAACAATATGAATTTAAAAATTCATGGTTAGTCATGCTACACCATATGTCTTTCACCACCTAGCCACAACAGGGTGCCCTTTAATTACTCTGCTAATGTGCTCTTTGTGTCTAAGTGCTGGAGGACATATGGTACATTTCAGTTGTAGCCATGAATTTCATGTCTTTAATGCTTTCTGTCAAAATTGAGATGTCCTTTTAAATGTATACACGTGTCTACATTTGAATTCATATGCTGGTGTTGTCACCTTTTTGAATCCCTGTACGATTCTGCACCTCGGTGCAAGGTATTTATACTCCATTTCAGCAGTAAATGGATAAAGAAACTGAAATCTATTATATTCTCATTGCACGGACATATTAAAACCAAACAAAACCACAGCACCATCTATTTAATGACCCAGACGAGGGAGGGACAGGCAGCAAAATCACCAGTTACATAAAAATGGCTTTTTAGTTTCAAACTTTCTGGCTGAGCTTACACACAAAAACACGACGTGAATCAACTGTACTTCTGCCTTATTCTTCAAGATTCTATCAGAGAGCAGCTTTGCAATTTATTGTCATGTGCTGCTGTCCATTAACAGACAATACTTTTAATATATTTTTTCATTTCAGGTTAAAAAGGAAGCAGGTCTTGTCAGTCTCTTCAATTTTCCTGCAAGTGACAGTTCAGATAGGAGGCGATGAATGAAAATGCCACTCTGACGTGCCTGATGTATCGCAGGCAGTGATCAGATCTCTGCTATAAACAAGGTGCAACACGGACTTCAGAACATGGTATTCCTCATCTTAAAAGGTGTCAGTGTCTAGACAAAGAGGATGACATCCTTTAAAGTGCCTTTGGAAATTAGACAGCGATTCAGTGCACTCTGGACTCAGATGGTGGTGATGTGCCTGATGTATGTACAGTCAAGACAATTAAGTTACATTAATCACATTCTGAGTCAATTACAGTTCCAGGGAGATTTGGGATTTGCCTTATGTAGGAAGAAAGCTCATTTTATGTTCCAGTTACAATAAAGAATTTCTCAAGCATCTCCTGTGCCGTTTAGGGGTTTAAATCAGAGACAGCTCCCGCACCAGTCACTGAATTCTACATTTCCTCCAGTCCCTGTCTGTTTTAATGCAAACTGCAGCCTACAAAGACTTCAAATGCTGCTGCTTAGGCTGAACAGACCAAGGTCAAATATTGTGCTAGAAAATGTAGGCTTAAAGTACCCCATGCCATTTTCCAGGTTAGGAAGCTGACAGCCTGTTCCATTTTACAGTAAATAGCCAGGGAGAAAGACAGAAATGTAACTCTACGGTGGGTCAAGTTTACTTTTTCAAGCTCAGTGATGCCTGCTGCTACTTTTAAATAAACCTGCATTCTGATGCTTGTCTTTGATCTGTGAACACATCTGAAGTGCAGTTTCTTACCTGGAGGAATATTGTGTACAAACTGGAAGTCCAGGATTTGGCTGTTCTTACTCTGAGTGGCATAAACAAACCCCAAATCTAAGCTACTTTCTGAAAATGACCAAAACAAAGTAATCTCGGAATTAATCATGGGAAGAGAACTGTCAAACTCAAGGACACAACAAACTTCCCCTCTACCATGGATGCTTAGAACTGCTGTCCTTTTTTTGTTGCTTTTTATCAGCATATGAGCTCCATTTGAGACCCAGGAGCAGAAGAACTATGGCATGAGGAGATTAGGTTATTGGGGATTGCACGGACAAATTCCACACATTCTTACATTAAATGAAAACTCTCTGTAGCCATTTATGATTCAGTTTGCTTGAAACTATGCCAACTGAATTATAGCTGTTTGGGACCAATCTGCCAAAATTCACAGGATAAAGCAAAATGTTTACAAGGTAATGCAACTCACTGCACAAGATGGCTAACAGCACATACAGCTAAAGATTCACAGCTATTCAGGGAAAAAGAGACAAAGTGCTGTAAACAATTTTCTACCAAACAGCTTTTAAAACACTGCCCAAGACAGATAAAACCACTAGAGATTATAAAAAATTGTCAGAAATTGCAAGTTCATACTTTCAGTAACCCTCCAACTCGGCAGTGTCTTTCTACACTTGCAATCAAATAAAATTCTTTCTACATGGGCAATGAGCTCAGTTTTCATATTTGTGGCTTCTGAAGACAGTCTGAGTGCAAGGCCAACCTGTGAGGTCAAATTAATTACAAATGTCTCTTGTGAAGGTTTGTTCATTGGGAAACTGCAACTAATCTGAATTCATATCCAGCACAATAAAATGTCATTTGAAGTAGAAAAACAGAATAAACTGCTTTGTGGAGGATTAGTTAATTGCAAACAAAGTATAATAGATGACTCTGAATCAAAGTCTCCTTATAGGAGATCAAGGATTATGGGTTTTTTTTAGCACTGGGACAATGACTCAGATTTCTTCAGACAAATGTAAGCAGCAAAAATAAAACTAAAAGGTAAAATTCAGCCATACCCGTTATTTACTGTTATTGGACCTAGAACTAGCAAAAATGAAATACTTTGGCTCAGAAATGACATTAATGTTTTAAAAATGCTTTTATAGTAATGACAGCATATAACAGAACCCTATAGCACTGAATGTTAATCTGAAACCATAGAAATGTTTAAGTCTAACAGGTTTTCCTGGCATATTCCCATTAACACAGGGCCCATTGAAGTGGACAGACAAACACCTTTTCCCTGAACAACATCCTTCTGTGGTTCAGGCTTGACTGTTGTTCAGCTACTGAACAACAATTAGAAAAAATTAATGGAGCAAAGACCTGAGTGCTCACACATGTGTAGACAGAAAAAAGCAAAATGATGTTTAGATAGGAGGATACTTTCAACCATCAGCCTACACAGAGTGACAGTTTAGATGGCTTATTGCAATGAGGGGAAAAAAAACCACAGAGAAAAGTGTCTTTCGTCATGAAAGATTTCAGTTAGTAACTGCAGCTTCCCCTCCCCATCCCCCCTTCTTTCTATTTTCTTTTAGGTTGGGGGGTTCTGGAGGCATTTTTATTTTTTTTTCTTTTTTAAGCTTTCATTAACTGTTAAACATGAGAAGAATTTTTTTTCCTCTCTTTTGTCCAGAAAAAAAAAAAAATAGTTCCCCTGTGGTTGATTTTCATCCAGTTTCTTCATGAAAGAACTATCAAAGAAAGTTACAGTGTATATTACTTTTCATTTCAGAAGGATTTCAGCAATCCCTAAACCTCCAACAGTATCTTCTTGACAACCTAATCTCTTTGTAGTAGTAGCTAAATTAAACCAAACTGTCATCAGTGAAAGCTCTCAAGAGTAACTCAAGGATATTCAGCACGCATGATTTATAAAAATACAGTAACCAATTTTTAAAAAACACTATTTACAGTAAAAGGTTTAATTAAAGACCAAAGTTTTCACAGGACATTTGTATTTAATATTTATTTTTGTCCATTCTCACCTTCCAAATGTGGTAAAAGTGCTTATTCAAAATTTAACTTTAAAAATGACTTCTTCACTGACAAAAACACCCAAAAGAATGTAAACATTTGGAAAAGCAAATTGTTGTTGAATATAAAAATAACTAGAAAATACCGCAAATTGTATTTCTGTGTTATTAGCATAATGCCCAGGCACTTACAGCTATCCAAGTATTTCCATGGGATTGCTTTTTCTTAGCGTGTGCACTCCTGTTTCCACAAGCCCACTGGAATGCTGCAATCCACGTGCATTTCCAAGCCTGAGGCCTGTATGTCCCTCCAGATTCCTTGCAGACCTACACAGCTGAAGTGACAGACAACATATTTTACAGTCCACTTCCAGCTGTAAGAGGCATCTATTCCAGAAGCTACCTGACCTCAGCCATGTACAAACAAAAACTCTTTATGGAAGTGCTGGGTTAGTAGAAAGCAGAATAAACTCTTCTTCTGAAAGTATCATAAAAATCACAACGATGCCTCCCACATCTGTTGCATCTTCCCAGTGTCAGAGCTCAAGAAAAGCGCTCCATGTCTTCACGTTGCCTGTTCCACGAGGCCTCTATAAAATTGTACCCGGGGCCTTTTATTCTCACAGCCTTTGGTGGACTAAACCAAGGAGCCACTAAAGCCCCCGAGCTGCCTCTGCCCCAACAGGGCCGTAAAACACGTCACACAAACATCGATACCACGGCTGAGCGAGGAATGAAGTTCCTCAGTCCTGCTTAGCACAACACCACCTCTGTGAGAGAAGGAAGGAAAGAGGGTTTTATCCCAGAAATTGAAATAGAGGAAGAAAACAGGTATGACACAAATTTTACCTTCACTGTATACCTCACTTAACCAGCTGTCATGCTTGGCTAGAACCTCAAACGCTCAATAATGGGAGCACTGTACAGATCTGGTCAAGACACAATATCTGACCACAAAGTCCACACACTCCACAATCTGCCAACCCACAGTTCAGATGCTGCTGCTTTCATTTAGTTAAAAGAACATGTGAAACATGCTGCTAAAGCAGGGAAAAAAGCTCGGAATTCCACAGTGAATTGTTCACCAGCTTTGTGCATTTACAATGAAAAAACCACGGCTATATTAAAATACCAGGAACATTTGTCTTTGTGAAACCTCTCTGTGGTGTTTTCCTTGCTCTGAGTAGAGAATGGGACATACAAGATGATAAAGTTTACCACTAAACGTGATAAACTTTGACTTCCATATTGAGAATCCCTAAAACAACTGATATCAGTTACAAAGTCCGAAAAATGTCGAAGCCCCAACACCACTATCGTGATTTTCACTCCCAGTTGTCTAAGGCCAGAAGGATAAATCCATTAGAGAGCAGCTAAAGACTTTGAATACTGATTTCACTATAAGTAATGCAGCTTTGTGATCGAAAATCAAACTCCTTGCTACTGGCTGTACATGTAGCTTTAAAGCAACAGTTTAGAAATCCAAGCCTGAAAACAATTTATCTATATTCTTAATTAAGCAGTGGCCAAGAAGATGACACAGTCCCAGGAGCCCCTTGGACATAATGCTGCATAAAACAAAGTGGGGATAAATCCTATTGTGAGCAACATTAGATATCACTGCTTTATGCCTCTGTTTTTCTTCCATTTGGGGGATTTTTTAAAAATTATATATGAGAAGATGACAAAACACCTCAGAAATTTTTTTTTATGACACTTAAAACTAATTTACATGCTGTCTTGCTTTGAGGTTGCAGCAACTGATATAATTATCAGAGACATGGAAGAAATTCTTTACAGAGAGAGTGATCAGACATCGGAACGGGCTGCCCAGGGAGGTGGTGGATTCCCAGTGCCTGGAGGTGTTTAAGAACAGACTGGATGTGGCACTTTGTGCCGTGGTCTAGTAGGCAAGGTGGTGTTAGGTCAAAGGTTGGACTCGATGATCTCAGAGGTCTTTTCCAACCTCGTTTATTCTGTGACAGGCTTGCCACCGTTATGACTAGAACTGAATTCTGGTAATCTCTCTAACACAACAGAATATGTTTAAGATGAGGGAACAAAATAAGGAGAGTGAAAACATTTTGTTTTCCCATTTGTAGGAAAAGAATTCAAGATATAGGAGGCAGAAATACGCACAACCCACCATTCTGCAACTCCTGCCATAACCTGAGGAGTAAGAGTTCCGTGGATGCAGCACCCTGAGCTTCTCTCTTTCCTCAGCAGTGCAGGTGACAGCTACTTAATGGAACGGCATTTTAGGAGCACAAAGTGAAAAGTCCATATTGGGTGTTACTAGTGCATTGTATCCTCCATGTGACTGATAGAAAGCAGCAACTGTTAAATGGTATCAGTCAAATATAACGATCTGGTACTGATCTGTCACCTGCATTTAGTTGCTCTCCCCGTGCTCTGCTATTCCCAGGCAGGGAACACACAGCCAGTGCCTGTCAGCCTGAGCTTATCTCTGAACTTCTGCCACCTGGACTCATATTTAGACATCTTAGCAAGCAAAATCCCCTTTTCTCACTCATCAACACTTTGTATTCCAGTGTCAAAGAGAGGATATTGCACAAAGGATACCGACTACCCAAACTGGTTGAGGGAGATCTCAAAGTCAATTTTTGGCAACCAAGTGAAAATATTTATTCACAGATGAAATAACTGAACATAGATTAATCATAGTTTTGATTCAGTCCTCATCCTTTTTGCAGGAACAAACAAAAGCTTTCATCTTGGACAGCAATGCAGATGGTAAAAGCAAAAGAACATTACAGTAAGAAGATCTGTCTTAAAATTCACTTTATATAACAAATTATTTGAAAGGACAATCAGAATACTGTCATATTCCTTTCCACGTTAGAAGGAGCCCCACAGTACAACTTTTATTTTAAATAAAAAGAAATACTGTAAAAGTTAAATAATTAAGAAAAATATTCAAGCCCTAGTAATTGGAAGGGTCCCAAAATCCCTTTGTGTTTCATGCTGAGATGCACGGAGAGTTGTTCATATTTAATTGAAAATATATTAACGTTACAGTTTCAAAGGATCAAAAATAAAAGGAGTTTCCTGAAAATTTAAACCAGGCTTTCAGTGTTTCCTGTTGTGCAAAAGAAAGATCTATTTTTAATGGTATAGACTGTAGAAAAGGACCTAAAGAGGGCAATTTCTGCATTCTTCAGGGAAGCTGGTGGGAAGTAAAATGGTGTATAATTAGTTTTGGTGGGTTTTCTTTCAAATATATTTAAAACTTCGTGAAGGTTAATGCTCCCACACAGCTGCATTCAAGCACAAACTTTATCTGAATGGTGTTTTCACTAATTTTAGATCCTTCTAATTTGAATTTACAAATACTAAAGACTACTCCTTTGAAATCCTTTAAAAGGTTTACAGTTTCTTTTTCATGTTTTATAACTCTTGCTTATTGCAATGTTGCATATTCTTTTAATGTTAATTATTTTTCCTTCTTGACAGATCATGGATATCCATATAGCCTCAAGAAAAGCCCTTGATTATATTTGTATAAACATATATATATGAACTAAAATGTAAAAATAAAAATGTAAATTAGCTTAATCACAGAATAATAGAATCGTTAAAGTTGGAAAAGACCTTTAAGATCAACAAGGCCCACAGTCAACCCAGTGCCTCCACCTCGTGCACCATTAAACCATGTTCTTAAGTTCCACATTCACACATTTTTTGAACACTTCCAGAGATGGCAACTCCACCATTTCCCAGGCAACCTGTCCCAACCCTTTCTGTGATTTCTTTTTTTTTTTTTTAATATCCAATCTAAACGTCCTCTGGCACAACTTGAGGCCATTTCCTCTCTTGTTGCCTGGGATAAGAGGCCGACCCCCACCTGGCTACAGCCTCCTTCGGGGCAGTTGTGCGGAGTGATAAGGTCCCCCCCTGAGCCTCCTTTTCTCCAGGATAAACATCCCCAGCTCCCTCAGCTGCTCCTCATCAGACTTGTATTCCAGACCCTTCACCAGCTCGGGTGCCCTAAGATCCTATTTCTGAAAATTAATCTTCCCAGGCGGATATTTGCAACCAAAGAGAATCCAAGCACAACCAATTTAAAAGAATTGTCCAGAAGAATTGCAGTCAAACATCCCAGTTTTGGGGGTTTTTATTGGTGTTTGGTTTGTTTTGGTTTTTTTTTAAAGCTGATTTCTTACACCACGTGATGCCTCTTAAAAACTGTAAATTCATAATGAGTAATGACTCACTAGCTGTGTCATTTTATGGGAAAGTGCAATCAATGACACAATAGTAATTGGGAAACATCATGATTATCAAACTCTACTTTTACTTTGGTCTCCAATTATCCGAAAATTTAACAGGTCTGATGCATAAACCAGTCAGAATGCCTTGGATCAATACTGGTAGAGCGAGCAACTGACACTTCTTAGCACCATAAATTAAATGATTACATCTATCATTTCTCCTTTATGATGTAAACAAAGTTAGGGCAACAGAACACTGCCACAGGATCAATGTCTCCTGCTTAGAAAATAAATTCTTCCACACTTATGCAGCAGCAGGAGATTATTATTGTACAACAACAGTCTATACCATTTTCTTCATTACAGCAACAGCCATTAGTGTTGCTGTTTGTTCTGGGTTGGGCTGGGACAGAGTTAATTTTCTTCCTAGTAGCTGCTATAGTGCAGTGGTTTGGATTTAGGCTGAGAACAACATTGATAACACACTGATGGTTTAATTGTTGCTGACCAACAACTTGGTATTTACACTGTCTGGAGTTTCTCAGCTGCCCTGCCAGCGAGGAGGCTGGAGGGGCACAAGAAGCTGGGAGGGGACAGAGCCAGGAGAGCAGCCCCAAACTGGCCAAGGGATTATCCCATACTGGGTGACACTGGGGAGCATCCAAACTGGGCTGAAGGCTGGCTGGGGGGCCACTGCTCGGGAACAGCTGGGCACTGGTCAGTCAGTGGGGAGCAATTCTTTTTCATTGCATCACTTGGGTTTTTTTGAGTTTTATTTCTCTATCTCTTTCTGTTATTTTCATATTCAGTATATTAGTGATGTTATTATTATTATTTAAATTATTAAAATGGTCTTAACCCACAAGTTTTCTTTACCTTATCCTCCCAATTCTCTCCCCCATCCCACCAGGGGGATATGAGTGAGCTGCTGCATGGTGCTTAGTTCCTGACTGGGGTTAAACCATGACACTTATGAGGAAGAAATACTGAGTTTCTTTCTTCCATAGCATACTTTTATTGCTTCAGAAGGGGCAGGAGCTGTTGCTTTAAAGTCTTGTTGTTTTAAGAGAACACAGAGTGACCAGAAAAATAGAAAAAGACATCCACCCAGGATGCAAAAAGCAGGCAGAAGCTGATCCATGTGCCTCAAACCCCACACTGGTCAGCTAACAGCAAGGGTGAGGTCAAACCAATTTGTTGCAGAGAGGCATCCACATCTCCTTACTGGGGTGAGTGTCCACTTGAGCGACTCTTCACACATCTGACATGCACACAAGCAGCAGGATGCCACAGGAGCTGCTGTCTGTGATTCCCTCTACAACCTACACATGAACCTCTATCCATGTACTCGTGTTCTTTTTAAAGCTGTGCCAGCACACTTGGCTAAGCACCTAAGGAAAGCATATGGTGCACCTTGAGTGTATGGTAACAACTAAGGGAGGTGTTCTCACACCTGTACTACCCATCCACAGATACTTCTAGAGTGCATCCCCACAGTTATTTCAGCCATGTGTCCAGCCCTAGTAACTGCTTATTTTCCAACATATTCCTTATTCAGAAGTTACCCCTGCAAATGGAGATACAGCTGGTCAGTATTTCATTTTTTGCCAAGATATAGTCAGTCCTGACTTTTTGCAATGCTTGCTGTGGGCAAACTACAAACGCAAGGATGATGCTGATGTCTAATATAATTTCAGTATCCCACTCTATAGGTGCCAATTTTTATTTCAGGCATATATTTGTGTTCTGAAAATGCAGATCATCAGTGACGTTGACTGCTCGCAGCCTTGCATCAACACAGCAAGGATAATTCACTTGTTACTATCACAATATCAAAATCATGTGTAATCAATCTGGGATACACCAGGTTCCAGTCACCTGTCTCTAGGGATTGACATGTTCTCCATCACCTACAGCCAGTGCTAATTCTTCATGTTAATTGGGAGATATCCTTCCTTTCTAGTTAAGCACTTTGGAACCACTATAGATCACCTCACGTCTACATGAGGATGTTCTCCCTTCCCTGTGTACCTACTTTGTAACTCCTCATGCAGAGAGCTTTAACAGGTAGCCTTGGCTTCAGGAATTTCCAGGAAAAGCCATCTTACTGTATTGACTCAGGCTTTGTAAGGCCCAGCCTCAAAGGTGGTTCATTCCCTGCACTGGTATTCAACTCCTACTGCTTCTGCTATTCCCAAACCAGGGGACATTTTCCTGCTGAGTCCAAGAGGTGGGTAACACAGCCATTAACTCCAGTGGGAGAACTGTACTGCCAAGCTACTATTGGTATTGCAATCTGTCTAATACAAGGAGAAAATCATGAGACTTCATATCTCATGTCAGAGTCTTGCAAACAGAAGTAATAACAGGTTTTTTATTTAGATGCATTTCATATCTGCCAACCACACACTGCCTTCCTAACACTCCTCTCCTAAGAGAAACAACTTGGAAAAGTGGAATACTGAAAAGGGAAGAAATCAGTTTAGCTCCCTTATATTCACCCATTGTGCTACAGCCTTTATTGACAAGATTATACACATAAAGATACCATTAGGGTTTGTTTATGTGACAGCCACAGCATAATCTGCTAAACAAAGCAGCCTGTTCTAAGAGCTCTCCTCTAACCAAATTTAATAGCCAGTTCCTGAACTAACCACATCAAAAGGATACCAGACCACAGTTAACCACTGTTAGTTTAATGTAAAGCTCTCTAGAAAGCACATTTGCCTTGCCAAATCGTGCATGGTCAAATGCCACCCTGACCTGATGAAACTGGGAATCTAACCTTGACAGTGGGCCAAAATGAAAGACAGAAAAAAATACCAGAAATATCTCCTACAGTGTTTTCCATGGTCCATTCAAACAAGAGAACAGAAGACACTATTGGAAAGAACCAAAGAAAACTAAAGCTCTCAAATCGTAGGACAGATGCTCACATCAGTTCGGTGGAAAGAAAGAAAAGCAAGCAAACCACTTTTTGAACCAGCAGCCTCTAGATGAAACCCCTCAATACATTACACACTGTACATGGTCTTTGGCATATCTACTCAGACACTGTGCAAAACTATTGCCACTGCAGCCATTTTAAAGGCATTAAAATCATGCATCCTTTCCCCTCATAGTTCTATATTTGAATATATTCTTGACATATTCAACAACAGGAAACTAAGAATCCAGGAGTTCCCCATTTATCTTAATTTTTTCATATAAAAGCACCAGACAAATCATATAGATTTATAATTCACAATTCTCTGGCCTTTATTACTTGTGAAAATTCATGTGGAGATTTGAGAATGATATCTGAATACCTCTGCATTTTTCTATGGGTTAATAAGTAGTTTAACATGGTAACAATAAAATGCTGGCTTGCCAAGCACATAATTTAAACAAAATTTCCAAGAGCATATTAAAGTAGATATTTATCTCCCTAATCAATAAAATTGGAGTCATAAGTTCTTTGTGCTTTATGTGAAATCACTGGTAGTTTCTAGTCAGACAGATTACGCCAATTTAGATGTTATGCTCCAGAAAAAGAGGTCATGTTACATCTCAACAATTAGATTACTAGAGTAAGAGAAACAAAATATTTTGATCCCATCTCATCCAGTAAGTTTATCAGATCTCATCCTGAAAAAAAGCGATGAGCCAAAGCTTCAGCAGAATCACATTACACTGCTCAGGGATATTGGAGAGGCAGCTTCCATTACCAGTGTCTGCCACCACCTAATGAGGCAGCAGGCTTTGGGACACAGTTGCCTCAGAATACCTACTTTTGTCTCTGGCCCTTCAAACTGAGGCTCTGTAAGAGAAGATTGGGCCCTTGGGAACAAGCATGCAGTTTCCAGAATTCAGCAGAGACCTCCCGCTCTCTTGGCAATGGAGCTGACAGAGCAGGGGGGAATCTGGGAGAAGTTTCTTGAAGAGGGTGACATAGTGGAGAGAGAGGCACCTTTCAACTCTTCTCCAAGTTGAGTAGGATGTCTCTTACTAAGATTGCAGTGACTTACTTATTGTTTGCAGGCAGGAGCCTGGAGAGGTGACTAATGACAAGAGTGACATATGTGATTGGGAACATCCGACGTGACCCAACAATACAGTCACAAGAGATTTTTCCTCTCAGCCTTTGCTAATACTTCATGACAAAAAGAAATTCCATGCAGAAGAAAGGAATCAGAAGCTCAGCCTCAACCTCGAGGTGGTTTCATCATCTGAAGCATCTGACAGATTGGCTCACTGGATTACACGCACACTCACATCCCCCCCCCCCCCCAAAAAAAAAGACATGGCAACAGTTAGAGATGTCCTTAAGCAAGAGTTGCAGTTTACAATGACTCATGTAGTAACTGCATTCTCAGAAATTAAGCATAGTGTAAGTGATACGGCTATTTTGCCAAAGCTCAGATGAAACATCCAAGGGAATGATCCTATTATGGCCTGGCAGCTGGGTAATTGCAAGAAAAGAAACAAGTTGTTTATACATCTGAGTCATCATCTACTGAACTAAATGATTTGAATATGAAGGCTGGGAGAGCTTTCATTAACGAACGTGTGGGAGAAACATTCCTAACGTTAATCCATAAAGACAGGTAAGGTAAAAATTGGCTGCAGAAAAAAAACAAGTTAAATGTAATAATATTAAATAACTAGAAGTAAAATTTTGGTATTAAATACAGAGCTGAAGAAAAAGAAAAGAACAGTTCCAAATACAGTAAAAAGTTTGTTCAGGCAGTGCATTTACCCCTGTGTAGTTCATCTTTATGAATATGTTGAAAGAATGAAGGTTGCAACTGCAAACTACCACAATGACATACTTTACTGGACACATCTTACCCATTAGATAAAAAAGAACCTTTCTCTGCCACAAGTAAGAATTCTGATTGTTCCTCTAAATCAAGACAATTATAGGCCAGGTTCTTTTGTAGTCAACCTAGTCTGGTCTCCCTACTATCTGAAGTTTGTATCGAATGCCAAAGGTCGGAATTTCCCAAATCGTTAATTTTGGGCAGCTGTTAAAGAAGTGCAGGCACAGGCCAGGCACTTGCTGTTTGGCATATGTAAGTGCTTTACCACATCAAGGCTAAATAACAAAAGACACGGTTACTTTTCAATCCAAGTCTGCACAGCAGAACACACATATTTGAATCTAACTGAAATTTAAATGTGTGCTGATAAAGTTAACCATATTCCTACGGGTTTGCTGAACAGGTACTTCAAAGAAAGGCCCTGAAAAGTCCAATTTATTCATAGTTGTGGCTATAAAATTAGGAGATGTCAACAGCTATGTCACCCTCTCAACTCTTGTTGTATCAAGTTATTGACTTTTACCTTCCTTAGCAAAGCATTTGAAGTAGGTGCCAAAGCTGGACCAGCACCAATGACAATCAGTTAAAAAGTAATATATATTTGGCACCAGACATCAACAAGGTTCATCACTACCACACTTAACAACACCATGTATCTCTTGCCTACAGCCAACTGTCATTTTGAAGCGGATGAGACACAGCAACATTTCTGTACATGGCCTTCCGGAAATTACAGATCACCATTCAATCCAATTTCTTCAGGCCCCAAAAACCTTTGGGGACGCCATGAACCTGCTGGAAGGTCTCATAGCTATGCTCTGTCATAGGGCCCAGGCATACTGTGACAGAATCATACAGATATTAAGGTTGCAAAAGACCTCCAGGATCCTCAAGTCCAACCTTCAACCAACCACCACCATGACCACTAAATCTTATCGCAAAGTGCCCCATCTACTTGTTTTTCCAACGCTTCCAGGGATGGTGACTCCACCACTTCCTTGGGGAGCCTGTTCCATCTCCTCCCTCCTAACTGGTTTGAGCCCATTCAGATCTGCCACAGGGTGATAAAAGGGGTGTGATAAAAGGGTCAACAAGAACAGGAAGTGAACAGAAGGACATAAGACAAAACAAGAAA
This sequence comes from Lepidothrix coronata, assembly GCF_001604755.1. NCBI lineage: Eukaryota > Metazoa > Chordata > Aves > Passeriformes > Pipridae > Lepidothrix > Lepidothrix coronata. The sequence goes on from NW_016690192.1 coordinate 1,206,350, forward strand.
AAAAAGTACAGAAGGAGGTGGTAAAAGGTGCCTCCCCACAGCTGACAGATTTGCTCGTGATCAGGGTTTCTCCCAGCTGACCTACTTCACCTTGAAGCAGCCAACATTTCTGGGCTGTGTCATTCATTTCTCATGTAGAGATGCACTATTCTTCAAGAAAAAACAAAAAAAAATCCAAGCTCTATACCTTCCTGTCTCAGCTTCATCATTCAAATTCCAGCTCGCCTTCACTTTGTGACAAATAACACATCGCTGTGCATTCACAGAGTAGTTACTGGCAGCTATGAATTTTAGCAGCTTACCTTGGCTTCCTTCAAGGCATTTGCTCTGTTATGGGGCACAACTACCAGGGGATGAAGATGATGTGTTGAAATTGGGTGCACGTCCATCACTGGGGTCAACACTTTACCATAATGAGTTCTGTATTGTTTCATCCCCGTGCCGGTGTCATTACAGGGAGACGATAACACACAGTTAATTTTTCATCTTGTTGCCAACAATTCCACTTACCCAACCCTTTTATAATCGGCCTGTTCCATACTGTTGCTGAAGCTATTAAACACACACATTTCAGTCTTAGAGAAAAGCTGCAGCAATCATACTATGCTGGAGCATGTTTTGAGACAAGTGACACTGGGCCAGCAGTTTTAATTGCCTTGAGTTGGTGAGAATCAGATATAGCCAAACACTGTCACACTGTAAATGGAAGTGTAATGGGTATCTGAGATAAACAGAAGCACAAACAACTCAGCTGCAAATGAGCAAAATCTGTTCACAAGGCAGACTTATGAAATAATTGAGCACTTCTGTGCATTATGTTTTCGCTTGGACTATTTGCAGTCAGGTGCATCAACCGTTATCACAAATTACAAACCTGATTTCTCGTGTACTGTGGTGAAAATGTGCCCTGAAAACAAAAGGCCATCTTAACCAGATTCCACCTCTTGTTCTCAGATTGCTCCAGCTTGATCCAGAACTCTTTTCCCTGCATTTCACCCCCACTGGCAATCCTCAGCTTTGACAAGAGTTTAATGTCTGTTAATAAGAATACTCCTTACCCACCATGCTAACCAGTGAGGAATTCTGGGCTCTGCACAACCATACCCCTGCTGCTGGAGTGTTCCACAACTGGCCTGTGCAGGAGGGACCATGGCTTCCCTCTCTAAGGATTTTCCCATAAAGTCGCAGCTCTTGCCCCTGATAAACAATTTCCAGCACTGCAAGGTTCTTATTTCCCATTCTTAGCAGGAATTGAAAAATACACATTTCTGCCCGTTAACATAGTAGCAAACATTTCAAGCACAGGTCACTGACTCAAACACAGGTCTGTCTTTCAGGCAAATTCTGTTCCTGCCATGGTCCCTCTTGCTGGCAGCCCCCTCAAACATTTCCTGCACCCATAACAGCCTGAACCAGCTGTGGCTCCCAGCTACCCTCCTCTCTAAACACAGATCTAAACCCAAGGAAACTATTAATCTCAAAGTTAACACCTTCACTGATTCAATCCTATATAAATGTAAACCTGAAAAGGACATAGTAGGTCTCTAGCAAGTTTAAACATCTGTATTGCCAGGGTAACACTCTCCCATGGCAGCAGCAAGTTTGGCCTGTGATTCAGTGAATCATAGATCCATATTCTCATAATAAGGAATTCCACTGCGAAGAAGATCGTTCATTTGTTACAGAATTATCTTTATGGTATAATTATTTAGTACCTCCCTACTGGCAACAGATCCAAATATTCAAGTTATTCTTAGAACAAACACTTTTAAAATATATATTTTATTTTTTTTTACAATAGCTAGTTATTTATGTGGCCTCTACAGCACAGCATTAGACTACGTAGTTCTTAAAGAACTAATTCTAAAATGTGTTTCTGGCACTGGAAATTTAGCAAAACACTGAAGTTTAGCCAAGGAATGAGCACCAGACCTGGCAGTCATACCTCCTATCCGAGCTCAAGTTCAGAATCTGTCATTTAGAAGCCTTAAAAAAACCCCAGCAAATCAACCCACACTCCAGTGGGCATGACATCCAAAGCCACAGCACACCCTTACAAACCCAGTAGGCCAGTGGGTGCTCAGGTTTGGGGCATGGGTGAGCTACCTACAGCCCTAGTGTGGCACATGAGTACCACACACCACCATACCCTTGGGAATGCACGTCATCCCCTCAAAACTGAGACGTTACTGCCACACTGGGAGGCGGGTTCATCCAAAACCAAGTCCCACGGCACAACGTGACACCCAAGTGCAATCTTCATATATAAGATCCTCATACATAATATGAGAGGAGATGCTGACATTTCAGTCCCAAGGGATGACTTGCAGTCACCTGAGGAATCTCCAAGCAAGCTCCTGGAAAGCAGGTAGCAGAGAGCAAGAGAGCCAGGTCAGTTTAATGACAGAGAAGGTGAGCAACCCTGATTTAAGATACATTTAATAAAAATGTATTACAGTAAAGACCTGATAAGTTGAAAAAATGAACAGAGCATAGCTGCAATTCATTAGTTATTTATCATTTTTATCAGTCCTCTCATTCTAAATGTATAAGTTACCATAGAATTTGAACAAAACTGCTTCATAAAGCTGTACATCAACTGCAGAGACTAAGATGGCCTAAAATTCAAGTGTCAATACATTAAATAATCATTCCTCTGTAGAGGTATATACATACTTTTTTCAGCTTTAATATTTTGGATGAAATTATTTTCGACTACTACTTGAAACTACAGGGTATGATCAAAAGGTGGCAGCAGAATTGTCAAGTATTCCTCTCTAGACATACTCTTTATTTCCTTCATTTTAAGAAGCAGACCATTTGCTTGACATCCCCCATGAAGGAACAGTTCTCAACCCCCATTACAAACTTGGATTTTGATCACTTTTTCTTACAAGTGTTCTGTATGTAACATGTTCATGTATCTACTGTGCTACATTGATGAGTAGGCAACATAAGACAGGTTCTTAAACTTGATTGGGTTTACACTTTCAGTTTTTCTGGGATCAGCTGACTACACAGTCACCACTACTTGCTAATTTAAACAACTTAAACTGACAGAATATCTTACAGCAATTTCACGTTGTACCATGACAAGTGTACAAGCATTAGCATCACAGCCAGAGTGTTACAGCTGAAACATAAAAAGGAGCACAGGAATAAATCACTAATTTTCAGGATGTTCTTGTTTGTGACTACAGATACATAATCCTAGGAGGACGTTTCTGTTCCACTCAACAAAATGCTAGTGTTTAAAGAGAAATTTATAACACACAAATGTATGAATCAACGAAAGATTGCATGAGGTGCTTAGCCTGCCACTGTCATTCTCTGCATGGGACCAATAACAGAAGCTGGAAAAACTCCAGCAGCTGTGTTTAAGTGTCTGCAATTTTACACAGATGCCCAGTAACATTCTGGTCAGCACTTGTACCATACATAGCACATGGGAAAGCATGGACAAGCACAATGGGTTGAAAAATAAAGGGCACGTCAAAATAGCAGCAAGTTTGCAAAACGAAATAGATGAATTTTTAAATCTTAACCTATCCCCTTTCTGCATGTGCAAAATAATGAATTTTTCATTGCATAGCGAAATCTTTGTCACTTGTTTTCTCCGTGGAATTCCATGGAGAGGAAACAAAAGGCAGGACACTACTGATGTGCAGCTCTTCTATACTTTGCTTTCTCCTCAGCACTCACACACGGCCTCCTGACTCACTGCACCCTTACAGAAGGGACAATCAGGAGACCTGTGCATGTTCATCAACAGCAGTCATTAGGGAAGTATGTCCACACCTTCCCAGTGTTCCATTGGGAACAGCTTCACTGCATTCTGGGAGGTGAAGCAGAGGGAGAACAGAGCTGCTCCTCCTGCCTAGAGAAGTAACTTCCCCACCTGGTTACTGGGTATATCCACTCTGGGCAATATGGACAAAGCTGGATATTCCCTGAATCCGGAGCTGTCTGCAGAACCACTGCTCCCAGTTAGTCCCTTCATGGAACCACTGTCCCCAGTCAGTCCTTTGGTGGAACCACTATTCCCAGTCAGTCCTTTGTCACACTAACAAGGTGGTGGAGGACACTTCTTGGTCTGAACGCAGCGGTGGCAAACATTCCTCCAGGGGTAGGAGAGGAGACATGCAAAGATAGTAGCAGTGTCTGGGACATGTGGAAAATGTAAAAACACCAGTTTTTCAAAATAAATAAGGAGACCGAGCACAAGGCACTTTCTGCCAAGATGACAAAACACAAAACCTTATGCATTTTGTAGTGCATTTTAAGGTCTTACACCAAAGAACAGAACTATTAGAACACTCATAGATCACTTACATTTGTTAATGCTGTTCAAATAAAAAGCCTTGAGGGAAAAATAATACCATTTAGGTTGATGTTTTCCATAGTTAAAAGCAGTGGCAATACTGAAAAATATATAAAATATAAAACACATTGCATAACTCCACTCTCAGTTAATTATGTCGCAATTTGATGCATCATTCTGGGGGTTTTTTCCCCCTCTTACTGAGCAAACACTGAAAATGCTTTTGTAGAGTAAATTGAAACCAACATTGGAAGCTGTTTCACACTTAGCAATTAAGTCCTGTATGATGAAATGATACACCTCATGATAAAACCTGATGTCACACTGATGGTGCTGGAACAGAACTCCCTAAGTTGCTGAACAGACACATCCATCCCTTCAATTTTGGAACAAATGTTTTGTAATTCATTTATGACCTTACATGTCTCAAGTAGGAAAAAAAATTTGCAAACTACAGTGTAACAAACTATTAAACTAATGAGAAAAAAAACCACTAATATTCTGTAGTTGAAAACTGAAGTACAAAAGTAGCTAAAATTATAACACCACTTACATATCGCACTGTTTTGCTAATAGTTGTGGGGTTACAGCCAGTCATAGCAAAGCACCTGAATTCTGGGTAATCACTGGCATAAATGTTACCCTGTGAAAACAAAACACTTGCACACTGCACAAAGCCCCACCACCTGGGGCTTTTACTGCTGGCTCCATTCTCATCCATCCCCATCCCACGGCTCCTGCGCTCCCCTGCACACAGTTATCTCCACAGGACCTACGGCGATTTAGATGAGGAACACGAAACAGCATCAGAACGGAAAAAGGCCACTTGGCCCAAGGTCCTCACCCTCCCAATACTCATCTCGACACAGAGACTGGCAAAAAAACAACCCTCCTTTTTGAACTGCAGCTCGAGCTGCTGCAGGAACACGAAAGATGTGAGAGAGACTAACAAACCCCATGGCACAGGGAAGCCAGGGAAGAGCATGGGTGGGGGTCCTCTCACAGGCTGCTGACTTTGAGGTAGAGAAGAGTGTCTTTAAAACAATCCTATTAAAATAATTCAGTAGGCCAACTTCAGCTCTCCTTACCCACAGGGTACTGTAATGCTGCTGAAATTAAGAGAATTATTTTGCATTATTATTTTGCATGAGTGCCAAGAGCAGGTGAATTTAGCTTGGTAAATCTCTTACAATGTCTTTAAATCACCATTCAATAGAAATAGCTCCTTGCAAATTATTCAGTTGTGGTTAAGTTCCATATATTACTGTATATTTTGTGCCTTTATCTATATGCAATGTATACTCGTTTGTAGAACAAGAAAAACTGGGAATGAATTGTGGAGGGCCTGATAAGGATTGGAAAAAAAATGAAGATATTCAGATGACTCCCTCTATTTTAATCAGTCAGAATTAGAATGTACGGATCAGGGAGAAGAAGTCCATTCAAATACGAAATCCATAAAAGCCAGAACTGAAGCGACAACCCTAAACCAGTTATTTCAGTGTCTGCAGAGAGGGGTGATGGGACAGACAGATCTGATTCACAGCAAGGAGCAGGATTCAGTTGTACAGCAGCAGATAAGAATGGAGATGAGGGATGGCAAGCTTTCACAGAGTTGTGGTGACCAAGAAAAAATATGTACCAGTGACTGGATGGATAATATATAGCTGGTGATATAAACCAGAACATGTCAGTCTTTCTGCTGGTACACTCAAATATTACACAGCCTGCACATCTGCATTACAGCCTGGAAAGAATTCACTCGTATTTATGCTAATAGAATATTTAAAATCCAATATATTTTAAAATTATTATATATTTAAAATAACAAGCCACTGTTCTCTCATTCTTTGTTGACGCTGTAACACAACAGCTGTGATAACATATTTTCAGCTATTTGATGCATCCACAAACCATAGTCTCTGGGAACACAACAAATTAAAAGTGAAAATAAATAAATAACTGGATTAAATTAACAAATTATACCAGCAACGCTCAATAGAAGAAAAACATTTGAAGTAATGAACCACAAAAAAAGTGTCCAATCAAGATCAGGTATTCTGCACAGTGCACAGATCTTGGCAGGTCACCAAAAGGTGAGAGATGAACAGGTTTTATCAAAAATACTCAGCCTTGGCAGGCACCTGCATCTGGTGCTGTCTGCAGGCAGCCCAAATTCCTCTCCAGTCACTGCATCTGCAGTTTTATCCTCACTAGCTCCCGCTTCCAGGGAGGTTAAATGACATGGAAACACAAGCCCCAGAGACTGAAGTGGAATTTACCCCATGTCACTGTAGCAGCAAGGTAGCCCCTCTATTGATGCACATCATTGCAAGGATGCAGGAAGAAGAAAGTCTTGGCTTCTGGCACACCAACATCCCAAAACACTGATGCCGCTCTCGTCCTGTTGCCCAAAGGCAGTACCTGAATTACCCCTCCTCCCACTCTCCCTTCAGGTTGCATTGATTTTAAGAGCGACTAGACAGTAATTCTAAAATCACCACACCCCCCAGGCTGTGTAATTTGTGAGCCCAACCTTACACACCCAACAAGGAAAAGAACACACAAACAGTGTCTCTCAAATTTCACACAGAGTTTGCCCAAGCCTGACACACACATTCAGTCATATCTACAGCAGGAAGCCGGTCCTGCTGCACCCTGCACATCCTGCAGACTCCAAGTAACACTCCAAAGTTAATCTTAACAGACCCCATTACAGTAAACCCCAGCAAGAGGTGAAAATCTATAATTAATGATCACTGTCAATTTAGCATCTCCGACGAGTGATTCCAGAAAGCTGAAGTCTTGACATTTTGAGAGTTATCAGAATCAATTTAATTAGTTGAAAAATGGTTATTCTCTGTATAATGACCACTCTAACTGTTCCTAAAGTACCCAAGGAAACCAGGATTTAAGAGCATTTGGAAGGACTTACCTGTACAGAGACTGATGCTCTGTATGAAGTGGAGGGTATGACACAGATATGGTGCAAGCTAAAAGACCACCAGAAGGATTACAAACAGACATACAGTCCTAATGTTTCATAATAACTAAGCAGCCCGAAACAGTTATCACAGCAATTACTACACATGCATGATTGATGCAGACTTTTCCAGGTTTTGAAATTGTACTATAAATGATTATGCCATAGCAATTCCAGAAAATGACTGGTCTTTTACCCATTAAATTAAGAACCAAAGAGAATGTACTGGGGACAAAACCACCCCACGACTCAATCAGTTCTTCAAATAGGTAACAGAGGACACAGGAATTATTCAGGGGTTTAATGAGGCTTAGTGCAGAAGGCAACAACAACAATCCCGAGGCAAAACTTCACCAATTAGGAGACTTCTTATCTTGCTTTATGTTTAACTTAGAAACCTTTGCATCCCTGCAGTCTACAAGTTAAAAAATTCTTTACATAGCAGGTTTCAAAGATTGCCTAACAATCAATATTTGGGAAGAGCTACATGAGAAATTTCCCCTGTGATTTAGCAATGACTCCGATTCCCCAAGGTCTGTGTTACTGACATTGCTGCAAATGTAGTGCAAGCGATGAAAAATGGAAGCTGCACACACTGTGCTCTCCCTGTTGCCTTTACTCAAGTCATAACTCACTCTTGCATATACTGTAATTTAACCTGTGGAGATCCCAGAGGGTGCTGTATAAACACCGTGTGAAGACTTAACCCGATCATTAAAACAGTAACGCATATTTTGCAGATTATTGAACATTTTCTAGTAGATCACTCAGCTGAACTTCCTCCCATTTAGCGAGGCTTCATCCAATTCATGAATTAGTTTTTCGCATTAGGCAAATCCCCAGAGTACTTTGGCACCTAAAATCAGCCAGGAGCTGAGAAATGAAAGCCATGCATGTCAAATTTCTGCATGTTTTCTAACAGAACCTTAGCAAGTCCCTTAAGGTGCCATAAGTCTCTTTATAAAAAATAAAATGTCCCACTACTGGTTGTAAATATGGAGCTGGGCAGCTGCAAAAGTTACCCTTGGAAGAAAAGCTCCGTCTTTGGGTGAAGACTTTGCTCCCTCTCACAAACACCCAGCTGAAGTTTGGCACCCATTCAGACCCGACACCCACCACTCAAATTGTTAGCAGGTATTAGCTGTCACGTTCCATTAGCCCCTCATCGTGCTATCTTGCATCATGCCAGCATATAATGTGATTTAATGGAACATGACGTGACATATGTGATGTGACGTGATGTGATGTGACAGCTACCATTTAAAGGGGAACACACCTATTTTCAAATCAGATGTCCATTATCAATTAAAGCTGCTCTGGTGATGGTCAGACATTTATATGTCAAGCCCAAGCAAAACTAACCGGCATGTGTTGCCTGTGCTACTGAACTGATGAGCTGGGAATCTGCCAGCTACCCAAATTATCCTTGGGTAATTTGACAGATCTGTAATATAAGCTCTGTGTATCAGTTCCATGTCATATTTGCTCAGTACTACTGAAGGCATGTTTTTGCCATTTCTCTTCTTCATCCATCATAATTAAAATCACCTAAAATGCTGATTACCAAGCTGTAACTTCAGTTCTGTTATTATCAGCTGCTGTGCTCGGTACGTGAGAGAAAAAGAGGACAAAGAATACTGTGCTGGAGCTGCAGTGAACAAAGTGCTGAGAGCATTGCAAAAATGGTCATTTAACTGACCAGATACAACGTGGAACTAATACGAAAGTTAGTGAGAGCAGCACAGAGTGTGAGTAATGAAAGCTTTTTGTATCCACTTCTGCACAATGATTTTTTTTCTCCCTCAGTAAAGACGTTAAGCGCTCGATGCTTAAAACCAAAAAAGATTTGCATAGGTGCAATGAGATTGTCATAAATCTGTTGTAGGCAACAGGCTATGGGATATATGCATAATTCAAAAGGAGAGAGCTTGTAGATGAGTTCAGCGTAGAAGTGAAATTCAGACACTGTAGTGCACAGCAGCTTTACAATGCATCAGGAATGCATATTACCCTTATGTAGATTAAAGTATTGATTCTTCATCATTCTATAGTTTAGCCATTAATATTCATGCAGACCCTCTGGGCTGGTCACCTTGTGAGAACACACAGAGCAGCGGAGGATCAGCCCTGTTTTCCGCCGGCGCTCCGGCACTGGAGAGAGCTTTCTGTGCACCACCGTAACATGGCTTCCCGGGAGTGATATGCCTGCAGTTGCTGCTCAGTTGACTGTTTCTGATGATCTTGCTGCTGCTGCAAAAAACGGGGAAGCTGCTGCCTCTAGATTTCCCGATGCAAAAATTGCACTTCAAGGCCGGATGGCAGCTTGAAGGTCACACACGCTGACGCCTCGCATGCCAGAGACAGGAAGCCTAATTTTAGCCCACAAGAAACTAGAGTGCTGATTAGAAAAAATGAGATTCTGTAATGCTTCAAAAGCTTTACAGGGGAAAATTATTCTTAGCACAAGATATCCCATCATACCTACGGGATGCAACGCTTCAAGGATGTAGGAAGAAAAGGTTTCCATAATAAGTGGTGGAAATGAATGAAAAGTAATTACACAATTGTCTAAAGCAGTGAATGTTGAAAGAGAGTGTGGATATAATAGGATTATTTAGTGATTCTTTACCTTATGATCATCCAGCATCATAGGATAATAGAGAAATAAGTAGCAGCCTATGGATTAAAGACGTGGGAAATATTTATAGTTTTATTTCCTGGCGTAGCAGTTTCTACAAAATCCTGCAACACGAACAGCAGAATGTGCCACCTTTTCCTCCACAAAATACTCCCAGACCTACTATGATGGCTCCCACATGGGTCTGTCTTAACAGAGAGCCTGGTCTCACCCGACGGGCCAGGCAGGAGCAGATAGGCTGGGTGGCACCTGCCCCAGATGTGCTGCAAAGTGCCAATGGGAAAGGAAGTTCTTCTGTTAAGAAAGGCTGTTTCCCAGACTGTTCCATTCATGATCACACCTACATTGCCTTTCTCCCCTTCTTAGTCCATATCATTCTTGCAGAATGTGTTGCACTTGTTGTCAGGGAAAAACATCTCTGGCCCTGCACTTGTTTTTAAAATGTGCTTGAGAGAACTTAGTGGGCAGAAGAGAGGGGTGGATAGAGAAGGGTCATGACCAGCTCCTTACAGATCACTTGCAACCACTGCTAAGAACCACAGTGGGAATCTCCAGCTGGGCAAACCCCTGGAAGAGCTCAGCAGGGGTTTCATGGCCGCATGACCAGCTCTGCACTCAAACAGTGGCTACCACTAATACACTGCACATGATGAGAACCAAAGATAAATGCTTGGCCTTCCACATCCTTTGTTTTAATATCAACAAGCTTTTTTTTTTTTGTCCCCTCAGATTTATTTGGAATTTTCACTTTCCCGTGCACAGTTACATATATTGCTCAACATTTAGATAGTCTTCATTGTGAGCAATTTCCAATTCTCAAATAGTTACAAGAATCATTTCTGAACTTCATAGAAATGCAATTACAAAACAAGCATAACCAGCTCATAAAACATGCCACGAAGATTATTACCAACATTTCCGCTCTCCCAGACTCCACTTTTTGCCTGTGTCAAATCATAAGAATAACGTCAAGTTTACTCTTACAAGCATTTCTGAACATATTTTTCCTAAAGCTTTTTAATAGAAAAATAAAAACAAAAATAAAAATGCCACGGCAGGAAGCAATAAAGTGAAAGGGAGCAGTGCACCACTGGAAAGTTTCAAGCAAATTCTCCTGCAGGCACCTGGCCCATCAGATATGGGGAAATGTGTGTTTGCTTACATGTACCTTTCGATGTACACTTGACAGATCATTGGCATAAATTGCAGACTTCATGCTTATTAATCTCCAGTGCATTTCCAGTACTTCTTTACATGACAATTTTGAACTAAATGCTTGTACCACCCAAATGTTCCCTTTACTTCACTCTGTATAGAGCTCTTAAAAAAGTACTGCAAACAAGTATAGCAGAACTGGCAAAGGGAAATAAGTGTTGAATTGTTTGGAGTTATATTCCTGTATTTTGCACCTTCAGGCACAGTGTTTATTTAATTATAATGATATATTTACCACTGGGGAATTTCTGTTCCCATCCAGATTTTAAAAGCTCACATCAAGGTCAGAAAATGCATTTTGGACTCAAACTTCAGATTCCAAGTCTGACCTGGGTTGTTTTTTTTAGCATACAGAGCACACAATTTCTCAAATTCAGGCAAATTTCTAAAGCAGTTAAGAACATAAAACCAGCCATACCGAGACCAGAAACTTCTAGCACAGTATTCTGTCTTCAGCAATGGCCATAAGTGGCTAAATAGGGATAAATATAAAAACAGGACAAGTATAAATCACATTTCCCCTAATATTCACTGAGGCTCCACTTATTTTCAGCTTAGGGACCTCCTGAACCAGATCTGATATCCATGTGTTTAGCTAAACCTCGGGGAATTTCTGCTCCATGAACTTGACCAGTCTCCCCTTAGACTAATCCAGAATTTCAGCAGCCACCACTCTTTTGGCAAGATCAACTACCCACTGCATGAAAGCCACGTCTTTTTATTTGTTTTGAGTCTGGCTCCGACTCCCTTCATTTGATTTGTCCTGGCTCTTCAACAAGATACTGTGAAGAGAATGTGAACAGCTGAGTCTTATCTGCACTTTATATGATTTTATAGACTGCTATCACAGGCTCCATCAGCCCTCTCTTTTCCAGACTGAAAGATCCTCATTTATTTAATCACTCCTACTACAGAAACTCTTCCATGCTTTGCTCTATCTTTCTAGACCTTCCATGCAGCCCTTTTCAGTTCCATTACAGCCTTCTGGAGACTGGGGAGGAGGGAGGTCTGTAGGGCTGCCAAAAACTTCTCACTGTCTAGTTGCAGGCAGATCATGGATTTTCACACAATACTGCAATATTATTCTCCATTTTGTAAGCTTTTTTCTCTTTTCTGATGATTTCTAACATTTGATTTCTCTTCTAACTGTTACTGAGAACTGAACTGACACACTCAGGGACTCACCTACAGTAACTGGAATACCTTACTCCAGAACACACAGGATAAGATCAGAAGACATCATCATAGGTATAGCCAGTTAGGATTTTTTTTTTTCTCCTGTGCATCACCTGACATTTACCTATATTGAATTTATCTGCTATTTTATTCTGCAGACACTCACAGTATCTGTTTTCCATTTGTCAAGCAAAACAAGGCAGATAATCTGTGTGTACCATCAGCATTCTCTAGACACGTTTTTAAAATGGGTTCAGTCTGTCCCATCAACTTTGAATGATAGAAATTGCTCCTGCATGTGTTAAGGTATTTGCCCCCTCTGTCCATGGAGGTTGCAGCAGGCATTTATTACAGCTCACTTCATAAAAGTAATATCCTTATGGAGGCTTCACTGTACTACATCCCCACTTCTTATACTTCTGAATACATCTAAGTAAAGCTGCTCAGAAAATCTCACATGTTTTTAACTGAATGTTGAAATAAAGACACTTTGCAGAAAGAGATCTATTTCTAAACATTCAGCAGAATTCAGGCATCATTCTAGTGGACCCTTGCCTGCCTCCCAGCTCAAACATCCAGTCTGGTTTTATGCTACTTGCTCCTAGTGCTGGTTGCTCCCAGGCCAGCAGGACTTGGATATTCCCTAGACCTTCCAGGTTTCAGCCTCTCTGGACCCAGTTCCCAGCTGAAATCCCTGTGGCAGTCCCTGTTTGGCCTCTGTGCAACCAAGGCTCTTAGAAACTCTGGCAACTGAGCAAAAAAGCTGACAACTGTTTCCAGGTTTGTTTGTATCTTAAGGAATTGTCTTAACAGGCCGATCAGTTGCCCGGGTGTTATTTATTGGTGGGCAAACACAACTCATGGGATTTGTGTTCCTTTCTGCCTGCAGTTACAAGGGATTCCCAAAACTTTGCTGCATGGACTGTCTCTGATAAGGAAAACAATGCAGGATTTTTTACAAAACAAATAGTTGCACAATTATATTGTGGGGTGGGTTTTGGTTTGTATTTTCTGACCGCACCGATTCGAGAAGAACTTTTGCAGAACTAAATTTCGGCAAAACCTCAACCACACCCAATTTGTTCACTCAAAATGAAAAGAGAATACATCTATTTACACGTCTGCTATCTTCACATGACAATTCCTCTTCAGTTTCACAGATGTTAGTTTTAAAAGATGTACATTATTTAATAAATCACATCATTTGGAGGATATCTAAAATCAAATTGATTAAATTATCAATGGGCAGAATTAAGACTTCAGGTTTTTTTCAGTAGGGAAATAACTTATTTATGTGTTCACACGGCTAACTGCTCCTTCAGAGGGAAAAAATTACTATCCATATACACCTTCCAATTCCCTAATGAATTCTCCCATTGCCATGTGAAGACTTGTGCACTTGAATAATCAGCTGCTTGATGCCTTACCATAAAAAAAAAAAAAATAAAATAAATCAACAATTCAAACATGGTATAGATTCCCATAATAAAAGAATGGGAGGTGGGGAGAGGGGCGGGGGGAGTGTGGAAAAATGACACAGAAAAACATCACAAATTCAAATATTTCTAGAGCATATTTTAATTTAAAGCTGAGTAGCATAATTATTGACAAAAAAGCTTCAGCTATATTGAAATTTCGAAACATCTGTTTTCAGAGCAGCATCTCTTCTCTGTTAGGATTTACAAATATTCCAAAGTTTCTGCCTCTGTGGTGAGAACCACAAGCAGAAAACCCCAAACTTATTGAACTTCCTTATGATTCCTGTACAGATCTTCTCACAGATCCGTGTCTTGGGCTCTAATTCACGGAGATGATCTTTACTCTCACTGATTTAAAAGGGCAACTCGAATGATGAAGCACTGCAGTGTAGGTCTATTGCATTTCAAATTTCAGACCCCCAAAAAAAGCACAAAATTTTTTGGCAGCATCATTAAAGTATCTGCTCTTCTTAAAATAGGAACAACAGAATACGCTTCAGCGCCTCTTTGACTGCACAAATCAGTAATTGCAAAGATCATATGATTGTTCTTTTAGTACAGGAAAGAATCTCAATAGTTTTATAACAGAACAATCCCCATGTGATTTTTTTAGAAGACACAAAATATAATCATTTTAACCCACAGATTAAAGTGCCTTTCTCCTTCAATTATATAAATCCTACACCAGATTAGAAGACAAAATCATCTCCCTGTCTACATTATGACCTGAAATGAAACAGGTTTTATACAATATTGACAGAAATCTTCATCTCCAGGGGCCTGCATTTGCTCTTCCTGAAGTTAATGCAAAAAATCTAATTGGTTTCAATGGCAGCAGGATATACTCTGAGGCTCCACTCACGGGCCTTGCTGGAGGAAACACAAGGAGAACATTTGTGTCCATTATCCCCTCCCTCCCTGACCATTTATCCTTTCTTCTTGTTTTGCCCTGTATTTCAAAATTTTAAGTTAGACATCATTGCTGGGGCTAGAAAAACTGCTGGGTAGGAAAGGTATTTCTTGGGCACCCATGAATTATTGTGGACTGTCAGCTCTCAGAGACTGCTGGCTGGCAGGACTCCTGCTCTGTTCCACGGTGCCAACTGCTAGGTTGGATAATGTTAATTTTTTTTGAAGATGGACAGAATTATATTTGTGCTTTGCATTAAAAATATAGCTATTTTTATACATGAGCCCGAAGATGCAAAATATTAGATTAACTGGATCAGAATTTCATGGAAGAAAGTACTGAAAGACAAATTCCTAAGGCCAAACCATACTCTCAGCATACTGAGGTCCACTCTGTTACAGCTTCTCCATCATTCCATCATAAAAAACCAATTCTGCATATCTCCAGCTTCTCAAATAGGTACCTATGGAAGACTGCAGGGCCATCCACACCTCCACTGAAAAGAAATGTGCCTTCTAAAACTTTTTTTTGCAAAATCAGGGCCAAGTTGTAGGTGTTTAACTTTAGTTGAAGCTGCAGAGATTTAAATTTCAACATTCTCAAAAAGCCAATTCTAAGTGGCCCCTAAAATTCTCTGGGAATTTCTAAGGCATATGCTACACAGGTTGGATTCTTAACTGTATTTAATAACATTCGGACATGTGACAGTCTAAAGGTAAAGACAACAAGAAAATCTTCACTTGCAACATCCCAATAGCAAACATTTTCACAAGTACATGAGTCTGGGGCTCCCTACATGCTGAGCTCTTATTCAGAATATGAGCACCACAGGCCAGGAGAAAGCTGGAGCAAGGACAAGAGTATGCACATTACATGAAAACAAGGGAAGGAAAAATGTGGAAAAAGCAAAAATGTTTTCAGCACAAGTATAAAACAAAAATATCCCATGTCCATTTATTTTTTTTTCTCATAGGGATGCTTTTTGCTGTTGGTTTTATTTTTCCAAGGTATTTGAAATAAAGCAGACATTATCAGTGCAAATTTATGAAGGAATTTAGTGAACAAATTTAGAAGGAAAGAACAAAGAACAATGGCCACACAGGGATGGGAAAGCTAAGACACTGTTCATAGAATGGCCTGGGTTGTAAAACAACTTAAAGACCATTTAGTTCCAGCCCCCTGCCATGGGCAGGGATAACACCCACGAGACCAGGTTGCTCGAAGTCCCATGCAACGTGTTCTGGAACACTGCCAGGGATGGGGCACCCACAACTTCTCTGGGCAACCTGTGCCAGTGTCTCTCCCCTCTCACAGTAAAGAATTTCTTCCTACCTAATATCTCATTCCCAAACACAACATCAGAAAAGGTCAGAATTCACACTTCTCACATTAATATTGCAAATCCACCTCTACAGAAACGGGGGAAAAAATTGAAATTAATTCATTGTTTGCTGGTTTCCATATCCTCAAATCTTGTCAGCAATCAAACCTGACACTCGTACAAGGTGACTACCTCAATCTTTCTAAAAGAAGCCAACTGCAGAAGAGGTTTTTCTGATCACATTGTTCACTCCAACCAAGTGTTTCCACACCACTAGGAAAAGCATTTCCATAAGCAAAGCTCAGTTGCAATCTAGTCACACACATACTAATAATACACAGCTCTTGTTCTGAGGCATATTATTTACATTATAGATTTATTATTGTCTTCTGTTATGTTGACACGAAATAATCTTTCATCTCCTTCTGCGTTAAAGGAGTGCGAGTGTCCTTCGCTCAGTAAATAATTCAAAGACATATAAATATTTTAAGAACAATAAGCAGTATATTTTGGAGCAGTGAAATAGAACTGAAATTAGTTATTTGTAGCTGAGAACTTGATTGCAGCAACATAATTGTTTTTCGGTTTTCATTATCCCACAGTGAACCAAATTCCTCCCTTTACTTTCAGACACTGAATATTTAGTTTCATCTGCAATAGTAATTTTTATGAAAAAAACGCAGAAGCATTCAAGCATGAACTTCCAGTGCTTTCAAAATTTCTGTGCTAAACAAAAGGAATTTTACTTACAACAATTTATTTTCCCTGCATACAAATTTTTAAACTGTGGTATATTAATCTTTTTTCACAAATACTGTGTTTGTAGGTTAGTGGATACAACCTCACAGAATACTTGAATATAATTAACTTGTCAGAAAGTTTCAGTTAAAAGGAGCTTTTTCTTGATCACGATGAAATAACAAAGAAGAAAATTTCTTATTCTTTTTACGTTCACATAGAAACTATAGTTGAAATGATAAATCAAAACTGACCTACAGTCAAAAGTAATAGAAGTTTAGAAAGCTGAATAATGTGCAGACACAGCAAAAATTCATTGGGGAATCACTTATTGCTAGTTATTTTTCTATGATCTGAGGCTGGCCCTCAGATCTGCAATGCAGATCTCCAAAAGCTGGAATGAGGCAGGCTACAAGGCCTGGCAGGAGATCTCCATTAATATTGTCAATGCATTCACGTGTCATCTTCCTTCCCTTGAAAGATTAGCACGGAATTTGTGCATCCCATTCTCTTTCCAGTGTTGGATAGGCTTCCCTAAAACACGAGGAAAAAGCAAATCTCGAGTCTCTCTGCAGCAGTGAATTTAAGGCACAGCTGATCTGCTATTAATGTTAAAATATGAAGCACGAAAATTTCAGAGAAAGAAGGATGCAAAGCCATAGATTGCTGTGGTTCATTGCTCACAGCAAACAATCCCCCAGCTCTGAGCAGTCACCCCTGTCACTCCCTCCCTCTGTATAAGGGGATTTTATAAGAGAGCGTTTGGCTGCAGTTCTTTGACATGGCTTTGACAGCTGCAAACCTCGGTGCCACACACAAGTGGTTAAACCCCCAGAAATGTCCAACTTCAGTGTAAGTCGTGTTTCTAAAACACTGACAGTGCAAAATCCAGAGGAAAATTTCTGTTTGATCAGATGTTTTCTATGAAAACTCTTAAAAATACACTTGTGTTATTTTTTTTAGCCATTTCTGCACATATTAGCATGTCCTATGCGTCAGTAAATTTTAAGAGTGGACCCCATTCCAGCTCCCTTTATCATGACAAATACAGGACTCAGAGAAACTTTGTCAGATGAAAAAGAAACATTTTGAGCAGGTGAGATGACCAGGAGTGTGAAAAGTAGGGATTGACTTCACTCAGTCTCTTTTACAAAGTGACACATCCTTTCAAAATCTTTGTCCACTTCAAGCAAGGAGAATTTATAAGTTTTGGGCTAAGCCCCCTTCTCTTCATCCTATTTTGCCTTCCCTTAGCTTTGTCCTGAATACATCTTGTTATCCTTTGGTTTTTCCCTCTTCCTGTTTGTTTTAGAAGCTGAGGGTTATATAAAACCCACTTTGAAGTCCAATAGAAGTTTCGTAGCTGCCCTTGTGACCTTGATAAAGATCAAGGATAGACTTGACTTAAAGCTGCTAAAAGGCAGGAACAACAGAAATTGGAAATATCCCATTAGAAAACACAGGAGAAATAACCCCTTCAATCCTCAGAAATATCAGAGATAAAGCTGATACATTTGCCTACTTCCAAACATGGAGAGCAACTGTTCCACAACTGCAACTACATTTCAAATGTATTTCTACCCTAAAAGAAGGCAAACTGTAAATGTGAGCAGTTATCTAATTATCCAATGCTAATTTGCTCATAGGCATTTCAGTGTGCTTTTTCCATATCCAGATGAAAGTATTGGAAAACACCTGACCAGTATTATTCCAGCCCCAGACACTGAAGGCAAGACAGATATTTTCCCCTTATCCAGCACCTTTACAGGCCTTTGCTTTGGTAGCTCCAAGAACATCCTAAGAGGACTGTACCTGGAAATCTGCAGGATTAAGTGGCTTTTAAATTTTGACCAAGTTTCCAACTTAAATCCCTCTCCTATTTAGTCTTGATCTCTATGTTGTCATTTTAGGATAGACACAATGTTTCAGGTGAGTTTTATTATTTATGACCAGAGTGATTGATGAGGCCCATCACATGTATTGGAAAAAAAAGGTTAATCTGGAAACTTTAAGAAATTATTAGTATAACTATGGATTTTGTTTAGATTACTTATGAGGAAAAAACATGATAACAAGACATTCTAATTGACTGTATCCCATGGACTTTAAAAGTGTCAGAGCAATTTAGCCTTTAAAGCACTACATAAAATATTTTATCACATCTCTGCCTCAGTAACTTTAATAAACTACACAGCCTTCAGGGACCAGGCTCCTTATAAATTAACTGCCTTCAACTTGCTGCACAAGGGTCTTTATCTCTTGTCAGCTTAATTATGTGTTTAATTTTATTTTTAACATTTCTTAAAATGACCCACACCAAGAGAAGCCTAGATTGTTTAATTAAACAAATGAATATGGTGATATCTAGCACGATCAAAGCACTAATTTGTCATACTAATGCTTTATAACGAAGCTGATAGTTCCATTGTAGTGCTAATACACTAGTTTAGTCTAAAGTTTATCAGCTCACCTTTCCAGCAATAATTTAAAGTTTAACTTTGTTCCGCCGCCCTCTTACGACTAATTGGCTGTAGCTTTCCCCAGTGGCTCAAGAGAAGCCGGGCTCTAAGAAGTTATTAAGCAATTGCTAATGCATTATTGCTTGTGCCTGTGTCTCAAACTCACACTCTGCTCCAGGGTAGCAGAAAGCAGCTGCTCCAGCCTTTCCCTTCGGCTGCACGAGCCTCAAAGTACTGCAGGCACTCACACTACAGGGGAACAGAACAGGGGGAAGAGACTTGCAGCTCTCTCTCTTGATTTGGTTGCAAGAAGAGGGAGGAAAGGAAAGAGGAGGAAAGTTTCTCAGCCCTAGGCTTCAGACAACGCTCACCCACGATGGGGGTCTGTATCACACTACACGCTCCCAAAGACTAATTTACTGTTTTTGCACTAAAACGTCATTAAATCAGAAAAGAATCAGTGGGAACTAAGCTATTCTACTGCTCTGTGACAACACAGAGCAACAAGGCTGCAGTCAGGCATACATTCACACTCGCTTTGTGAGAAGCTCTGATAGGTGATTATTCTCCTTTCCCTTCCAAAATAACCTCTAGGTCGGAGAGCTCATTCAGGAATGAAATCCTGAATTTTTTCAGACAAAAATGGGAGCTGAAGCCAGGTCTCCCACACTTGAGAAATGCTCTAAACACAACATTGCTGCATAAGAGCAGTGCAGAAGGAAGGACAACACCACCACAGTTGTTTTGGGGGTGGAAACAGGTGTTCAGAATCCAAATGCAGCATAGCTCCTCATATACAAGGTTACAATGAAAGGACACCTACTCTTGGGGCACTGAGGCCAGGCCTAAGGCCTAAACTTTAGCTGAATTTAAGTTACCAGTTCCCCTGGCTTTGCAGAGAGCTTGGAAGTAAGAAAGAGACCCAAGGAAGAACTTGAGTGCTTGAGAGCTGGTGGGAAGGCACAGTGGAGTTGGCACTTCTAGAAATCACAGAAGTGAGAGTGGCTAGGGGTGACCAAACCCTTCCATCACAGAAATGCCAACTATCACAATGGCTAATTTATACCAGGACTTTTTCTAAATACGAATTTAAAACTCAGGTCAGTGGAAGTCAAATATATATTTTTCGAAACTTTCAGTGTCAGGATGACACCAGGCAGTAGATGGGAACAGTGCACAGAGACACGAGTTTGATTGATGATGGCTCCATGGTGCATATGCTCAGGAATTTCAGAAAGTGATAGAAAGCACCTGGGAAAAGTCCACGTTGAAGGTCAGAGCTGACAGAACCTTTATATACGTGGGAAGATGCCAGTGAAAGAGCAATAACTTTTAAGAAGGCTACAAGAAGTAAAAAGCTGAAAAATACAATTGCAAGATCTTGTGGAATTTATGGCTTGCTTGGTTAATGTGTCTGGCTGGCTGAATGATAGTTCCATTGTGGGAATAATGCAATAGTTGAAAGTGAAGTTCAACTGCCCATCTCTCTAGAAAAAAATGTACAAGTCTCACTTTGTTTACAGTGCCCCTCAGACCAACGAGGACCGACTGCCAGTTTTCTCAAATGCATTGCAGATGCTCATAAGTTATTAGCCAATTACCTTTCTGCCACAAGCATCCAGGCATATCAGTTAGCACACAAAATTTAAGACTCACGGTTAATGGGAAAGGATTTTAGTTAGAATGTTTCTCTGTATAAACCCTAGATTTTTCTGTATTTCTTGGATGTGTTCTTTGGAAGCCCTTCGATTTTAGGAATTTCATTTGTTTCTCTGCTTTTGTCTTCATCTGAAGCCATTATGTTTTACTTGTTACTCTCTGTAGAAATTATGTTACCAATGAAGCATGATGACTTCAAGGCAGAAACAGAGAATAAACATCTAATCTTTTCAAAATTAAAATATAAAAATATTGGTTTAATATAAGCAAATTGTGATAGCTACATACTGCAGAGGTAAAAGCACTGAACAGTCCATGGACTTAATCATCAAATTAAAGAAATAACTAATTTAAAAGGTACAATGCTAGTTTCTCCCCAGCTGCAAAACCAGCTGAATTGAAGGTAGGATTGACAGCTGCTTTTTTTCAGGTATCTTGAATCTTTACTCGCTGAGAATGGTTTGGTTCTCAGTTATTAAAATTATGATGTTCATGACTTAGGCCAAAACTTCCCACATTGAATGTTTGGACTCAGATGCTCCTTTGACTGCTGTATGAATTCTGGCCACATTACAAACTCTCATAATATCACAATTTGCTCCTCTCTGTACAAGTCTGTTAAAAACTCAACCAAACTCCCCCAAGATTCATGTTCTGATTTGCAGCAGCCAGCGTGTTTTCCTCTTAGGTTCAGCTGCTGATCTGGAAAATAAGCCAGAAGCTTTTCCTCCCATGCTCCCGATTTCTGTCTTCCCAATGACAAAGCACAGGGGAGGAGGAAGCCTCTTGAAAGTAGAAGACAAGAGCTAGACCTAAGGAACTGAAGGAGAGAAGGAAAAAGCCAAACAGACCAACTGGCTGAGAAACATTTTCAAGGCAGGATATTGTTCCTAATGGCCCCACCGAGGAACATCAGACCCGGGTTTGCAGCTGGAAGCAGAATGGCTTTGCAGTTCCAGCCCCTGCACACCCTTGTGTCAGAGGGGGGTATCCCACATCCCCACATTCCCTGCCTCAGAAGCTCCATGCTGGCAGCCAGATTAAAGTGCCTCTGATCTGTCCATGATCCATGTACAAATACAAGGTCTGGTGTTGTGCCTGTGTGCAACAGTGTCCAAATCAGGATTGTACAGCATCCACAACCCGGACTATTTACATGGAGGTGACGGTGCTAATAATTTTTCCATTTTTATAGATTGATGTGCAGTTCAATTTTTATATATACAGTCCATTAGATGAAAAAATTTCAAATCTATGGGGTAGGCATGAAGCAATCCTCAGCTCCTGCAACTAGTAAGAAGTGGCATATGATAAATTATATTTGCTTTTATAAATTAGAAGAATCAGATTTCCCGGTCCCTCTGCTAACATCATTACTTCAGGTAAGGTGGTACATGACTTTACACGACACACCTAACTTCTGCAAACTTCTAACTATCGCATCAGAAATCCATTCCTTCACTGAAGCCATCAGATATTTCACTTATATTGAAAGCTCTGTTCTAGGACAGTACCAGTTAAATGTCCATTTTCTTTCTTCTACACCTTTCTCATTTGCTGAAAGCTTGGGCAACAGTACACCTTAGGTTAATCCTAACATTTTAATTAGTTCCAAGCTGACAGCTATTTGTACTTTCAGTAATAAATTTTAGAGTCACTGGAAAGTAGATTAGTGTGTAATTTAGGAAAGCTTGCTCATGTGTTTCACTCCTCTGTGAAAGACAGACACGCTCATGAGATGAAGCTCTAGCCTGGCAGAGAACCTGTTTTTCCTAGCACATATTTGCTTCTGATGTCACAAATCATGTTTAAATCCTGCCTTAGCCAGCCTGCTGGTGGCAAGTAGTTCACAGAAGACAGGCCCATTTGCAGGTAGAATATTCACAGAAGTGGACATATTCTTGGACACACTGGCTGGTGACGAACTAATTTGACCTTCCTCAGTTCTTTTTTGTCATACATGGGCTGCTCCAATACAACTGCCCGTGGAGGTCACTGCATTTGCAAGCAAATTAAGTTGGCTTCCCCATCTCTCCATAAATATTTCTGGAAGACCAGTATTACCAGTGTTTTTGTTCCTCTCAGACTACAGTATGTCATTTATGACAGAAAGAAAACTAGTGTGCTCTTAGGTAAGATCTTACTGCAAGGTTTGTGGGTTGTTTTTTTTTTTTTTATTTGTGAGGAAACTGGTTCTTCAAGCAAACAAAGTGACCCTGACGGTTTGACAGGGTCAGGCCAGGCTTAGCCAGTAACATCAAATTATGCACCAGTCATCATTCTTCAATATATCCTGCAGGGAAGGAAACAGAAATGGAAACCTGTTCCAGAGTACACAAACCACCTTTCTTTGCAGCTCTAGACACTACACAAACACACCTGATTTTCAGATGCCTTACAATATTGTAAAGTTATAATATTGAACTTTACAAATTTATTCACTGCTGTACCATCAGATTTGAACCTCGTTTGTGCTTCCACAAATAAACCAGGAATGTGCTCTGTTACAGATGCTGGAAATGACTAGATAAGGCATTTCACAACCATGCCAATGGTTATTTTCTTTCACTCATCATCTTTTGTTCACTGCCAGTTATTTCAGTTGGCAGATGTGGTTTCACAATCCTCTATAATTGTATCTGCTAGCATTGCATAGCTGAAAGTTCCTCCCAAGAGCATCTTTAGATATTTCTTATGTCCACTGCAGGTCTGTTTCCCATTAGTTTTTTCCTTACAGAATAATTTCTTCAGTAAAGGCCTCTTATCCAACTGTGGAAGGCAATCTCCTTATCCGACTGTGATAGGAAATGGTGCCACACGTTCCCTTTCCAGCTTCTGGCCAGCCCAGCACAAAAATAAAGCAACTGTGCTCCTCAGTAAGAGCTCGACTAACCCCACTGCAAGTGTTTCTCTATTTTCTCTTTCTATAATAATTGTGCACGTCCCTGCAGGGGATGAATAGGGAGGAACCCAGCAGAGGGTTTTCCTAGCAAAGGGCCAGAAGGAGCAGAATAACACAGGATATGCTGGAGCAGATCAGTTCAGAGGTCAGTAAATGCAGACCTCAAGAGAAATGGACTTAAAATGTTGAGAAATTCTCCAGGTGTTTTGACAGTGGGTATAAACAAGAGACACATGATAGATGTTAAAACAGATACAGTGATCAATTCAAAATAATTTTCTCATTTTTACTTCTCCACCTGACCTTATAAACACTATCTCTCAACATTCAATGTTTTCCTCACCATTTTGTAAAGATAGTTGTAATTCACTTCAGGCAGTTATATTAATAACAAAAAGTTCACTTACTGTTGCTAGAAATATTTTGAAAGCCCATGCATATATACACACAGCAAGTGAGAATAAATAGTTGTTGTAAATACAGTGATAAACTGCTAAAATTTAGACTTTGCTAAAAACTAATTTGATTTCTCAGTTATGTTAGAATCATCACAAACACTAATCTACAGCTGGTAGTCTCAACTGTTCCTTCACTTGTATGTGATTAAAGATGGGTATAAAAGTCTAAAACAAATGTGAAAATGCTATTAAAATTGAAATTTCAAAAATGTACTGCTGAAATTAGGACAAGGATTTTTTTTCTTTCCTTATTTATATTTGAATGGCAACTTATTTCGTACATCACAGAATGGCTTGGGTTGGAAGGGACCTTAAAGATCATCTAGTTCCAACCCCCATGCTATGGGAAGGGTCACCTTCCACTAGACCAGGCTGTCCAGAGCCCTCACCATGAAGTATGTCTTCCTAATATCTCAACTAATCCCATCCTCTGTCAGTTTAAAGCCATTTAAAAACCAAAACAAAACCAGAACAAACACAAAAAACCTGCAGAGAATTTGCCCAGGATGAATGACTATAACTAGACCAGAGAAAGTGATTTTTCTAATTTTAAGGTACGTAAACACTTCCTTAAGGAGTTTAAAATATACTGTGTTGATTTTGGCTGTGATAGAGTAGTTTTGTTCATAGCAGCTAGTATGGAGCTATGTTTTGGATTTGTTGCTGAAAACAGAGTTGATAACACAGGTATGTTTTAGTTATTGCCGTCAGTGCTTACACAGAAACATCAACCGGGTCTAACAATAAACCATTCTTAGGATTTACACCCTTTCATTTCGAGAAGAAAACTCACTACACCATAAGAAAACTAGTTGCCCACCCCGTGGCAGCAGCTGTCCTGAACTCCACACAGCAAAGAATATTGGGATGCCTCCTGTCAAGCAAACGGAAAGAAAAGCTGGGGTACAGAAGAGCACCCGGTGTGGGAAGCACAGATCTGCAGTGACATTTGGAAGAGCTCCCCAGCAGTGATGTTACAGCAGAGACGAGCAGCACAACCCACTTCTCAATCCTCCAGTCAACTGGAGCTGTCAAGCGGCACCTTGTACTCGGCTAATGTGAAACTCTCAGCAATGTCCAACAGTTGGGTGCTGTCAAGTATTTTGCTGAAATCTAAAGTCCTTAAGCAAGAAAGTCTAATAGGATATGTATGAAAATCATGCAAAGTACTACTAAGGATGTGACAAATCATAGGATAGGAATAGCTTCAAAGCCCAGCAGCATGTGCCAATCTGTGCCCTGATTACTGATTAACGTTCGGAAACATTTCAGAGAGAAGCCTGACTTGAGACAGGATTGGAAGTGATATATGTTATGTGAGAGGTACATTCATTTTCATAAGTGACTCTTCAGAGACTTTTGATAATTCCCAGAGGGACCTCCTTCTAATGATTTAACAAAGTGATCAAGGATCAAGGCACCTAGAATTCATGAACAGCATGACACTGCCTCCCTTTCATGTCTGACATCCTAAGGACAAAAAAACTATGAAAGGTTCACAGCTGTAACAAAAGTGAGAGTTGTTGAAATACAGCACTGTAGTGGCACTGATGGCAGTTCCAAAGGAATTAGTCTGAACTCCACAAAACTTTCCAACAAACAAGTTATTCTGGGAAGATTTCCCTCTAACATATTTCAGTGTAAATCAACAATACCTTTTCACACAAGTCCCATATCCTTCTACTGTGGCTCCGCTAATGCAGCAGCATATTAGCTGGAGTTTTGTTTCATACTCAGATCAGTAGGGCAACCTTTACATCAATTCCTTTTGGTATGCATTGCCTGTAAGCCCACCTAGCTATTCTCAGTCACTGCTGGTGTCTGCTTTCTCCAGGTTCCATTCCCGGTAAGCACAAACTGATGCAGTGTTGTGACAAAGAGAAGAGAGTGCCCTATTATGCCATATTCAATACCCCAAGATGCTGTAAGAGAGGAATAATGTGCTTTACCAGGTGTGGTTTACTCCAGAGAACTTGTACTTTTTGCTAGAACATTTCCAGCCACTACAGAACTCTCCATATATCCATAAATATCAATGTAAAGAAAGCGTGGACTGGTACACACAAAACGAGACTAACAGGACAAGAAGTTGCTGGGAAAATAACATTAATACTCTATCAGCTTCTTGTGAAAAAGTAGAGAGATACAGAAAGGAACCAGTAAAGCACACAGGGATCTTAAAGTCCATATGTTACCTCAAGAAAAAAATCCTCCCAGTGATGGGCATCTGGGGCCAGCAGATGCCGGGTTTGCCTAATGAGGGGCCACAGCCGCTCCCAGCACCGTGACAGGCTGAAGGGCAAGGGAAAGAGACTCATTCTCCAGCACAACCCACAGCAGCAAAAGGCACATCTACACGGGAATGCTGCTGCCAGAGAAAATAAGAGCACTACGATCACACTAAAAGAGTGAAAGGGAAGTAACTTAAAAAAGCTTAACTACCGGACAGGTGTTTGCCACTCCCATACACTGCAATCTAGGTTTGTTAGCAATGCAATATTTGAGCACGATAATTAAACACAATTTTTTCTGTCACATATGGGATTGAATTCTAAGCTCCTTTTCCCACATCCTTGTTACTTAGCAGTTGCTAAAATAAAAGTTCACTGACTTCAGTATGAATTTTGTCCAAATTCTGTTTCAACTCCTTTTTTTTCCTACTCTTGAAGGCAGTCATGCTCATTTGTCTGATTAAACAGCTTTGGTTGCTGAGAATACAGGAATGTTTCAGCAAGTCAGGATACACTTTCTTGAGAACCAGGAATTCTGGGAGGTCTTATTCTATTAATTGATCCATTTATGTAAGTGCAGATAAACATGCACAGAGCAGTGTATAATTTGTTTGCAAAATAAGTAAATGTGGCTTAAACTAACTCAACTGAAGTCTATGGAAGGCACTGAGAGTGACCTCTATTAGAGCACCAGGATTTTACACTGGAGCTGTAAGATCCGAGGGGCAATTACTGAGGAAGGAAACCAATAAATTATGTGAACTGAAATATGTGTCTGCTGCTGTGAATGTTTTTCAAAATAGTATTTGAAATGTTGCCTTAAGGCAACACCCATCAGTTCAATATATTTCGTACAACCTTGGGAAGGAAGTTTCGTGCCGAACACCAAATATTTTTTGAAGTAAAAAAATGAATTTAAAAAAACCCTGCTTAGCATTGCTAAACACTGCATCTGGAAATGAGGTTTGGGTAAGCACTACAGAATTTGACCCTGATTCAATATATTATGAAATATGTATTTAAATAGAATATCAATTTTTTAAACAAAGATGAGATACTTGTGAACAGATGAGTCTAGGCTCTGATATTTTATTCATATTTTAATAATTCTGCTGTTTGTATTCTCTCCCTTCTAAGAGAAGGTTATACCTGGACTTGTCATCAAGACAGGTAAGAGGCACTTCAAATTATTTAAATCCAGATTTGCACTTTCTCAAAAGTTTTTAGAAATGTAGTAGGTTTTTAAAGGTCTTCATTGTGTCCAGGAGACAAGTAAGATTCCACCTAATTCTCTTCTCCTTTCATTCTTTGTAGCACCTTACACCATTTCCAAACAAAGGGTTTCTAACTTTTCTCAGTGGATAAAATCCAAATCTATGTGAAAACAGTGAAAGAACACTCCTTATCCCCAGCAACTTTTGGATAAGGATCTGTATACCGTGTTGACTGCAGGAATACTTAGGAGTGACTCTTCATTCCCTTTTCATTTTACTCCACCACCACCTCTTCTCCTAAATTAATAGCATAATAATTGTGGAATGTAAAGACCTGGCAAAAATATTCTATTTAGAAGACATCATAAAAATAGGCGTATTTTTAATGTTTGCCAAATGCTTAGCAGATTATAAACAAACTTTGAATGCCAAACACTGTAAGCAATTTTCACTGAAAACTCCTTTGGTAACCCCCATCTAAAATTTGATTACTGTATTTGGTACATTGATTTAGCAATGAAAGTAACAACAATATCATCATTTTAAACTTCCTTGCAGGAGTGTTGTAGAGATACATTTAAGTTCATGTTTGTGTAGCTTTCCCTGTCTGCTTTAAATTATGAAATGCATTATTTAAGGAGAGTGATAACAGCTCTAATTGCAAATAAAAACAGGGTGTATCTTTGAAAAGTGCCCCTGTGAGATGTTATAGCTAAACCCAGTACTATAGGAACAGCACATAAAACCTGATAGATTACAGAAGAAAGCCCAGTGACAGTTTTCATGGTCTGTTCGCTCCATATTGCATTTCTGAAGAAAGCATTCTTAGTTAAATTTGCTCAGCGAGGAACAGCAACACTGTTATTTATGTGTACTCAGAAGCTCCTGCCACAGACCGAGGCCTCGCTGTGCAACCTGCAAGACAAACGGAACAAAAGCCTCGCCCGCCTCGAAGGGCTGGATAATGGGAACAGTATAAACATGCTCTGTTTACACTTGTATTGCAACCTTAATTTCGCAGTTCAGACACTTCCTGTCTGGTACCAGCTACCTCTGACATCCTCCTGAATTCCCAAGTGCCCCCGTGGCAGCTCACACTGACCCCCTGTGTGTGATCCCACTAAGGGCACATGGCTCCGGAGAAAGAGCAGGGGGATGTGTCTGCTATTTAACTCTGCCAACAACCCATAAACACGGCAAATGACGCATTTTCTTCCCCACCCTTCAGAAGTGGATTCTAGAGCACACAGTCCTAAGACATGCAGCGTTTGGACAACGCTCTCAGGCACATGGTGTGCTTCTCGGGGCTGACCTGTGCGGGGTCAGGAGTTGGACTTCAGTGATCCTTGTGGGTCCTTTCCAACTCAGGATATTCTACGATTCTATGGAAAACATTAAGAACAACTGACATATTTTGCACTAGATTTAAGGTTGGAGTTTACTGCTGCACAAGCTAGCTGATTTTAGTTTTAATAATATTAAAAGAAACGGTAATAACAATGGGAGGACTTCATTTGTTATGCACGTGCTACTGCCTGATAGAGAACATACTTTACTCTCTCTCTCTTTTACTTTTGTTTGAGGTACACAAAAATTCCACACAAAAAGTTTCACCTTGATAAAGGCCTGTGTTTTTCTGAAAGCTTCAAACTCAAACTTCCAGAACGTCTGATGAAGTATGCAACGCTCTCAGTGCACCTCCCAACTAGTGTGACTGGTGACTTTGCCTTCCATTTTAGCTGTCTCTCACTTATAAAGCACAAAAATATAATTAGTATATCACTCAGCACTCAATGGTATGTTCTTTATGTTCATGTAATTTATCTCCAATTTGTCAAAGCTCCTGTCAAATTGCCTATCGCTACATGGTGCCTTATTCTAGGTCTGTCCATTGACATGAAAGTCTTGAAACCAGGCAGATGGTTTTGTGAAGTAAAGACTGTTTTGCCTCAAGCAAGAAGCTTGTAGATTAAAAGAAAGGTTAATTCAAAAATAATTCAAGGTAAAGATAAAAATTTGACAGATGTGTGCAGTTCTTTCGCCAATCCTTTTTTCCAACGTGTCACTGTAGTATTTATATATTCCAGATCATACCTATGTGAAAGTGTACAAAATTTATCATGGGAGTGAGGATCTGAAATTAATTCCTAATCAGCAAAGAGTATCCTGGCAACATTGCTAGTCTAAATTCCCTTAGCCCACAGGCCACGAGTAACCCCCGCAGCTCTGCTTTCAAAGTCCTGTGAGCAGATATTGTCAAGACTCCGCGGTGTGGATTATCTGGTTTGGCAGTAGCACATCCCGCTCCTGTGGAATGGCAGTGTAGGCTTGTGAAATGATCTTTAAAAAGCAAATTAATTTTTAGAAAAATGTTATTTTCTAAAGGAACGTAATCAAGACGTTGCATGGGAAAGCGAAATGCCTCCTGGTTTCAGGAGGGGAGTGAACAGAACACCAATATCCTTTGTATCTTCCAGTTTTATGCCAACTTCTACATACATAATTAAAAGAAAACCCCAAATTACTAAGATGTCTTGTGCTTGTCTATTTTGGGGGGGAAGAGAAAGAAGCAGGTAATGTTGTAATAGAGTAACAAATCAAAATTTTATTCCAGATTTGACCTACCAATTGTGTCCTGCTCATGCCCAAGGGGCCAAGACAAACATTTATGATTTAAAAGCACATTTCAAACTAG
The DNA here is from genome assembly GCF_001604755.1 of Lepidothrix coronata. NCBI lineage: Eukaryota > Metazoa > Chordata > Aves > Passeriformes > Pipridae > Lepidothrix > Lepidothrix coronata. The sequence goes on from NW_016690192.1 coordinate 1,236,748, forward strand.
AATTCCTTTTTCTATAATAGGCATGAAATTAATGGTTGCAATGAGAAGTTATGAATGAACTTTAGAGAGTTTGGAGGTTTGGCTTCAATAATGATCCACATCTGGCAGTCGACTACAGGACTATCATACAAGAAAAAAATTTATTTTGAGAACATTTTTGAAATAACTGGATCTTGGATGTTCAAAAAAAGATTCCTCTACTTCATGCTGCAAGATGACTTAGAAATGTCTTCAACACAGCCTTTTCCATGGCATTCTGGCATTATTTTAGAAACGTTTTATATGTCTATAGTTCTATTTTAGAATTGTCTCAAACAAGCCAAACAACACTTAACAAAACTAGATAATTTGTGACATATGTTCTTTGTGATTATGTCTCAGATTTAACTACAACAATTCTGACAAAGCAAAAAAAAAAAAAAAGAAAAAAAGTTTTTTTGATAATGCTTTCTCTACAGTCACCTCTCAGGTTTCACAGTGTTTTGCCTCAGGACAAGGAGATGGCCAGTACCACATCATTTCACTCCCAACACTCCAGGCTCAGGCTTTTAGGACTGCTGGGCAGGGCTCCTCCCAGCTTTGCAGTGCTCACCAGGTTTATTCACTGCCTGTGGCACCACAGTTGTTTCTGTATAAAAACTGCAGCAGAGGTAAAACTTTGCCCACACAGTTTGTGCACTGGCACCCAGCCCCTGCCACGGGGCACAGAGTGTGGGTTAAGGACAGGCAGGAAAATTCCTTTGGATTTGGCTCAAGCCACGTAGCACTGAGATCTTAAACCAAATCTCAAGTGCAGCTATTAAAAAGAGACCCACCCCAAGCAGCCTAAGCTTTGTGTTCAGCAGGGGTGGATCTTCCCGGTCTCACTGCCTTAGCTGTGCAAGTCACATTTTGTAACGCTGAAGCAAGAACTGAACACCTTTGCAAATCACCACCTCTGAACCAAAACAGGCACAAAACCTACGAGACCCTTAAGCCTCCATCCCTACTCTTTACCTTCTTTTCTGATCTTCTGAAGCTATTATCCAATTGCAATACATGGCAGTTCCTCCACTTGTCTCAGTTTCATTTGTATCACTGTCATACAATTACCAGGTGACTTCCCTAGCACAGATTTAGAGACTGGGCCCTACCCTCCCATGCCAGAAGATTTTTGAACTGCAGTGTTCGCAGAGGTTGTTCCTGCAGTCAGGCATATCTAATGGTAGCTATTCTGAAACAGCCAACATCTGTTTCCATACTTTTACCTCAATTTTTTCAGCCACTCATAATGTCCACCATTCCTGTCTTCTCCAGCTGTCATTTTATAGGGCACTTTTCTCAATTTTACTTCTGCAAATATTACTCTGAGACTACAAGTGAACCCATGCAAATGGCAGCGTCACCAAGGTGCACTGTTTAATCTGAAGTTAATACAACACAACCGCGACTTCTGTAGCTTTAAGAAAGCTGTCCATGCTAACCTTAGTTTTCCCTTTCAGCATGACTTCTAATTTGATCAAACCCTGTAAGTATCTAGTGTGAAACAGATGGTGTGTGTTTGGGAAAGTTTAAAAAGGGAGCATAATATACTCCCTTTGGCGGGCGACTCTGAAATGCATCTGTTCTCTCTGCAGCGAGGCTCCTCTCCCTACTGCAGGCAGGCGCTGTGAAAGCCTCCCCACGCCGCGCTCCCTGTGTGCCGTCTGAATCACACTGCTCGCCTTCCTTTCAACTCCCGGCTCCCTTTTCAACTGAATGCTAATCAAGGCGCTAATTTTTTATTTATTTTTTTTAAAAAAAATAAAGGACAAACATTAACAAAATCAGGACTAGGCTTTCAGAAAATCGTTTCATTCACAACCTCGGGACTGAAGTCGAGAAACCTTCCAGGTGCTCTGTGTGAACGGCACTGATGAAAACTACATCAGGTTTTAAGTCCTCTGCACTCATGCCAGGACATGCACAGAGGCTGAACAGCTGCAGGGCAAGGAGTAACATTTCTGGGAGTTAGCAGTGCCCACCCACCTTGGGACTTCCACCAAAACCCGAGTTCAGCAAGAGCAAGGAGCTGAACAAGACACTTGTCACCACACTGAAGGGCAACCCCACACCAAGTGACTCCTGGCACACCCATTGTCAGGGCAGAAGAAGAGCCATACAGGGCATTCCACCTTTAAAAATGTGAAGAATGCATTGAAGTGGTAACAAAATTATTTACTATTTCTTAGCTCAGAAAGGTAATGACAATCAACTTGCTCTGGAGTCCATGGGTGGAGGGGGGAGCAGGTGATTCAGTGGGTTAAATCAACGTTCAGAATGATATGGATTTTGTTTCCTGTGTATCATTAATCATACAGATATGGGTTTAAAACTTTACCTCACACACACAGCACCAGTGCAACAGTAGATCAGAGCTCGGCTTAAGCTGCCAACAGAAACATCTTTTGGGTCCAGTCACAAGGATGGCTATGTCCATAACAAGTAAGTTTTAATGAAATTAGGAGCCAAGAACACTAAGAAGATCTCGGCAATAATCACCTTTGCATTAAAACACTGATGAGTCATAAGCAATACTTTGGGATTATCCAGACTTCGTGCTTGCTGCACAGAGACTGGATTTATAGAGAAACTGGAACTGTGATTCCCACTTCACTGCTAGAGAAACAATGCACAGATGAGGAAAGGAGTCCAAGCCAGAGCACAGACTAGCAAAAAAAGTACTCTGGATCTAGAATGCTTTTCATTCTCTGCAACCTCCCTTTCCACAATTTTATTTTTTTCCTTCCAGAGACTACACACCACTATCGAATGAGGAAAACACTTGGACCCAGGTTTCATTGGTTTTATTTCTAGTATTTTGGGTCTTATTTTTATCAACAATTGCCCACTGGTCAAACAAGACAGATTTACACATCTGTTTATAAGCTAAGCAACTTCATGTTGCTTCACGATGCTGAAAACACTCAATTGTTTTGGGTCTTCCGGTACAATATTCCTTTTAAAAGCAACCCATTGCAATGTTCTCTGAGATTGCAAATATATTATTGTATTTTTGAACTCTGCTAGTTCTAGCAACATATTTTCATTTCTGACATTTCAAATTGGTTCTTTTTTTTTTTCCTGTTAAATTTCAACCAAAGGTAGAGGAACCGAAAGCTAAATCTCAGCAGCACTTCAGGGTAGTAATAATCTTGTGAAATGACCTCTTGGTTACTGTATTCCCCCAATACCATTTTTCAAAAGTCACTTTTTACGGTAATATAAAAATTTAATTAAAGTTAATGAAATGCTTTGAGACTGCCAGATTAAGACAAAAAAATACAGTCAATGAAAAAGTGGTTTTGATACTGAAGAATTCAGAAACATTAACAGACAAGGAGAAAAGCCCCATTGTAAAAATTCAGAGAAAATATAGGCTATTTTTTTTTAGTTAATACAGATTTTCTTTTCCTCTTCAATTTGAAGAATAAAAGGTTGGCCATGAGATGCACAGTTGCTAGTTAGATATATAATATATAAACCAACCTTCATAGAAAGCAGTGGTCTGTTCTACAGATATTGTTTCATTAATCTGAATGATTAAGCATTTTTTATTAACACTTTTAAAAAAGGATAAAGCAATTAAAAAGTAATAGGACATTCTGGAAAATGGAATTTTGCACTACATACTGTAAACCCCAGTCTCACTTGTTATAAATACTTAAACAGAAAAAAATAAACTTTATTATTTAAAGGCAAATAAAGCTACGCTTCTCTCTCAAACTGGAAAGTCCCGAAGGCTTTATATTCTAAAGTCTTTCCTCTAAAAGATCTTTTCCAATTTATTTTCAAAATAGAAATCAGCAGGGCAAAGGACTAAAGGGTCCCCATGGAATGAGAGTGTAGGAATGATCTTCCCTTTCACTCTACTCAGATTTGTTTAACTATAAAATTGTAAAACATTTGGCCACGACTGGGAGGAATCAACTTAGCCAACGTCTTGCTGTCCATGACCCCGTGGTCAGTATAAAACAATGCAAAAGTAATTTAATACTTTTCATACAATCATAGAATCAGCTGGGTTGGAAGGGACCTCAGAGATCATCAAGTCCAACCCTTGATCTACTACTGCTGTGGTTCCCAGCCCATGGCACTGATGCCACATCCAGATCTTAAAAACCTCCAGGGATGGAGAATCCACCACTTCCCTGGGCAGTCCATTCCAATGTCTGATTACCCTCTCTGGAAAGAATTTCTTCCTAATGTCCAACCTAAACCTCCCCTGGCACAGCTTAAGACCAGGCCCTCTTGTCTTGCTGATGACTGCCTGGGAGAAGAGACCAACCCCCACCTGGCTACAACCTCCTGTCAGGGAGTTGGAGAGAGTGAGGAGGTCTCCCCTGAGCCTTCTCTTCTCCAGGCTGAACAGCCCCAGCTCCCTCAGCCTCTCCTCACAGGACTTTTGCTCAAGTCCCTTCCCCAGCCTTGCTGTTCTTCTCTGGACCTGCTCCAGCCCCTCAATATCCTTCCTGAACTGAGGGGCCCAGAGCTGGACACAGTAAGGTAACTGTATCCCAATACAATAATTACAGGGTTCTGTCAAACTAGAGGGTATAACCAGCTACACAAATCCCAGACAGCTGAGCTGATTCTCCACTCACCTGCACTGGAACATCAGCTCACACTTGGCAGCAAAGCAAGTCCCCGAGGCAGAGGGAGGCCCAGGGCTGTCCACTGGCAGCTGGGGATGTGTCACCTCAACTCGGTCCCAGGAGGGCAACACACCTGCACCTCACCTGCACATTGACTCTGCCCCTCCTCTCCCAGGGCTCGGCACACGAGCAGACCTTGCCCTGCTCAGCCGACAGAGTGTCCTGTCTCAGGGACAAGAGAGGGTTACAAACTACCAGTACCTGCAGCAGGGCTTGTGTTGGCCAGCGAGCAGGGAAAGTCAGGAGGAAACTGGAACTATGTTTGCCAGTCAAATATCTTGTTAATACAGATCTAGGTAATAAAAAGATGACTCTAACACACCGATCAGATCCATCATTTCAAATGACTTTTGCATAAAATGGCACACAGGTAAACATCAGTTTTCTGATGAACACCATGACAGCGATAGAATTTCACCATTTTGCTAGAGCTGTTCTCAAACATTTATTGTTTGCTCACCACAAAGGAATACTAGTGAGCTTGTGACCAAAACCACTGGGGGAATGTCGTGCCTCCAATCACAGCCAGCAGAGTAGAACAGCAGGCACCTTTATTTACAGGTTTAGACATTTATGAACAACTCAGTTACGTGACTGATGCTCAGCGCTACTCATGCATGATGCCAACGAACCTCTTAACAGAGCAGGATTAAAAGTGAAATGCCCAAGGAACATATTTGTAGCTGCAGTTTTAGTAGTAACAGAACAAATTGCATAATTTGTAAAGTCTTTGGCAAAGTGTTTCTTTCAAACCATAATATATAGACACAATCTGAATATAATCTGGTTTTAATTTACAGGTGCAATAGTAAGCAAGATATGAAGATTATTAATCTAAGATTATTAATCTCTGCCATAGTTCTATAAATTCCAAAGGTACACTTTACTTTTGAAAACATATGACAACTGTAGAATAATAGCAAATATAAGCTGTAAAATCTCCATTTTGTACATGCTAGCAGCATCCAAAAAAATTGAGGAAGCAGGAAAAAAACAAGCAAAAAAAATGCCACATTCAAAATTTAAAAACATCTACAGCACAAGCTAAACCTTTCAACATGGTAAATAATTATATAGCATTTGAATGCTGATTATTAATTGATTATTAATTTGGATTCTGTATTATGCATGTAGCTAAAAATGACTCTGGCATTAAAACCAGAGCTAAACCCGGGCAAATAGTGTGTTATTTTTACAGAATATCTATGTTTGATTACAATATCAGAGGGAGAAGGAAATACAGACAGCATGGCCACATCTATACCCAGCACTCAGCAGCAAACAAGTGGCCCACAGCCACTGCAGCACTCCAGATGCTCAGGGCTCAGAACCTGCAATGCTCCTGATGGGAATGTGCTCCCGACAGGAATCTGCTCCCAAGGACCTGCAAGCTCTGCAGCTGGGGAACTGGAGCACAGTCACAGCCAGAACAAGAGAGCAAATGCTGTTTCTGCCCACAGAACAACTGAGGCTGTCAGGAACCTGTCTTGTGACAAGATCTCAAACATTTTTCGTAAAATAATTCATATTTTAGTGTGTAAGACCCATACAAGGAAAAAAAAAAAAAAAGCTGTTGATTGAGCTATTCAACCAGGAGATCGGAGTAAGAACTCAGGAGTCAGAATTTCTACTCCTCCTGTCCTGGGCCTAAAAGCTTTCAACTAGAAATGGCCTCTGACTCATTATGTCAAGTTTCTAATGACTAAAGGTACCACATTATCTGTGCCATTTCACAGTTATCTCAAACAAAATAAGAGGTAGAATTATTTCTCCTGTTATTGGAACTCAGTTTCAAAACCTCTCTCCTCTGGTATTCAGAAACCTTCTTCTCATTTCCAGTCTACATTTACTCATTGACAGTGTCACCCCTGTGGTTTTAGTTTAATGCCAACGTTCCCTCTTGGACACCAATCCTCCAATATATTTCTAGGGTAAATTTTACCCTTTCTCCAAATTCACTTTACTGGAATAAACAAATAAAATTCTTCTGGTATGATTGTACTTTTTTCCCCCTGACCTTCTCTGCTCTTGTGCCAAGGGTAGTCACCTTTTATGAAAACAGATGGTAAAAAACAGACACAGTACTCCACAGAAGATCCTTTGGTTTTAATAAATATATATTATACTCCAGCTCAGCCCAAAGAACGACTTTTTCAGTACTCAGAACAGAAACAAAAGGCACACGTGGACAAATTTACATTCTTTGTATGAGTAATTCCAAGGCAATAGTCTACCTCCTTCAATGGGTATAGTATATGATAGTTCCAAAAAATGAGACAGTCACCTGATCCACAAAAGCCACACTGGGAAGTGTATAGGTGTAAATAAGAAGCTTGTTCATTTGCATATAATATAAGTTGGCCTGAATTTGATTTCCAAGACAGCAGTGAATCCAGTTAATGCTGGACCAACCAAGAAATCTATTCAGAAATACAACAGAAAATGCTTCAGCAGATCAAGGACAATAACCTTTTCAATCTCCTCACTTTCATTCCCATACAAGCATAAAAGTATCCTGCACACTTCCTACTTTTTTTTTTTTTTTTGCATTAAATCTGCCTTTATAATATATCTTGCCTATTTTTTATATGTTAGAGATGAGTCATGTCACACTCCAGTCACCACTAAAATCCTACTTCTTGTATCTACGTGTGTATCAACATATGCTCAGGTTATTAGAGACTTCAAGTACAAATAAAAAATACCATAAGCTACTCTAGCTTTGTCTTTTAACAACTGGTCAGATAATCAATGCCTGAAATACACTGAAAGCATTAATTATTTAAAAGAGTAATGAAGACAGTTCTGCTTATGCTTTCCCTTGTAAGAGAAAAAAAATTATGGTCTGAAAATCTCCTGTCTCATCACAGGGCTCCTACATGTTCTGATTCCAGAGATTTTTTTGCTGTTTGAAATTAATTCTAATTTTAGGGAGACACTGAAACTCAAGAAAAGATAAAATGCTAAGAACCATGCATACCTTCTTTTTCAGTCCTTTTAAGTGCATATGTTATTGCCCACACACATCTAGCATATAATTGTTGGCAGTGACGGTTTTTGGCTGGCACATCCTTTGGTGCTTGAAGGTTTCTGTATTGCTAAAATGAAATGGTATGACTGCCTCAGAATGAGACAGATAGGGGGGTGGGAAAAGTTCATATTGACACACTGCACTTTCCCAATTCAGTTAAATATCACCACACGCAGAAAATGCTTTGCCGAGAGATTTGGTCTCTACCTTTGCTACAAGATTTTGGCAGTTTGTTGGCATTTAGCAGTTAATTTTACCAAACCACAGACAAGGCTAAGGGACAAAAATGACTCCATTATATTTCTGTCTGGCAGACTTACATTTGCCCAAGGGCAAATATCTCAGATGAATATTTTTAAAGCTAGAGTGGCTCGTCCAAATTATCTCTTTTCAGCTGCTGTGGATGCTTGGTATTCTCTGGTAATTAGAGGGCAGCAATTGCACATTGGGCACCTGAAAGAGTAAAAGAGGCCACTTCTGTTTCTCATAATTTACAGGCTTAAGGTCCTTTGATTAGACAAAGGAGAGATAAAACTTGGACGGTGCCTGCAGATTTCCACATCGTCCTGCCAATTTGCCTGAAGCCTTATCTGGAAAGGCTGCTTTAAGATGTCAGAGGGAAGTTCATCCTCATGCTCACAGAAGCTGCCAAAAAGAATGTAATTGTGACAGGTTTTGTTTTTTGTTGTTGTTTTTTTGAATGTGAATACCATCAGTTCCTTTCACACAGACTCCCAAACAACCATCAGATGATAATGAATTTCTGTCAATACAGACCCGAGCCAAATTTGAACTGGCAAGCTACAAATGATAGGCTCTGTATCTGTTACCTATCACCTGGGCTACCCATTCCTTCTCACTCACACTTATTCTTAATTTACAAATAAACTGTCATTCAAAGTCAAAGACTAAATATAGTTGGGGAAAATAAAGAAACACTGTTTAAATACACATTTCACACCCGGATTTTATGGTAGCAGTAAATAGTGAAGCCATGGAGTGGTGAGGAAATACACTGGGTACACTATTACTCCAGCCACAAGTGCTTTCTGTGACATGTGAAGCACAATTTAATATTCAGCCAACACTTTTCATTCTCAGCCCAGCCTCATCCACTGTCACTGAAGGAGGACACTGGAGAAGAGCTTATATTTGTTTTATGTAAAGATGTTTCTCAGATGAGAAATCCTCAAGAGGGAAGCTCTGAGTCCCCTGTATTTTAAGTAGGTCACAGCCATGATCCCTCACCACTGCAAGCTCATGAAAAGGGTAGTTATAACCAAAATGATTCCAGAACTAGTTAGGGCAGCAACCACTGGGATACCTACTGTGATCTCAACCTTCCCATGTAAGGAGTTCATTAGACCTGTCAATGGGAGATCACGGAATATGCCAGGTTGGAAGAGACCCACAAGATGCCACAGACATAATGTCATGACCTGGTATTTTACACACACCAGGAAATGAACCTGGGACTAATGGGTTAATTTGTTTCATCTTGATTGAGTGGACTGGATTCTTCTACAGGCAGCTGATTTTTTTTTTCCTCATGTGTTCTGAGATGCAAAGGACCTCTGCCCAGTCCCTACCAGGGAAGAACTGAAATTTGATGGCTCACTGATTTTGCAGAACACTTTCACAGATAGACCGTATACACCGTATTTTAAAAGTGTATCTACTAAGAATTGAATCAGTTCTCAATCTACACTAAATGTCTGGGGATTTGTTTTGTGCAGCAGTGAGGAACCTGCTGAAAGACCAAGAATGAAAACGGATATGGGAATGGCTCTCAATGTCTCTGCTCTACGAAGAGACACCTCAACATCCAAGGAATGGGAGGCTTAGAAGCCCAGCTATTCAAGAAGAGCCACAAACCATGTTTGCAGATAAAGATTACAGAAACAATGGGAATGCAAAAAGAAAATTCCCTCTAAGACAGTTGGCCAGACATGGCTTTCTAAACAGAAAAGCCACCCTACTAGCAGACTTGTGTTTGAACTCCAAGAGTTCTTCCAAATGAAAGTCATGTATTCCACGATGCCATAAAACCTGGTAGCATCACAGCTCAATTAAAATCTTTGTGCCAGTAGACTGAATGCAATGAAGGAATAAATGCAGCTAAACAAATTTAAAATACATGTGAATGGCATTTAGAACTGTAAAGAAAAGTTCTTTGTCTACATGGGGAAGCTGTGTCAGTTCTACAGACCAAGAAGTGGAAAAATAGCACCAGTGTTTGTTTACCTCGAGTACCTGTGTTCTCTGGCTCAGGCTCTAAGCAGGGAGCTTCCAAACCATTCCTAACAGAACAGAAGCCATACTTTTTAATTTAAATGGAAAGATTTCTTAACCTGAACTGTTCTGACTTTATCATTAGGATTTCTTCCTGCTGGGTCTCCCAATCTCTGCCTCCAGTGGAGCAGGAGCATAGTTCAAACCGCCCCTGTTGCTGGATCATCCACCTGTAGCACCGAAGCTGATGGAACAACCCGGGGTCTATGTAGGGTTCTGGGAACTTGAACCCAGGGACAGCAACCCACTGTGATACATCCCCTTCATGTGACAAGGTGGAACAAATAAACGAGTTAAAATGTTTCAAGTACTGAAAAAGCTGACAAAAATAAAAAAATTAAATTAACCAACTCCAACCTATCTACATTTCAGTAACAGAGAAATAAAGAGGAAGAATTAGTAATTTCTTTCACAATTAAACTAAATGTCAGATAAATGTCTTGAGTTTGGTATCAGTGCCCCATGACTATACACTGTGGGTTCAAAAAACCACTGTCAGTGTTTTTCATTGAACAGCAGCAAAGGTTCCATCTGTAGGTGGAGACCTTTGTTTCCCTGTCACCTACAGCCCTGTGGCTGCTGAGAATAAGGGCTAATAAATGTGTGGTTTACAAACCACTAGTATTTCATATTCCTCTATGTTAATTACTAATGGAATGCAATTAGCTGATTCTCTCATGAACTGTGATACCAGATATAACAAGCCTGATTCCTTTCTCACTGTGGCATAAATTAGCAGTAACTTCATTAATGCCAATAACATTACATTGTATAAAAAGGATGAATGGATGAAAATAGAGACAAGTTAAGATAATCTAATATCAGGGCAACACATTAGAACAATACATCAAGCCAAGGAATAACACAAAATACTTTACATGACTAATACATTTTTAAAACACTTATAATAGTGTGTTCAAAACTGCATTTGTTACATTTCTAAAAGCCTTACAAAATGCAAGGAACCAGTGAGAAATGTGGTTTAGTGAATGCTACCCAATGTCTTGGCAATCCACTGCTGAAAGGTAGCAGCAAGTACAGAATTTGGTGTTTCAATTTTCACTTTAGGGATTAACTTTACTCCCTCATACCAATTTAAATTTCACCTTAATTTGCCTCTCTAAGCTGTGTGTTTGAGTTTTCTAATTAAATGTAAATACTTCTACATTTTTAAAAATAATCTGGTTTAAATTCTGTAAGAAAGCACGTAGACTTTAAAATGTCATATCTGGAAAAAGAAAAAAAAAATAAAATCTCTACTTACAAGTACCAAGATTTGAGTGACTTTGAAGGTCAGAGGTGAAATGTTTAATTTCTGTGACTGTTGTCTAGAACCTTCCTAGCCTCCCACCTGTGGGCTTTTAGGCACAGCCTCCAAAGGTCAGGATTTTAAATGTGATAGGAATTAAGAAAGGTACAAATATTTCTTAGAGGCTGCAATTTGGCACATAGATAGTTAATAGCTCCATGTGTTAATAAGTTGTCCATGATTCAGAAAAATCTCTATTTATCAAGATCCAAACTGCACAGTCTGGTTGGAGGAGAATAAGAGTGGATAAGAAGAACAAGAAATACCATCCCCCGCTGGATACACACCACTGATTCTTTTGCACCTACCAAGTAGAAGGGCTTGACAAGATATATTTGTTTTTCAGTTAATATTCATAAAAGGTGTGAATAGGATTCAGAACTTTTTAGTACAAAGCAAATCCAAACAAAAGGAATACTCAAATTAAAACTCTTTCATTTTTTCAAGACACAGCAGCCTTTTCTAAGCTTTATTAGAAAATTATCATGCCAGCTGTCTCTTTTCCCTGACTGTTATTCACACAATATGCCTCTCTCTTGTTTCTTTTCAGCTTTGTACATGTATAATAATGAGTTTTCTAGAATGGAAAACCCAGTGGAATATTAAAATTGCAAAGAGCAGCTCTTCGAGTTCATTTCACCAAAGTGCATCACAACACAATGCAACAGGGTAAGAATGAATTTCTAATAGGAATTCATTCATGGAAAAATTAATTAAAGAAAATGTTATTGCTAATATAGCTTTTCATATATGTACTGTTATGTATTGGCAGTAATAAAGGCTAAACATTCAACAAACCAAAGTGCTCGTGACATACTTCCTGGTCTGTATCATGGACATTATCTTTGCACAATACCATGGCAAATATTGACTCAAAAAATGCACACTTATTATGATATCATTGAAACATAAAGCATGGGGAAGCCCACACCCCACAGTTAGATTTTACCAAATTATGAAATAATAAAAAAAAAAATCTGCTGTACTCTTAGTAGGACAATCAAGCTTTTCATGATAACATTCACTAAAAAGGTAATAATACAATAGAATTTCCTAACGAACAAGAGACAACGTCAGCATATAAGATTGGGATATCTCACATAAAGAATGAGAAAACCCTGGGGAATAAAGAGAGAGGTAGGGTGACATTGAATGCAGTGAAGGGTACGGAACTGCAGGCTAATCAAAATATATACCACAAACCTGAATTGCAGGACACCAAAAAGGGAAGGAGGAAAAAGGCACACAGGGTGATATGGACAGACTTCAAAAAGTGGCAAATACGAGCACGGGTAGGATACATTTCCTGTTCTTTTCCTGAAGAGATGAAGGAAATACTCACAGGACTGTTCAAAGCACTGGCAAGGCCCTGGCTGGATTCCTGTGTACAAAAGGGAATTGGAAAAGATGCAGAGAAGTGTACTAGAAGAATTAGGAAGGGACATGCAATCAAATAACAGGAGCACATATGAACTGCCTTGTTTGAAAAGTGAAGAAAAGCTTGTAGATAGAAACATTTGTTCAAGGGACAAAAATCAGGCTAAAAGTCAGTGCTGGGACAGAAACAAATGGTCATGAACAAAATCAAAATAAACTGGTCATGAGTAAATTTAGCCTAGAGATTAGAAGGCTTCTAAGCAGAGAATCAAAGCACAGAAACAGCATCCCAAGGTAGAAAAAGATGCTTCTTTTAATTGATAGATTGTGAAAAGTTTATACGAAATAATTGCCTGTTATAGAAGAGGACCAAGCAATATGGTTTCAGGAAATTCCTTCCAATTCCAAGTTCTTAAATTCATATTCAATTATGCAAATTATGCTCACTCTATGTCAAACAGCATACATACATCTCTTCCTCATAAAGATCAAAATGTTTTCCTGTTTTTCTGTAGTTTGTTTTTCTGCATGTTTCAATTATAGCCTTCAATGTTTTGAATTTCTTTTTTCTAACAGGCTCGAACTTGCCTTAAATATTTAAATATTTTCATTTAAATGAAACCACATTTAGATGTCTGACTTCCTGCCCTAGGTACTCACTGCTCCTATGACACAACAGTTCTGTAATGGAACAACTAGCAGCAATCCCAAAACAAAGCAGCCTTCACCTTGGTAGTTATTCATCATGGGAAATGCAAGTCTTAACCTCCTTAAGCAAAGGGGAGGTCACATATTATATGGAAACTCTTGATACATCCCACACAAATATATTCAATTTAACACACACAGAAAGAAGAAAAAAATATATTTTTAAAGGAGTCAGCTCAGAGAAGACAGGAGGCAAGTCTAGAGTTGGCCACGCACTGGAAGCTGAGCAGGTGGGAAGGGCTCCCTGCTCTCCTGAAGAAGGTGGCAGGAAGGACGGGTGGGGAGAAGAAGATTTCAGCCCCACAGCTGTGCTGAGAATTTCTGTGATCCCACACGAGTCCCTGTGAATGTGTGAGCAGAGGCTCCCTGAGCAGCACAGGGGCTGTTCCAGAGCCTTCAGCCAACCGCCCCAGCACTCCCCTGTATCGCCCCTGTCACAGGAGCACAGCACTGAACACCCTGCATTCTGGCTCAGAGGCTTTTTCTAGGTGTACACACCCAGACTGGACTTCAGATTTTAAACACAGGTTTCAAGTGTTTAGCCACGTGCAGGAAAGCAAGGAATGAGCAGGCAGCAATCAAAGACAGACTGCAATGATCACAGGGACAGGCTGATAAAGGTGCTTCTCTCCCCTCAACACAGCCCTTTTTTAAGTATGTAAAGTGCTGTTCAGAATATCTGATAAAGAGAAAAGAAAGTCCAATAATGCTAATTTTCCTGGAATATGTTACAGATTGCTCTTCATTCATGTGTCAGCTTTATTTAAACGTGAGAGAAATGAAAGCGATCTGAAAAGCCTCACTGTGCACAAAGTTACATATTTAAAAGCAAGTTTACAAATCTGTAGTTTAGCCCTTTGAAGCTTTTTTGCACCTTTTACTTTTATTTCAAGGCCTACAGACATGTTCTTTTTTTGTATCATCTAAACATTAAAATTGCAGCTCCCTTAGGATGAATGACTTGGGCTCAGAGTTGACTTTTTATCAATCATGGTAATTTGGAAATAAGCTATTGGTTTGACTTTTTATTCATCATAGTCAAAAGGGGATTGTGTCAGCCCTGTCCCACTTGCCCTTAATTAACAACCATTGAATCTCCATATTAATTAGCAGAGCTATTAGTTATTTTACATCACTCTTCACTATTGCAAATAATTAAAAGTCCAATTAAAAAAAACCTCTGGTATTCATAATTTGTATAAACCTATTATGAAACAATAAACCTGATTACACCATAGGTTTTTAGATGCTTGTTTATTGATTGATATTTTTAATTTATTTATTTGTTTCTATTTATTTATTTTTATTTATTTGTTTATTGCCTGAATTTAAGAGTAACTCACAGCCTTATAAAGGTTTTTAAGCAGTGGCTTTAGTTTAAGTCACCTAGTACACGAAACTTCTGAGATGACAGACTTCAATACTTTCTGAACCAGACCAGGAAATAATTGTCTCTATTGGAAATGAGCAACATTTGGGTCTGTGTTGTTTTGGGGGTTGGGGGCTTTTTTTTTTTTTTTTTGTACATTCACAAACCCACAAACCTTCGTTTTTATTTCTAACACAGCACAAGAGACTGATTGATTCCTACTTGTGCACAGGAGGTGCGAGGCAGAAGACAGCAACTTTAAATGACAGCTACAGCTTAATTGGCATCCTGCAAGGGAAGCTGTCCTGCCCAGGCACTGAACCATCATCTCCCTGAGGCACCTCGGCCTTGCCACTTCCCCCATCAGCATCCCTGCTGCATTTGCAGATAAAGTGCCTCAGGGCCCTTGGCTGGAAGATCTATGCCAAGGACCTCTGAAACCACGAAGCCCAATTCCCTAAAACTTTTTGTCGCAGTCTTTGATGAAAATGAAGTAGAGAGTTAAGCTCATAAAAATTTGGACAGGTGGTAATTGTCAATGATATCGAGGTGATGGTGGCAAGATACTCAAAGCTGACTTAATCCTGCTTACCTTGTACCCACAGTACAACTTCTGGGGTTAGCCATAAAGTCATTGGGTTAGTCGTGAACATTCAGTTAATGGAGTTTGATCCAATTAAAAAGTCTACCAGATAAGCTAAAAATGAGAGGTAGCAGCATCATTTGTAAGGGAATCTACAGCTTCTAAATTGCAAAGGAGATAACAAATCATATATGCAACCCCTTGGACAAGGGACACAAAATTTATTTTCAGATACTTGCCCAAAACCTTTCATCAAGGGTAGTTTATATCTACCTGCTTCCCTAATAGTATTTCCATTGGTTTTAACTGTTTTTTATAAAACCCTGGTCACAGATTCCAAGGGCTTTCAAGATCATCTGTGAAATCTGCTGTTACATTAGGTTTTGAAAACCTGATATATGTGAAACGCTGCCTGTTCAAATCAGTGCAGTGACTGAAGACTCACAGCCTACAAAGATGTTAATTCCTTTTCTGCTATGTGTTTTCATCCTGGGTTACAGTCTCTAACCATCAATTAATATTTCTTTTTAGACAATCGCTAAATATGGTGATAAAAGCCTATTCTCAAACATCTTGAAACCTTCTGTGTGAAATAAGCAACTACTTTGATTTAAAGCAAAATACAATTATACTTCATGCCAGCCCTGGAAAAAGAAGTCTAGGATGACATTCAAGAAGTCACAATTTCCTCACCAAAGAAATTCATTTAAATTTCAAGTTTAAAGTTAAATCTAATTCTGCAACCCTGTTTAATTAAGCAATCTTTAGCTCTTTTCACTGAGGATTTGTAATTCCCTGCTGCATTCTCACTAGAACTAGTTAGATTTGCCGAGTTTAATTTTTATCACAGTTCTCTGGCTTTCTACCTCTGTCATGTACTCCCAGGCAAAAACCACCTGTTAAAAAAGCCCTACAAGATTTCATTTGTAATAAGAGGTTAAAAATTAGAGAAAAGCGGCAGAAATGTATGCCAACTCTGACATTCCCTCAGGAAACGTTGCAAGTTAGGGAAATTTTTCAATATTATGAACTAAAGGCTTAGGCTGTCATTTCCCCGGGAATTGCTGATATTCTGCTGCTATGACTTTTGTGCAAATGAAACTCTGTGTGGGTGAGATCTGTATTTAAGTAGAGTGGCTGTGAATTTATAAAATGCAGACAAGATGTTCCACTGCAATTTAGTCAGAATTTGCAATTGCAAACAAACAGGAAACATACCTCAAAGCCAGCTTATCAATATGCAGGTGAAAGACAGCGAAAAGAGAGGCTCCCACTACAACCTCTCTTCTCCACTCATTCTTTCAACTAAATGCACACTCATGTCACCAAATATTGCTCGGGATTGCACTAACCTAAGTCAGGTACAACAAGAAATGATACCTATTTAATATATCAGCATCTTGAAAAGATGTGCACCTCGCGTTGGGGCTTGTAGAAAAAAATGACACGTTTATTCTGCACTCTGATTTTATCATTTACTGTTCCCACATTTGAAATTCAAGATGGTGACTCACTTTCCAGCATATTTTCAACACAACTTAATATCCAGGCTGTGAAATAACTTCCCAAAGCTACACAGAGTTTCCAGCATCCAGGTATTTTGATCGTCTCCATCACTCATTTTGCAATCCTTTGGAAGAAGCTATGCCCATAAACCAAATGCCAAGGAAAAAAAATTGTAATATTCCTTAAAATCTACCAAATATTTCTTACAAAGCTCCATTTTGAAGGATTTTTAAATAGTTAGTATACCAAAATTCAGAATTTATTTATTTTTAAAACAGAAGTGATTTTTCTAAACCCACTATTCTAAAGAAGTATGAAAGTACACTTATAACTAACTTTTTGAAAGTTTGCATTTCAACAGCAGCCAACAATAGGAATCAGTATAGCTGAATTGCAGACATGCATTTTAATGGTGTATCAAAAACTCATTTTTAATTTTATAAGCCATAAGTATGCTGGTATCATTCACCTTACTATACAGGATTTTCCCCTGCTTTTCTTTACTATTATTGAGGAAAGACACCAGGCACAATGGTTAAGGTATAAGAACACAGTTTTCAGAGTGTAGAATAACAAATTACGTGGTGAAAAGAGGGAAAACTCATACCTCATTTCATACACTAAGCATGAATATTTAGACTTGGTTTCACCAGTGCTATATATAAAATACCTTCCCTATAATCAGCTCATCACAGTGACACATGCTGGTGCTGGATACGACCCTTTATCTGCAGCAACACTTCATTCCTAAGCAAAATACAGTGTCTTGCATCTGAAGTGGCTATCAGGCATCTCACAGAAACAACATGACATGACAGTACTTCAGAAGAGGAAGTGAAGAAGATAATTAATTGGAACTTTGAGGGACATTCTTGGAAGAATATAATTAGAATATAATTCTGGCCTGGAACGTGGCCAGAGCACTGGGACTAAATAACTCTTACTTGTGAGAAAAGAACCTGGAGATTTTTTAGCAAAAGAGGTTGCACACATTGCTGACTTTCCAAGGAATAAGGCAAGACACCATTGACCCAAGCCTCAGGTATTCCTGCAAGTAAATTGCAGTTGTTATCCCGTGTTTGTAGGATACAGCTAAATCATTACTCAGTTAAAATAAAGGCCTTCTTTTCACTGGATTTGATGAAATCACTAATGATGCCTTTAAGACTAAAAAAATTACAATCCTTTCATCTGAGAAAAGTGAACATAGATTGGTGGGTCTTAGATCATCTGAACTGACCCTCTACTTGTTCTATTTGAATCAAGATGACTAGGACTACTAAGTCAAAGTCCACCATGGGTAAACTTTTCCCCTTTGGCTACTTTAACTGTTCTACAGAGCAGAATTTAAGGCATTGTTTTTTATTATAAAATATGCTACAATGATCAGAGTAATGTCCCATGCTGTGATGAAGTAGTGAACAGAACAAAGAAATTAAAACCATAATTGAAAGATCTGGAGAGCTATAATGACTTTTTATTAGAGATGCTATGGACTGTGTGTCAACAAGGTTGCAAACTGAAGAGGAATCTCTCCCCCTGTCCATGTAGACTGTCATTCATCCTGTCAGCTCCTTCTCCACTGTGACCCTGTAGGTACCCATTAAATGAAGGGGTCTTAAGTGACAACATGGTAAAGAGAAGACAAAAAAAAAATAAACTAGTTCAGTAAGCATGCTGAAAATTCTAAACTGTGCTAAGGAGATCTGCCATCTGGAATGCAAAGAAAAGGAGCATTTGGAGTTGGGAATATGAGTCTAGTGTGGTGTATATTGTTTCTACTGCTATGGATTCACCACTCTTCTTCAAGCCAGCATATTCTATTTCCTGTAAATTCATAAGGCAAGAATCAGGACTCATCAATCAAACCCCAGCAATGTCTTTCCATCCAGAACAACAGGAGACTATCGTAGATTCATTTTGGTTCAGCCTTTACCCCTCAGTCTGCCTGCTCAGACATTCCCACTGGAAGCAGAACTACACACAGTGTGTCCCCTACACGGCTCTGAAGGTTCACAACTGCCCCACAACAGCAAGGCAGTTTTGTGAGTAGCAGCAGATCCTTGCAGGTTATAGAAAAGGATATTTTTGTGACTGTAGAGGTGTGCATATGTAGATGAAAGGAAGAGAGAAGCCCCGCCAAGTCTTACTCATCTGGTGGCAGACAATTTCTTCAATCCGCACTTATTTTAAGACAGCTTTTAAAAGTAGCTGCACCTACAAAGAAATAGTCAGTGTGTATTTCAAGGAGACATTTAGAATCACACAGTTTGACAGCAGAAAAAGAGGTAGAAATTTCTTTACCCAAAGAGTGGATGGCCTTTCAACAAATCTTTAGAAATGAAAAAATGCCTTGAATTTGAAGTGTAGAAGAATTCTATTCTGCATAGGGTTATCTGTTAAACATATACTATGCTTTAAGTAGGCCAGTAAACACCAAATAAACAGCAACTAAAAAGGTATTACCTGAAAATTGTTATTTCTGTGTTTTAACTGAAAAAGCAGAAGAGTGCTTCCTGAAAGAAGCATCCAGAGCCTGTCCCTCCCACCCTACCCCTCCCCCAAAGAGTTTAAGTTTTCTGTGTATCCCATCTATAAACATCCATCCATGTTATGACAGGTCCTGGAGAATTTGAGACTTCACTGTCACATCCCAACATCTGCCTCCACAGCTGGCTGTGCACACGCACCACAGTGCCAGCTGTACAGCACAGCCACAACAACCTGGGGAGCAGTGCTGAATTCCATCTCCAGCAGCCAGAGGGTCAGCACATTCCTATTTCACTGCAGCACCGAGGTCTGAAATCAGGAGGGTCAACATCAGGGATAATGCCACCTTGCAAATTCCTTCCTGTTCTCTCCTAATGTACCCAGCGGTTAAATTGAAAAGCTAAAAATATCAGTTGTTCCTCCTGTTTGACCACAGAGCACATATTAATGAAGAACAAATTATTCTAGTTTTCCATCTAAAGCACATTCTTTGAGAAACAAAGCATCCCTGCATTATATCACAATGGTTTATTTGCTGTGGCATTCAGTTCAGAACGTTCCTTTAAAAAATTTATAGCCACATTAAAGAGAGTCCTTGTGAGGAGAAGGAGACTGGCTGGAAGAACTGAGGTGAATACAGTTTCAAGATATGTCAAGGCCACAGATTCCTGCCAGCATAACTGCAATGGTTGTGGATAAATAGCAGTTAAATCCCTGAAAAATTACCTGCTATGGGAAGAGTTCACTAGCATACTCATAATCTAAATCTTACTGACCAGCATAAAGTGCAGCAACTCCATCATCACGTTATCCTGGGAAAGAGTTTCTACTATAAGCACAGACCTACTACACTAAACCAGACAATGATTCATGTTTAAACTTCTGTGGAATAGCTATTCATTACATGCAGGCTTTTTGTCTTCCAACTCTAAAATTTTGGCTTCTCCAACTCAGTAAAATCGATTCTTCAAGGGAATTCAGTCAAATACCACCTGGCAGGTCAGAAATGCACAATAAACGTGACATTGAAAGATATTCAACAAACTTTGGATTAATGAATGCTTAACTTGCCACCTTTCTGCCTACAGCCATTCTTCTCCTGTAAATTAGGCTGCAGAAGGACATGGTAGGAATGAAACGGTGAAAAGAGAGGTGACAGTGCTGAATCAGAGCTCCCTGAGGTAGCAGGAGAGCTGGAATCCTCCCTGCTCGCAGCAGCACCAAAGTGACTCATTCGGAGCAGGACTGAGTGTCTCAGCACCTGCAGCCTCCACCCCAGGGCAAGGGAGACACAACTGCACTCATCTGCCATCCAAGAGGCAGCTTGGCTTTGAATGCTGGGACAGTGACTTTGCAGAGGCCGATTTAACAGGGATCCAAAGCAGCAAGTGGAGCACTTTTCATTGGCACTATGAACAGGATTCATTACTGTCATCCAGACTGATCTCTACCACTGAAAAAATCAGTTGCAAACTTGGAAAAGTCCTTAAGTGAATTTTAGGCAAATCTGAATTCTGCTCTAGAAAATTTGGATAAACAGCTACCTTCAACATTCTTAAGAGTTACCTTATCACAAAGCCACTTAAAATCCTTAATTTGAGAATACAATTTAACTGGAATGCTTTTGTTTACATTTAAAATTTTACAGAATATTTCCCAAGAGCTCCTCACTAAACAAATTCACTTTAAGACATTTTAAGTTCCTGTGAAGGATTTTCTGAACTTCAGCTACAACATATTCCTGGGTTCATTTCATCTTTTGTCATCTGCAACTCCCACCTCTACAATAAAGGGCTGGGCCTCTCAGATATAGGTGTTTATATGGTTCTATTCTCTATGGACTGGCTGCAGTAAATGGGAAAATACCTAGAAGTCTTTGGATACAATGGAAGAACACCATTAAAGTAAATGGAAATGTGTTTTTAATAAACTGGTTCTAAATTTCCTTATATGCATCATAAGCTCTTGTATCCCCAAGAGGGCTTATTAGATACAGATAAAATGTTTTAGAAAATTCCTATCACCTAACTACTTTAAGCTGCATTAATCATTTTAAATTCCACCCAAATCATGAGCAAAAAGTCTGCTCTCATCTAATGAATATAAATGCTTTCCCTTCCATAGCTAAATTTCTTGGGCTAAAGTTTTACAAACATTTAATGGAAGATATTCACAGAAAATCCATTAAACAAATAAAAGGTTGTATGTGCAAATTTCCTGTGCAATATGTGGTGTGGAAATTCATCCCCTTTATTACTTAGTATTTTCTTTTCAAATATCAGGGTTGGATTTTAAATACTTAAAAGTCATTCTTCTGATACTTTTGATT
Source organism: Lepidothrix coronata (assembly GCF_001604755.1). Lineage (NCBI taxonomy): Eukaryota > Metazoa > Chordata > Aves > Passeriformes > Pipridae > Lepidothrix > Lepidothrix coronata. The sequence goes on from NW_016690192.1 coordinate 1,258,415, forward strand.
TAATTTTTTTTTTTACATTTCATTTCATTACTCATAATACCAGTTCAAAATTATTTCCTTGCAAATCATCCCAAGTCTTCCTTAGTCAAGAAAAAAAAAAAAAGAAAAGGAAAATGAAAAAAGTGAGGAATGGCAAAGAAATCACACAGGTCAGCAGTGATGATTTGTGGACATATATCAATTCACTCACCTGAATATCTCCTTTGAATATTGACCACTGAAATGCAGAAGTTTTGTGTGAGATTAAATTCCCTGGCTCCCACATTTGTCATCTACTTAAGCAGCACTTAATTCTGGCAGTTTTGATTCTTTGTTTCGGGCTCTGAAATCTCTGATCAGAACCGTTCTTTTGTCTTTTGAGGTCCACAGACACTGTCCTTTCCCATCTGATAATCTGTCTCTGCAGTGGGTATCACATAATGCCATGGGTATAATCAAGAAGTCTGCAGATGACACTTTCTTGTGCATTAAACTCTGGCCAGCTGTCCCAGTGTAGGATGACACCAACGATTTGGTGCAGGCAGCTGGCTGAAGTGAAACCCAGATCACAAGATACCAGATTAGACAAGGATAAATGACTAAGGACTGGGATTTGGGAATTCTCTGCTCGGTTTCTGTTTCTACTCCATTGTGACCTTGAGTAAATCACTCAGTCACAGAACCATAAAAAGTAATTAGACACCAAATTTCCAAAGATTTCAACGTCATTTAAGTTTCCAAACCTAAGTGGATCTAAACCCTAATTAAACTTTCCAGGTCTGATCTGGGCCAAACATCAAGACTATCCTTTCTGCCCTGGCATATGTAATTATAGGAGTCTAATTTTGGTCAAGGCTATGGCAGGGATGCATCACCTCCGTGCACTTAATGGGCTGCTCTCAATTAGGCCAGAAATCTGAGAAGCCAACCTGCCCTTTGGGCTCACAGCACACAACAGCAGCTCATGGGCAGAGTTTAATGCTCTGTTTGTGAGACACCCACAAAATATATTCCTGGAATACTATAAGTGGATTCAATTAGACAGAAAACCAAAGGAGAGGCAAGCTAGTTGGCCTGAAAAGAAGAACCCTGCCTTCTCAGTGTGAAAAAGGTACAAAATCCCCAGTACCATTTAAATGGAAAGTGCAGGAATAGAAAGAGCTGCACAAAGCAGCTTCTTCCATCCTTTTCTGACTGAGCAAGTATGCTAAAAATTCAGACTACTTACATTCAGAGAAATACTAATGCAAGAGCTTCCTTGACATATCACCTAGCACCCTGGGAACTCCTCTTCACAGAAGCTAAGCAACTGGCTCACTAGGTAGGATACTTTAAAAAGTTCAAGAAGATTAAGTGCCCAAACGCAAGAGAAATAAAGTAGAAGTTTTATGTTTAACTCTTTTCAGCCCAAATAGTATACCCAGGTGAATTGCAGCTTTGACTTCGTAACTCCTAACTTTGCCCACTCTTTCTGTATCAGTAATAACTTCCCCAATAAAACTCATCCATGCAATAAGCTCACTGAAGCCAAAGAAATTGCAGTGATGACTACTTTGGTCTACTGTTTCTTAATTAGCTTCTTCCACGTTCAATGGACTGTGTTTTAGCCAGCTCTACAAAACCAAAGGTTACTGTATGTAGAGTAACCTATTTGCTGCAGATGTGCCAGCTGTAAATCACACTGATCTCCAGAAGACCCTGCACCCAGACCTCTCCATCTCCGCACAGGGACAGAGGGCAGCTGCCCTGTGGCTCCAGCAGCTGGGCTGTGCAGAAGGTTCTCTGCAGGGCTCAAGATTTGCAGCTGGGAGGAGTCTGGCCGCAGGCACAGGGCAGGTATGCTGCCAAACATTCCCTCCTAAAGCCAGGATGAATACTTCCACAAGTAGCATTTGTTTTTTTTATCTTCACTGGCAAATTCTCTTTGAAGAGCACCCTGGAGACACAAACTAGCGGGGAAGCATCTGATGCTGCGAGTCTCCCCTGGGGTAGGGAGAGGCAGAACTTCTGCAGTTACAATGAGGGCACAGGGACACTTCCTGACCTTGTTGGATGTTTGGATCTACTCAAATCTCAGGGAAGCAGAAAGTTTTAAAGGCGATATCCCTGGGGTCTTATACAGGGGAGGAAAAAATATATTTTCCCAAGCTGCAGATTTTCAGTGCACACACTAACAAGAGGAGCATGTGCAATTTCTTGGCCTTACCATATGTATTTCCCAAAAGGATACAAAGTGGGTCACACATGAATGAAGACACAGATGAATTTCTACCATCAAATATTAACAAGTTTGAGCAATTTTTTTTGAATACAAAACTCATTTCATCAGGCATTCCTGAACACGTTTGAGGCTTGGAGTCAACACCCACAAGAGTTTAAACCCTCATGCAAGTCCTCTCATAACTAACCTCCACTACAGAACACTTCTGATGCTTCCACACAGCTCTTCATTACATTCTTCCATAGCTAAAACCAGGACCTGACATCTCTTCCTTCCCACTTCAGATCTCTGTAAACTAAGTGGATTTGCTCTCCCTTTTCCAAAGACCACCCAGTCAGGCCTTCTGGTTTTGAGGTCTTTGGATACATTCCCAGAGTGAAGCCTCACTCTTGCATTTCACACCTTGGACACATGCAAAGGAACACAGAAAATACATTCCTAACCTTATTCCTACTTTCCATTGTCAAGATTCTTCTGTTCTTTAAACCAGCTCTACTTGGAAGGTTCAAATACAGTGTAAAGTGAAGTGTTTCACAGATCCAGACAGGTGTGGAAGAGCAAACAACTAGAACCTTATCTAGGTAGTTGTTAGGTTTGGGTTTGGTTGGTTGTTTTTTAAATAGAGCTCCTTCAAAATCTGCAAAATCACTCAGGGTGGGTTTTCATAACCACTCAGGAAGATTCATATATTGTAGTTGTCCCTAGAACCCCACTTGATATTGCTTTGGACTTGTTTAAAATTTGGACTTGCCATTGTTTTAATGGATGCCCATTAAAGCTGTGGCATAACTGTCACAAAATGTTTGTTAGAAAACAAACCAAGTACAAGGAAGGAGTTTCACTACTCAGGCTGTGTTAAGCAGATCTGATTCCAGTGGAGACAAAAGAAAACTAGCACTGTAGTTCCATGTGGTGAATAAGCCACTGAAACTTATTTTCTCTCTTACAACTCTTAACTACAGCAAAATAGGATAAATCTTTTGATGGTTTTTGCTCCAATAAACATGTTATAATCCCATTCCAAAATTTTACGGTCCCAGTAGGTCTATGTATTCATGAAGAAATAGCATAAAATGTTTGCTTTTTTGTCTTTTTCAGTATAGTCACAGTATTTCAGAGACCAACATAGCTGGAGCCCAGCAAGGCTTTGAGCATTACAGCTTTTAACTGCAATCCTGAAAAACTTCCTTTATATTTGAAATACATATATAAATTAAAAAAAATGCAAGTTTAGAATACATTTAAAAATCCTTCTCTGAGGAATGTAACCCAGAGTGATAAAGAACAAGGCATTTATCTTCATTTGCAGGGAACAACATAACACAGCTTAGTCTGCTCTGCCACATGTGAATTGTTTCAGCACCCCAAATGTATGAAAATCAACACTGCTATTGTAGTCCTCAGAAGTCTCTCCCCATATATATTTATTTATATTTTTTTCATCTTCTAAAAGGCACAAACAACCTGTCAGATATATTCAGGCATATGCAAAATTCTAACTAGACAGACCAAAATAATCTTTGTTCTTTTCCCCATGTGCTCTGTGGGAGTTTTGTCTTGTTTGTGTGATTGATCAGTTTGTATTTTACTTAAGCAAAATCATTTTTCAGACACATACATGCAGTTTGAAAGCAGAAGGAAAATATTTGAGCCAGACCTTTTACTGGACAAATCAAAGTCAATACAGAGAACTGCAAGGACTGTAAAGTATCCCAACAAATAACATTAGAATCCTTCTGAGAAATAATGATTTGTGTTTTTTCCCCCCCAGTACCCAGGTTGTTTTCTGAGCAGGGTGGGAGGATGGGGTGGGTGATGAACCTCAAACAAGACTTTTAACATCCACTCTATTCTCTCTGATAAATTAAGTCTTCGGGGGATAAAATGGCAAATGAAACATCAGAATATCGGAAGAATAAGTTAAAGCCAGCAATGAATGCATCAGTCACCTTCAGGAAAGGTCACATTTCTTTTGATCATCCCTCAGTATGCTGTAATAATAGAAGCAGAGCTGTACGGCCCATGTATTGCTCTTCATGTTCTCCCTTCCCATCTGACCTTACAAAGACAGCCTCTATGAATTCCTATTTTGCCATCAGTGTATAGTAATGCTTTTTTTGTCAGAAATGAAGGTGAAAGATAGTCATGCTATCTTTCAACTGTACTACTGGAAGGCAGTTCCTTGCTGTCGCCCTTGGCAATCTTTAAAATCATCAGTTAATCATTAAGATTGCTTCTTATAACTTACCCCATAGCTTCCTTTCTTTTGACACTGAGTTTTATAATTTGCACTCCCTGTACATCTCAAACATCCACATCAGTGGAAGTCAGTGAGAGACTGAGGCATATACAGAAGGCTGAATTACATTCACTGTCCATTAATTATTTTTAATTCAGCAGCAGTTCTTCAGAGTTCTTTACCACAAGTGTGTTGACAGACCATGTATTTCCTCAGCAGAACTTACTTCTGCAAAACACTCATCTGAAACAATCCCTTTATTTCCTTCCTTTTAATTATGGCAGCATTTGCTGAAGTGGGTGAAACTTTACAAAATTTCACAGTCGGAGGGTTAAAAGCCATGGAAGATATCACTACAACGTTGCAAATGTTTTTGTGCAGATTTTCAAAGCTAAAACTGTACTTTATCCTCAGCATAACATTTTTCCCTCGTGAGAATTGCATGTATTCTACTCATCATAGTCATTGCTGCATATTCCCTCACTGCTGAATGACGGGGTAAAGGATCTTGTGTTCCTAAAATAGCTCTGATCTTCTAAGTGTGCTCATCAGCCAGTTTAGACAGTGTATTTAATTGAAGTCATTCTCTGAAAAAGCATTAAGAAACAAGTTTGGAGAAACAGTGTGTATGTAGCAACAATGCAGTGAACTGTCTCACAGCCTTCTGCCTTAACAGTATTTGTTGCTTTTGCAATATGTACTTTTTTTTATGCAATATGCAATAAATGCTCATTTTTCCTAGATCGGAATTTTTAGAATCCTCTACAAATAACTCACAGTATCAATAGTAATCAACACAGCAGGAGTCACCATCTTTAACATTCCTCTCTTTTTTTTTCCCCTGAACCACATTGCTGTTTACCTAGAAGTTTAAAGAAGAATCCTGTAATTTCTGGAAAAAAGTAGGTTGCTTTTCCCTATGTTTTCCAGATACTCACCCCTTACTCTGACACTCTGAGTGACCTTAGGCATTTCAATTGACCTCTCCAAGCCTCAGTCAGCTCAGCTAGAAGACAGAGTCCCTTTGAAAAGCAGATGCTGTATCAGTGCTGTGTTTTCTTGGATAAATGCATTTAAAATTAAAAGAAAGCTATGACTGTTCAGTGACCTTTCAGTACACTTAATGTCAAGGGCCTTTCTTTTGGAGACCAAGTGTCTATCTGGAATTGCTAATGCAATTTAAAGGAAAAAAAAATCAAATTGTAACAGCTCAGATGCAGAAGCAGGGATTGCCTTTTCATTGATATTACATGCTTTGGCTCTATCACATCTTTTCTCTTGGTCTAATTCAAGAAAAATCACTTATAATATTGTAACATCTTCTATTCGTGCAGCTTTTCATTTTAAGTTCCGTATTTATGCTGGATCAAAAACACATCCAAAACTTCAAGTCAAAAAAAACCCAAATTGACAGAGAGCCAAGAAACAACCCTGGGTATGTGCGAAAAAGCAACCCCAGTTTCCATACTGAGGATCCAAGGTCCCATAATATCCCCAGGCCCTGCCATCCGAGCAGGGATGTTTGCACTTGTCAGGTAGGGACGGCACACGCTGCGCTCAGCAGCTGTGAGCCACGGGCACAGAGAGCAGAGCAGGCTTGGGTGGCTTCAAAGACTGACAGCCCCAGGGCCGGGGAGAGCTCTGGCAGGGGCTGAGGCAGCCCCTGAAGTGGGCAGGAGTAGGTGTTCAGCAGTGACTCAGCACATCCACACACACACAGCCATACTCCAGTGTGGCTCAGGGCTGTCTCCCCCGGACTTCAAATCCTTTAAGTCACTGCCTGCTCTTCTCACAGTCGCATTCCTCAGCTTTTGCTTTTTAAAGGTAAGATATTACAATATTCACCAATCTTTTTTTCAAGTCCAGCAAATCAGGGGTTATTTTATTCATCAGTTACTTTTTAATTGGATCCACACATGTCTTAATTTAAATGAAACTGCTTTTAGTGCAACGCTTCAGGAAGTATTGTCTCAGGTCACACCAAATTCTGCTTACTATTACATTCTCTATTTATTACTTAAGTGCAACCAGTTGTAAAGCAAAAATACATCACTATTTAACATGGGAAAGTCATTCCAAGTTTTTTTCCTCATCACTAGTGCTTCCATAAGTATGAGGAAAACCAGAAAGAACGAATAAGCACAAGATTACAAACTCCCACGTCCCAAACTCATAAGGCTGTACTGCTTTAAGCCCTTACAAAATCTCTGTGAGCTGTAGAGAGTTACTGTAAATATGGAATGTCTGCTTTAGAGGAGAGAGCACAGCTGCCATTTAATGATGCACTGCACCCACAAATTCCAGGAAAAGGTGTCATTGCTTTGGTGTTTGATTTGAATCCTCATCCCCACGCAGTGCACTGTATCAGAAGCATGTTTGCAGCAGACTGATGTGGAGAAACCCCGTGCACAGAGTGTATTCTTTGCATGTTCAATGAGCTCCTGCACAGGGAGGAAGGAAACCTGCACAGACCATCAGTGCCTGTCACCTTCCAGTTGGCCACTGCCCACTTCCCAAAGGAGGTCAACACACGTTCCAGCTTTGAGGAAGGCTTCCTTCTCCTGTAGCCTTCACAGTTCATAGCCTAGTTACCTGAGTTGATTAAAAGCAAGGCAAACCCACAAAGTGTTTTCGTTTTGTTTTTTTTTCTTACTGCTATACATCCATACAGTCTCACTATTGCCAAGACAAGAATTTTCTGACTTTCTAGGCTATGTTTAACCACACCATTATCTGTTGAGACTGAGAAAGAATCCTTAGGAAGGCTTAGAAGGCTATATAATAAGGAAAAAGGGTCACTACCCAAACACATGTTGAGAATCTAAATTTTTGTTCAACCTTTAAGATATTAATATGTTGCATAGTATTTTAATACATAATTACCCTTACAGTATAATACTAGTATACTGAAAAATATGCTGTTGAGAATAACAAAGGAGCACTGTAAAATCTCAATTGTAGCTCTGAATTTCCTCATGAACCAAAAGAGAGTTATTTTCAGTGTTTGATGCCCTCCTAGTATATAGCGGGTATTACCATAAACGAACAACAAAAATAGTAATTATTTATTAAAAAGGAGGGATAATAAGTAGGAGTTTTAATGTTACAATGTTACTATTAAACAAACACAATTACTGTAGTTTTAATGCATACCGTTCATTATCTTCTGTTGGCTTGAATTCTATGTGTAAGAAAAGAAACTGTATGGCCTTCCTAATAAATAATACCCAAGCACTGTTTAGGCTTTGCAGCAAACAGTAGTTGACTTTATCACTTGAAAACATTCTGAATAATTTTGAATCATTCTCTGGAGACCATTAACCAAATTCCCTCAGATATTTTGGAAGTCTCTGTTTTACATTCAGATACCTGAGCTGACACCTGAAGACTGCCTCATTGTCCATGCACTCGGACCAATACATCCTAACTTGCAAAAATATTCTCAAAGGCCATATGAAAAGTCTTATTACAGTTGAGGTAAATAACCACTTACTCATCATCCGCAAATCCATTTACGTTATCACAGAGGAAATCAGGTTGATTAAGCATCCAAATGCCTTTCCCTTCAGAAGCCCAGAAATATCTTCCAAGAGAATCTGCTCCATCATTTTCCCAGGGCCCAAAGTGAGTTCATCTGCCCTGTGCTTCCCCATGTGGACCTCTTGGCTATTTTGAAGATGGGGACAACATTTGTCTTTCTCCTATCAATCAGAAACTCTCCCTGTTTTTATTTCCATTCAAAGGTACTAGACAGTGGCTTCTACAGGACACCAGTGGGCCCTCTGAGCACCTTGGATGCTGCTCAGCTGCTCCCATGGCCCTGAATGGATCACACTCCCATGATCTTGTCCCTCAGTCTCCCCTCAGTTTTCACCCAGCTCTCCTCAGACCCTATCTCTACACAGGTCCTCCAGGCCTCTTCTCTGACACCTTGTCAGAGAAGACTGAAGCAAAGATACAAAGATTGATAAGGAGACTATGAGCTGCAGAACCAAGCCCAGGCCTGTCACACCAGCACTGCAATCACCACGGTGTCACAGTGGCCATCACACTTCGTGTATCTGTTGTGCACAAAACATTTTTTTATGCTGTCTGTGTCTCACAACCTTATCATTTCCTCACAACAGAAGGATCAATCAATTCCATAAGCAATGTCTTCCAGGTTGTTTTTGAGATTAAAGGGTAGGATAGCATTCCCAACATCTTAATCCTCACATGCTCATACACGTTCAGCTGCAACAATTTTGACATGTGGGTCATAAGGTTGATTTGAGAATGACCAAAGCAGTTCCAAAGGTTAATTTGATAACATCCAAACTTGTAATCTGCAATCAGGCCAAGGAAGGACCTCCTGCTGCACAGGTGGTACAAAGATACCCACGTTACCCATAACAGCTGGGGAACGAAAAATCAACAACACTGTTGTAGTAAATTTGCAATGTGCACACAAAGCTTTTGAAACAAGGTGCATAAACACCTCCTGTGAGAAACAAAAGCAGTCAAAAATTAAAATATAACAGTCTGCCATGATCTACATTATTTAATGTCTCATATGCAATCATGACTATGATTTTGCATTAATTTAATTTCCCATGATAGATTTATAATCGGGGACTGCTGAATTCTCAGACAGGAATATGGACCTGAGACACCAGAATCATCAGATGTTTTGATTTGAGATCATATATTCACTCTACTGTATTCTATCTATCCCAAGTACAGCCTATCAAAGCCACAATACCTGTGCATTTGTGCACTGCAAACTATGCCAGTGAGTGACTGCCTCTATTTCTGTGAGGACTGCAGAGTCAATCTGGGCACCTGATTACCCCAAACAACACTTACAACACAGAAGCTTAACTCTTCTTTGAGACAGACACAAAAACCCCTGAAAGGAACTAATTATGCCACTGCTGATTGAACACAGGCACAGCAGAAGTGAGATACATTTTCTCTACATCTAGAAGAAATGGCACTTCTCTTAGGTTCCAACAGCTAACCAGTCTCTAACTCTTCCCAGCCCAGAAGTGTCAGTACCCTTGTGTAATAGCAGTGTCGTCTTCCCCACTCCTCTTCCCAACCCAGACAGTGTGTTCTTCCAATAGCTTCTGCATTTCCTGTCGACAGATCCCATACTCAATTTGTTTCCAGATGAGCTCCACGATGTTCCTCCCCAGAACTCTACTACAGTTGTTAAAAATTTCTTCTATAGATTCCCCGTAACACATTGTTTGTGTGCTCTTGATTATGTCCTAACAGGCTGCTTACCCAATTTTCTGTGTCTAATTCTGAGGTTGTCATGGTACCATAATAAGTACCAGAAGCAGAGACTCTACACCTGTAGGTCACCTTTCAGTGCACCACCCTTTCACTGAAAAGGAAGCAGTCCACCTCAACAGGGGAGTGCTTATTTCTTACTGAACTCTTTTTGCTTCTTTCTTACTGAACTATTATCTGAAAGCCCCAAAAGCTTCCTAAAACATTTGTCCATTCATGGTTTCAACTTTTTTTTCCTATTTCAAGTCTTCCATTGAGTAAGACATTTCCCAACAAACCAGGAGAACAGAAAAAAAGAAGAAAAGAAAGAAAAAAAGAAAAACAATAGAAAAACAATAGAAAAACAATAGAAAAACAATAGAAAAATAGAAAAACAATAGAAAAACAATAGAAAAACAATAGAAAAACAATAGAAAAACATTCTAATCACCACACTCCTGTTTCTTGCTCGACTCTTATAATCAACAACACAAACTCATCATCTATTTCAAGTTTAAGGGAGACCTGATCATTAAAAGCAAAAGGATTTTTGGCAAATATCTTCCAAGATCAATGGGTATTTCAAACTTTCCATCAAATCATGGCTTTTTCATGCTCCACAAAGAATTGGCAGACCTTTTCAAACAGCACACATGGAAGCTCATGCAATACACCCCATGGCACGTAGCAACCACGCAAGTCATCCAGGCTCCAGGAAGAGTTGGATTTTGTCAATGAACTGGAGACCAAGCCTCAGTCATTCACACACACGGAATATTTTTCCCACTCCTGCCTGTTGAAAAATAAGTATCACTACTAGGAATGAGTGGTATAATTGTTCCAGCAGCGCAGGAGACCTCCCTCTCAATCTTACACAGCTGTGGGGAAGCTGCTTCCAAGTCCCTTTTCCACAAGCCAGGCAGCACCTCCAGGTCTGCTCTTTTCATTACTGAAAGCAGCTCGCTGGAAGCAAGAGAACAGATAAGCTTGGGAGGGTCTTTAAAATTATTCATCCTGGCAGTTTTCAGTAGAACTTCTAACATTAAACAGCTTGCAAACCGAGATCATCAACAGCACATCAGCTTGTATCAACTGTAAACCTTCTGCAGGTTTCAAGCAATATGCAGAGGGCATTAGCATAGCTCAAAGTGGCTTTTAAAAAAGACTGTAGGAAGCCAGAAAATGCAGATATTTCAAGACTGAACCGTTGTTTATAATAATTTTGTTGTGCAATATATGCTGCATGATTCTTGAAGGGAACCATTTGTATTATTTTCTCATTATAAAACCCAATTTTGTACCCACTGGAAAATAAAGAATGGTTAGATTTTAACCTGTTTCTTTAGCAATGGGACACTACATGATTGACAATGCAATTATCAGTGTAAAGTTTTTGATATGCCAAGTAATACTTAAAATAGAACTTCAATATTTTTCATGTACTGAGCTGTGGGTTTAGTAACAACCTGTTTTTCTGCAAATCAAGAAATCTTCATAGGTTCAAGAAAAACTCCTTTAAACTTGATATTTCTGAAGAAAGGCATGCACATAAGAGACATTCTAGCATTTCATGGAAAGGTTTGCAAAATTAAGGTTTCCATTACATGAAGAGTACAGTCACACTTTTTTAAATCTTCATGAACTGAAAGAACCTTTTTATTTGGAAAACATTAAAAATCTGCCTTCTATGACGATACCGAGAGATATTTTAGACCTAAATTTCCATATCTACTTTAAGTCAAGCTAGTAGGTGGGCATGTAACATTAATGTCGACTTATTCCTTCCCCTTTACTATGAGTTTTCTCCTGCAGGTTTGCCAGGTACATTCCCACAGTTGGAAGACATTGAGATTTACCAGATTCAACCCCTTGTGTGGAGTCCATCTATTAATGCCAAAAAGAAGAACGTACCATAATTACTTAGCTAGCCCATTAAAAAAAAAAAGAAAATCCTTCTTTCACCTTTAGACTTAAATCTTCATTTTCACTATACTATTAATAGGTTGTGTGTCTGTTCACTTGTCTGTCTCTACCATGGGCTACACAGAGCACGGTGCTTCCCTTCTTTCTTTTTTAAAAATATAGTCTCGAATATTATAAGCACTGCAAAAAAAACAACAGCATTTATATTCCAGCCCTTATTAGGAATTTTACAATCACTGCAATGTTGGATAAAGGACCCATTGATTTCAGATACATAGATTTAGCTTTGCTGATATGAAATGGCATCTTTCTTCAGACACAGCTCACGTGACCATTTGCAGATTTTACTTGAAGTCATTCCCTTTTGACTTGACTAAAAAAGTAAGCTAACTATTGAGGCCAATCATCTCCTACCTCCTGCACCTACAGACAAACAATGCCCAGCTCTGCCACTGATCTGGCAGAGCTTTTCGCAATGCTCAGTGTATGACCATAAGTAAATGAAGTCCTTAGCAGCACCTTTCAAGGTGTGTATGTTTTGCTGCCTCCTGCATTCATATCAGTGGAAAGCTAAATGGTTTGAGAGACATTACGTGTGGACAAAGACTAAAGCAATGGGAGTGTCTCTCAGTGTCCTTGCAGGATTCCTCCTTACATCCCACTCTGCAGTGTTCCAGCAAATCATCTACATAGCAAGACCTCTGCCAGTTCCCTTGCAAGACTATTCAGGACAACATATCTTGTAGCCAAGAATTTTTGAGTACTTAAACAACACAAATGCAGCATGGGAATTCTAGGCTTGTCTCATTAAGTTGCTTGCTAATATATTATTTCAAAGTCACAGGTATGACTGAGGAATTCCTTAGTATTTCTGACACAAGGTAATTACCTTCAGAAGCTTTATCAATAGGTACTACAAGTTGTTCTTTGCATTTCCCACTTAGATGAAGGGCATAGTAGTTGTTTGTTGTTTTTGTTTTTTTTCTCAGAACTTGGAAAGAGAATTCCCCTCTTGATTTCAGAGAGAATATAGCTATCCTTCATGAGAGACTGCAATGGATCCTATACGATAAATATGCAATTCCACAGAGGCAGGTGTTCTGGTTTGTATCATGCTTAGGGCTGATTATTTTCTAGGATATTTTCTTCTTTCTCTTAGAGCTTCTCCTACTATTACAAATCTCTTTTTTGCTTTCTGTTCTCTCTTCTTATCTATTACTGATTTTCACCACAGTTGCTAACAGAAGTTTTCCATTTCTGTATGAAGGACGGTACAAGATTCGTCACTCTTCTAATCTGCTCCAGTAAAAGAGATCAAAATGCAAACCCTGCTGAGAAACTGTCTTCTTTCAGCTGGAACCTCACTACTCATGACCACAGGATTTGGGAACCATCACACAAGTCTGTCTCAGCTTGTTATCTTGGGCCAAGGTACACGGCAACTTCTAAGACAAATATCAGTGCTGTTCAGCCTGTAAGACTAAACCTTGAACTCCTCTGTGTTTTCTGGGGACCCCAGGAAAGCAGCACAACAGTATCATCAGAGGCTGGTACAGCTGAAGAGTACTAAAAACATACCTTGGCAGGTGTGGAAGGAGAGAAGAGAACAGAGCCTTCCAGCTGGTCAGTGAAGGAATAAAGGCTTTTTATATGCCACAAGAAGCACATGATCGAGAAGTATTTTCTAAAATAAAAGACCTTTCCCATTCTTGGGGTGTTTGGCTTTACCTACCATCCCATCTCTGCCTTTAGAGTGACCTCAGCCAGCCAGTCCTCCCACGGGTGCATAGAATAGAAGCAAGTGGGGTGTGCAGTTGATGAGCACCTGTGCATTGCTGGCATTTGAGAGGAGAAGCCTGGATATCCATCAAGGCACCAAAATTTGTGCTCAACTTTGACTTCAATCAAACTTTCAAAATTAAGCAAAGGGCTTCACCCGATTGAGACCACATTCTGCTATAATATAATGAAGCAGAGGTAAGGATCCTATCTTACAGGGATGTAAATCTAAAATGGCCCCTGCTAAATCCAAAGGTTTCTCCAGATTTACGCTGATGTGAAAACAAGTACTGACCTATTATATTCACAAACCCCACAGCTACCACACTCAGTTCTTTATCTTGCAAGTTCATTCTTTCTGAACAGAAATATCTATATAATTATTCTGCACATGAGTTATACTGGCTCAGAAAACCAACCAACATGGGATTCAGCAGACCTAAGAATTATGCAAAGACTGTTTTAAGCAGCTTAATATTTAAAGGAAACTATTTGTTTTCTAAAAAGTGCATCTGCCACAGAAGCCATAAAGTTCTTTGCATACAAGCAAATTAGCAATATTTTTTCTGTGCAACTGAAGGGCTGTGGACATTGTAAATTAAAAAGAGTCATTCCATGAGGAAAGAAAAGCTGCATAATAATAAAAAAATACAGGTTTAAATGTGTCAATGTCCTTTTGTTTGTGCACAAATTAGAATTAGAGGAGAGAAAGAAGGAAAACAAGAATAAACAAAAGATTTAAAAAACAACCCAGAGATACTGGACCCAGTACAAGAATGGCCCACAGTCACCCTGGTTGCCAGCTGTAGTTTTACTGCAATTACTGAACCCACGCCACGTATTTGGACTAAGCATAGTATTGCCTAACTATATTCAAATGCTAAACAATCGCCTTAAAATTGTTTATTTTCAATTCTTCACATCCACAGCACACCTTTAGGCTGTCTTTGAATGCAGCTGGATGGTTATGGAAAACATTTGCTGTTGTATCAAGGGCTTACGGCCTCCAGTAAATCTATTAGCAGTAAGTGTTTGGAGGAATATGTCTTTAATTAGCATCATAAATAATTGCAGACTACATTTTTGCTCTGGGATGCAGAGAAGAGTTGATTTGAAACTATTTTCAATCCAGGAATTTCTTTTTTTTTTTTTCCTCTGCAGTTCAGAGATACAGATGGAAGAATGGTCCTCACTCAGAAGTGACTGGCAACCTTTCTATAAATTATTTTCCAGGTCGTTTCATTGAGTGTTTTGCAGGTATTCCGTTTCATTCCTTGGCAACTGACCCAAAACTTGGAGCTGGATTACTTGAGAGATAGGCACTGGCTTTGGTGTCCTTGAGCAAAATAATAAAGTTATTTTTCTAGCCTGTGATTCTTCTCTATACACCAGTGAAGACTCCCCCTCCCAGCTCTCACCTTTTTTCTTTACAATGGCATTTTGGCCTTATTAGAATCAGAAGCAAAACATCCATATCATTATAAATTAGAAAATGTTTAATAAGAATGAGTTTGAACAAATTTTTATTATAATGAAAGGATTAAGGTGCATGATAGCATTAATATTAAGGAAAAATTAAACAAAATTGCTTTTTATCTGCTGCAAACTATGTTAAATATTTAATATGCCACATTATAAGGGCACCATTTCGACAAAGGGTATGGCAACCTTTGTGTTAGGAACCTTCATTTCAGCGGTTCAAACTTTGTTGGAAAACTTCTAAAAGCTAAATTAAAACTATGTGCAGGTTTTCTAGGCAGTTAGAGCTGAGGCAAAGCTTCCAAACCTGGGCAGGTCCACAGCAGAATATTGTGCAAACAGTGGGTCCAAAGAGGTTGCCTCTTGCTGGCTCTCCTGACCCAGCACATGGTTTATTTAGAAGGGAGCACTGAGTTTAATTGTCCTGGAGCTTATGGGAAGCCTTTCTGTTGCTTCCTTTGGAGCTTCTGGGTATATTTTTAGGCAGCTTTAAAACATAAAGTTATGCAAGTATTCTGAGGTGATGAAGGGTGATTTCTTTTTCAGCAATCTAGCAGCAGATAGCTTATATAAATATTGTGAGAGGCAAATTCCAGCTCTCTGATTATAAGTGATTATAAATATTCCTATATAACTAAAAAGGTATGCTAAATCCCACTAGGACCAGTAGTATGCTTTTGGAAAAAAAAAGCAAATCATTTTCTGCAGTCTGAAGGCCTGGAAACTTTCAAGCTTTCCCCAAGAGTTTAAAAAATAAAATCTCTGGAAAAAAAACATCAAAATAAGTAAATACCAAACCCCAAGCTGGAGCTGCTTACAAGCCAGGCTATGTATTGCATGAAATTTTAGAGTAATAATGTAACAGTAGAATGCAGTAAATTTGGTAGTAGATTTTTACTGCTTTCAGATCAGTTAACTGAGAAGCAAATAAAATAAAATAAGTTCTGAGGTTGCTCCTAAGCTGATCCTTACAATGACCTTGGAAAAGAAAAAAAAAAAATCTATTATCCTCTCCTTTATCTCTCCTCCTGTAAAATGTGATAATAAACACTAGTTAGATCTCCTATCTTGGGATGGGACTCTGAGCAAAACATTATAACCACTTTGGCTGAGCTGGCCTAAGTCCTGAGATCAGCCTTCTCACACTCTATACCCCAAAAATTTAAGCAGAATTACCCTAACTCTCCACAGACTATCAAGGTCTCATTAGTTGCTTTTAAAGCTCTCCTTCTGCCTCAGTTGACTTTCACTTTATCCATCCAAGGCATTTGTGTTCATCTGCACCCACATCCTAGGCCACCATTAGCTGTTGCACTGGGGAGCAGTGACGGGATTGCCTGTTGAGCACTCCGAGTGTGGTGCCATCATTTGAAGCACCTGTCTTTTCTTTTTCCCCCCCATTCTCTATTTCTCATAGACCTCTTCTTTACTGAATAAAAAGTTTCCTCCTCTGCAATTAAAATCTTCACAATTAGATTATTATTTTGCAACTGAATACATGACTACCTTCTGGATGCTGCTGAATTTTCCTGTCTGCAGCAGGCTTGCTTTCAAGGCACAGTTTTTCTGTTCATGTCTCACATTCAAGGAAACCCAACATGAAACGGGAGAAGTCAAACAATGTCAAAGATACAGCAGTTCATCGTTAGATTCCAGATTTTCTGACTCTGGCATATATAGCCACATTTCGATATGACAAAAAAAAAAAAATTAAGAGAAGTTTCACTATGTTAGAGTCATATACAGAAAAAAAGAGTAATTGACTGTCCTTTCAAAACCACAGCTGTTTCTTTTGAAACTCAGAGGGAAGATATTCAGCAGTCTTGAAGAGAGTGAAGGTAAAAAATGAGTACTGTTCAAAAACTCGTGAGGTTCAAGTCTCATTTACCACTAGAGCAGTAAAAATATATATATATTATATATCTATAGTTTAATAAAATTGACCTAAATTATATTTTTATATTTTTTAAGCTTGACTTAAATAACTGTATTCTGTAATTTAGCATCAGAGTGTTTTGTGATATTTTAAATTGTTTATAACTCCCTCTCAAAGCAAAAATGTTTGGATACCAACATGAGAAGTGAGTACAGAAGCACATTTTGAAAGTCAAACTCAAAATATCAAGTATCTGTACTTAAAGGTGAATCTTAAAAAATATATTCCAATAAACAGCTTTTATTGAGGCATTAGTGACCATTAACTTCTCGTGCATGTGGCTCACGCTGTCAGGCAGATCATATTAGTGATACTTGTAAATGTTGTGCATCTGCTATAAAGTATCTCAGCTTCACTTACCAGAAGGTTTTCTAAACATTAATTCACATTTTTGGTGGCTTCAAGAGAAATAGCTTTTTATAATTACAAGTTAAATTAAAGCCACAAACAGCATTTATTTATGTTAGCAGCAGGTTCTGTCAGTGCATGTATCTTTATCTCACTGCACTGTACTTTCAAAGAACTAAAACATTAAAAAGAAGCTCTAATAACAAGTTTGGTTTGAACCTAAAATTGTGTACTAATTTTTGAAACAAAGAATAAAAACCTTCAGTTTCAACTGTAAATATTAAGGTATTGAAATGCCAGACTGGGCTGAAAACCTATCTTTGGAAGGCAGAAACTTTTCAAGCATGAAAATCCCTCCTTCAAGAAAGGCAAACTGAAATTAAAACGAAAAATAAAAGAGCAAACCTTTTGAAATGCATCCATGCCATTTTCACTACCATCACTCTCCTTCCTGCATCCACAAACTGCTTTGAGTGTCTTGGTAGTTTGTTAGAGAACGGCTTTCCTTACCTGCAGAATTTCAGGGGAAACCACACAGTGGCAGTACTGTGAATGCAAACACTCTATTCTATTGTGCAGCATCTGTTAAGAACTAAAATACAGTTTCCTATCCTTGGTTATGGTTAAGTTGACTGTTACTTTTCTATATAGAAGAACATGCAGTCAACACATAATTTATTTCCTTCTGTAATTTCAGTATCCAGAGGCCTCAGACACAGTCACACATTTCACTCTGGGCTACTGTTTTCTTGCCATTTGGATCCCCTCTTTCACTTCCTCTATTCAGGTACATTTTTGAAGCCCAGTCTCTTCGTGCAAACTTGGAATTCAATGCCAAAATAAAAGGAAAGCAAATCAAACTGAAGGAGCATCCCCCATACAAACATGCACGCACACACCCACCCCAGACATTTATGATTCATCTAGGTTATTGGTTTCTGTACTTTCAAAGCACACAGAAACAAGTTGATGAGTATTAGAAATGACAAATCCAGAATGCTCTGCTCATTTTCACTGTACTGTGAGACTCTTGTCAAAGACTGCAGCCACACAGACAGCAGATGCCAACTTCTGATGTACAGGTATCTCACACCGGGAGGGAAATTTCCACTGTTGTGGAAATGTCCTCCAGGTGATCGCTCTCAGATTGCAAGTAATTTTCTAGTTTTAAATCACCTGATTTCAGACAGAAATGTAACAGTTAATATAACCACATATTCTTGAGGAACGTGCCATAGAGCACAAGGCTTTTTTTCTTAACTTATACAGAAAACTATATTTATATCCATGATTCCTACCTAAATCAATTCCCCTTCATTTCACCTGGTGCACAAACAGTTATTTCCCCTTCTTTCCTCCTTTTAAAGAAAGAATCAGACTTTTCCCTGCAGGAGTTAACACCCAGTGAATCTGAATATGTTTCCTTCCCTACTTATCTTAACTTGCTTTGCTTTTAGGCTACAGAAGCTACTCCTGAAGGTAAAGCCCTTCTGATTGCACCTGCAGCCACACTTTTCCCCTGGCTGAGTCATTCCTCAAGTTCACAGAGTAGAAACAAGCCAAACGCTTTCCGGGCAGGATTTGCATCACAATTCTTTCCACCAGCACCCCCAGGGTAGTGACAGTCCCCCGGGAGAGCCCAGGGAATTATGTTTAATAAAAAAGTGCTACACACAAAAATACACATGCTGCATGACTCCCCTTCATTGACTGAATGGCATTTAAAAAAACAACCATAAGAACATCAAACTATTCAGTACAGGAGCAGATGGGGAAAAATTATTTCCCTTATCAAAGCTAAATTATTATATCCCTGCTGGTCTCAAAACTATGAGATACTGGTGCTTTTTAAATACACTGAGAAAAATATTAGGAGAGGATTTTATCAACTACTAAAAGGCACAGTATGTTATTTTAACTTGGATGTTCCTCGATCTCTTTCTATGGTAGATCTATCCTTTTAAGTTGAATCTCTTCTCTATCTTGAGCTGAAATGGTCCTTCCTATAAATTTGCTAAAGAGTATCACACACTTCCAATAAGCTATTCCAAGAAATTCTCCACCGAATAAATACAGTATTTTTTACAGCAGCACCTGAAAAAGGCTGAACAATGGTCATGTCTTCAAACAAAAATCAAACAGAAACACCATTTCCTTCCTCACTCTCAACAGCAATTCTCTATTAAGGAAGTTACTAATTTTGCCATTTGAAACCATTTCACTCCAAGTCCAGCTACCCAGCACAAGTCCTTAACAAATTTACAGCCAATCCCTAGTGAAAACCTAATTCTTGAGGTGCTGAGAGGACACTTTCTTTTCACTACTGGGCTTCTCATAACACAGCTCCTTTGGCCACAGTGTTTGTGGGCAAACAGCACCTGAGCAAAGACCCCCAACCTGCTCCCACCCCTGTGGGCACCTCTGAGGGGACAGGGCACCCGGCAAGGCCCACGCCCTCTCTCCACCAGCATCCCATTTTCCCTCCAGGCTTGGAAGCATTGATGGTGACTGTACAAGAGCACAGAATGGGAAAAACTAAAGAATAAGTCTGGAAAACTGCACAAAGCAGACCCTGAGCAGCACAAGGGAGCACAGGCAGCCCCTGAGGGGAGGCGGCCCCAGGGCGGGGCACAGCCCCACCACAGCCTGGGCACACACGGGGCACCTTCTTTCAAACAAAGCAGTTCAGCTGAAATAAATATTTTGTGGCTTCTCTGTCATCAGTTTTAATAATTACAACACACGCCTCATTGTTAAAAGATAAAAATCGGGTAAGAACTCACATGCCACTGGGGTTTAGGAGCTGTAAAATCCCTTGCTGGCCAGGACACGCAGCACTCCCCTCCTGCCTCAGAGCCCTCGGCGGCTGGGGGGGAGAGGGGCCGGCACGAGGGGCTGATTTGAACCACCTGCACACCTGTGGCAGGGACAGCACCCTGAGGGGGGCACCTGCACAGCTCACCTGCCCCCCGTCTGCGTGACGGTGCTGTGGGCAACTCCCAGCCGGGGAATGCCATCACAGGTGCTGGGGAGACTCTCCAGACCAGCTGCCGGATGCCCTGAGAGCTGGGGCAGACAAAGAGCAGCCCTGCAGCCCACCAGCAGACCTGCTCAGCAGCGGGGAGGACATGTGCAGGGACACCTGAGCGTCTGAGTGGGGTGATGAAGGCGCTGTCTCGTTCAAACCTGCACTAAGGACTCACTGTTTCCAAAGGGATGCTATTCCAGCCAAGAACCAGCGCTGCCCAGCACAGCCCGTCCCCTCCTCAGCAGCACTCTCATTTTCCAGAGGCAGGGAACTGTCAGCAAAGCTGCCAGCTTTCCACAGAGAGCCTGGAGCCTCACCTTTCCATTACCCAAAGCATCTGACAGCCAGTTATCCTCGTGCTGCCTGAGCAGTACTAGACAGAACGACTGGAATTAGTATTTGCTGCCAAAATATATTGGATACTTTCTAATCACACTAGGAGAGCTCTTGCTAGGTTTTCAATCTCAGAGATGTTTAATATAGTGAAGCAGGAAGATGAAGTTTCACTTTCAAGCTAGAATTCAATAATCCTACTTGAAGTAGTTGGAAAAACAAACTTTAGCCACTGCCTCAGCATCTAAAGATGCAGGAAAGATCTTATCCCTATTCTATTATCATTAAATTTTAATTCTCTCAAACTTGTGCCATATCATACAGAAGTTAATTCATAACTTATCCCTAGTAATCACAGCATAAAAATTGGGGATTTATCTTCTAGGTTTGTATACAGCTATTGAATCTCATGAGACAAAGTTCAAGATACAGCACCTATTATTTTAATGTTCTGTTCCTTCATTATCACCTGCCATACTTATTTACTGCTTATTTTCTCAGTTTCCACAGTACGGCAAACTGATTTTGTCTTCTATTTTATCTTCTATTAAAAGAGAAATTGAACTCATTGCTTTGACTTTAACCGTGGCACTTCAAATATAAGGCCTGATAACTGTCAGAAGTTCACAATGAATAGTTCCCCTTACCTTTTCCTCTGCATTCAATATTGTTTCTTGACAGCAAATGAATAAAATGTTGTTGTGAATGATTCAAAAAAACATTTCAAAATATTACACTGGATGTTTCAGCCCTAACTTTAGTTAGAATTGTACTTCTGATGTATTGCACATCCTATGCTTTTATGTCATATGTAAATTTAAACAGTACTATGTATTTTTAAAACCCTATGTTGAAAGATCTTTAAAGTTGCAAGGCTAAGTGAAGGAAAGCCAAAATTTAACCTGACTGTGCTGCGTCCTGGTGCATTCTCAATTATATTATGTCATAGGTTATTACATCTTGTTAAATTCGACTTGTCTAGCACCCTTCAGACCATTAAAACATTCTTAAAGAGATGTTACATTTTCTGATTACAGTTTTTGGCTCTTATTTGTGTAGTCTTGTGTTAACAGTCTGATTTTCAAGTACATTTCTTGGTGACACTCAGCTTTGTCTGTGTAGGGCTCTTACTACTAAGTACTTACAGCTGATAAATGCCATTCTTAACAGAGGTGATTTTCATTCTGCTTCGCTCCATTAGTCCAAAGTATAAAATTGCAATGAAAAGCTGCAATGTCCTCTTGGTAGTTTGACTCTGCTTTGAGCTCAGTGCTGCCCATATTTATCTAACTTACAGACTCATTTTGGGTAAAAAAAGCTTCAATTTTATGTACTTTTTTTTTTTAAACCTGCCAAGGTTAGGGACCCAGTTCTGTGAACACTTTTCATGCAATCAGTTCCACCAAATGCCCATCACCTGAGGAAAGAGAATGACCTGTTTCAGGATGAGATATAATGCACAGCTCTGGTCATATTTTGCAGCTATTAAACTCAATACCATGGACTGTAGTAGGAAAAACCTGCAATTCAGTTGTTTTAAACTGCCACAAAATCTCCCAACTGCAAATTTCTGGCGATGGGGGAACTATTTTTACACAACTGTACATTTTTAAGATCTTGAATTCCTCATCAGCACCCCAGTAATTAAGTATTTATAGATGACCAAAAGGCACCTAGTGGGAAGAACCCCATTTGTTTCCTATGTGCCTCAAACCTTTCATGAATAAAGTAGTACCAGGGGTAACCTTTCATGAATACAACCTTAGGGATCACAGAGTGCCCTCAATCAATGCAGGGAACTCATGTTGACAGAGTATATGGGAAACAGATTGAGGTATTAAAGCACATAGCCTCTGGTGTTTTAGATGTAAATACTATAACCATCAAATATTTAGACTCTTATGTAAGCAGTATGTCATTTTTTAAACAGTTACTGCTTGGAATAAATCTTTAAGGATGGAATTTTCAGAAGTGCTCAGTATTGGCCTAACTTTGCTCTTACTGAAATCAATCATAAAATTTTCACAACTTTGAGAAAGGACTTTGTCTGTTTATATGTTTCCACAGCACTAAGCACAATAAGTCTTGATCCTGACTGGGGCCTTTTGACTCTGCTGTAATCTAAATAAATTGATTTATAGAAGATCAGTCAGATAAATGATGAGGAAACACACACATACATATAAAACAGCTAGAGTTTTTAAATGATGGCTTAGCAGTCTTTTGGACCTTCTTCATTATTTTTGAATCCTAAAATTCATTTGCTTTCTTCTATATTAATTTAATTTCCTTGTTATTAATTTTCTCCACCATAATTCCATGCATCCTGAATTTTCACTGAAGTATCCCTCCAATAAAATGTAACTTACTTTCTTGCCACAAATCCCATTTAGTCTACACAATAAGCACATTAGTTATGGGACCTGACTCATACTTTGTTTCAGCAGAATATAACCTCTTGTCCATTTCCACAAAAGCTGATGTTGATAACAGTAATATGTAACCTACTCTATATTCCAAAGAATACCTACCTTTGCTGAACTGGGAAAGGGAATGTGTTTCTTTTATAGGTTTGCAGAGTGGTTAGATCTGTGTCTCTTGTTATTTCACAAGATTCACACAAACATTAATTTACCCAGGGATTGACTTCAGAGGCAGTTATTTCACTTTAAAATACACGCCAACCTCAAAACTGTCTAAAAAGATCTTATTTTCTTCTAAAGAGCTACACTAAGACCAAAACAAAACTACTCCTTTTCACTCAATGGGGGATTTCAAAAGGTCGACACTGCAACATCTTTCTCCCTGTTTTCTCCAAATAAAATGCTACAAGTTATTGAAATGGAGGCTGTGGTTCCACAGAAAATTCTCTAGGCATTTTCTTGGCAGCTGCTATCCCCCTTCCATAGCCCTGCTTCAGCCACTGATTCCCATCCCCCTTAACCTCCAGTAGGACCTATAAAGCTGATTTTGGATCTCTGTGATGACCCAGACCAAGACCAAGTCCTCTTGCCCTTCTTTGAAAGTTTAGTTTTAACCTGGGCCAGCTGCCAGGCTGGTGCTCCTGTGCAGAGCTGTGCTGGGATGAGGGAGGGAGCAGCTCTGAGGAGCCAGAGCTGCACCTGGCAAAGGCTGCACCAGCACACAGCTCTGCCATGGGACATATTTCTGAACCTCCAAAAGCATTCTCACACATCCCTTAGGAAAGCAAGAGCAAGCACATATTACATTATGAAACTGGCAAAGAAGCAAATTTCAGAAAGTAGCCAAAGTTTTAAAATAGGCCAAGGAAGGAATCAGGCAATGATAACAGCTTGTTCATCTTCTTTACCTAAATTCAGGTGATGTTATCACCAACCCTAGCCCACTCCATATTTCATAGTAAGAACTTATAGTCCTTCAGATTAGCAAACTATATATATATTTAGTTCTTTATTCTCAAACTGTTTCACCACAAATGACAGCTCATTTCACAAACAGCTTATCTTATGGCTAAAGATATATAAATACATACTAAAAATGCTGCTGAAAGTCTCTGAATGTATAATGCAGCCTGGTAGACATGGTAGTGATTGTAACACTGCATTGTAGACACAAATGTTAAAGAAACTTGGCAAGAAGCAACACATTTTAGCTACTCAAAATTCAGATTTTCTCAGACTTGTCCCCTTCTGATGAATGGAACATATGGGAGTATTGTTCATAAAACTTACATTGCTTTTCTTGATGTCTACCAAAATTCCTCATCATGACAATATTTACCAAGATACATACAGATTCAAATTTGAATTAATTACCCAGAAGTTTTTCTCTACTTCCAGGTTTACTGGAAAAGAAAACCACTTCAGAAGCAATGTGTTGTGAGTATTTAACAGTAGATGTTATAGCAACAGAGGTAGCAGAGTGCTTGCTGGGGAAGGGTGCTATCCAGTTAAAAGCCATCAGTGCCGAGCGAGATAAAAGACAGGGAAGAAAGCAGCTGCTTTGCCAAGAAGCAGTTTGAAATCTGACATTATAAACAAAACACATGTAAATCTAGACATAAATCCTCGCTCCTGTACTGAAGGCTCCATAATATTTTAGCTAGCATTATTACTTACAAACAAACACTTCCTGAAACACAGCATCGCAACTGCAGAACAGCCTTTAACCTCGTGTTCATCCACTCGAGAGCCGTGTTATTTATTATCCTTTATCCCTTAATTATGGGGACTTCACCTACTGCTCTCTGCTCATTTGAAATGCAGAATAAAATACAATGGATGTCTGAAGACTTAACAGGTGTCAACCAGATATTTGCCAGCTACTGCTACTATTCTACTGGGAGGAGTTGCTGTTCTATAAATACTAATTAGAGTTTTGCACATGATCTTGCTGAAATACCTAAGGTGATGAGTGGCCAGTTGTTACTTTTAAAAGATTAGCACAATTTGAAAAACTAATGTCCCCAATGAGGCAATGCTCACACTGAATAATCAAGAGTTATAGCTGCTCTCTGCCCAAAGGGAATATTTGCTCACTTCATCATTTGGAAAATCTGCTGCCTCTCGAACAACTCACTCTTCTATTTAACTTTGAGAAACTTGTAAAACTTCACGCAATCAATATAATAGTATGGTATATGTACCTGGATGGGCTTCCACTGCTAGGCCACATGGTAGGCTTTACTTACACCTTCCAAAGACAGAGCTTTTAGTGTGAACTCGTGATTAAGAAACTGCAACAAAATAATGTTGCACTTAAATGAAGCCCGAAAGAAAAATAAGATTATAGTACAAAGTCCACAAACATAGCAAAAATTTAATGTCCTCAGATCCACCTCCCTTCAAATTTTTCACTTCTACTGAACAGACAGAAAAAAAAACAAAGGCAAATCTGAACAGGTCTCCATGATATTGAGTTTTTATATATTATATATATTAATTTTTTATTTTAAAAACCCCACTAATTCTCTAAAATCTCAGTGCAATATATCTGAACAACCAGCTAATTTCAAGCAAAGTGCTAAAGTGACCAAAGATGGACCATTCCCTTGGTTTGTAATAAAATCTCGAATTTCACCTTGTCCAATTTGCTGTGGAAAGCAACTGATATCACATTGTGTGACACAATGCTGTATTTCTATATATGAGCTGTGATTCAGTGTAGTGAAATTTGACTGATACAACAGACACAACCCTGCACTATTCAGTGTTCGTGACCATGTATGGGGACAACCTATATAATTTTAATCAGAATTTATTTTTCAGGGGTTTTTTTTTTTTTTTTTTTTTTTTAATCTTTTTTTCTTTACCATGAAACCTGTTTTTTCCCTATCCTTCAACATACTGCTTCCTCTTTTCCAGTAGCTCATTACTGGAAACGTTTGGCCTTACTTCAAAAGAGAAGAATATGTCAACAGCAGAACATCTGTGTCCACACAGAGTGCTTTGATGACAGTGATATACTCCATTTACATCAGTAACACTGAGCTGAACCTTGATGCTGTCTGCATTTAAAGATCTTACCCCACAGGGCAAGAGAATACAGGTCAAAAACGTTGCTCTCTGTTTGACACACTCTCTACTTCAAGAGCACTTGGCAGCGATTTGTTCCACAGTCAAGAATCAAACTCACAAAACGTTGCAGAGCTTGGAGCCATGTTTGCATAACCACATTCAAAACAAGCATTAAAATTCAGTCTCTGGAGGCCAATCTACTGTTGATATGCAGGGGTTTGTGAGCAATATGGTCAAATTCTAGCCTGAATGCAGTGGGAACGTTCTCATATAAATCAAAAGGGTGTAACTCAGGCTTGGGTATCTGTTATTAAGAGGAGTGGTGTTCCTACATCTCTCAAATGCAAAAAGGACACTTTATCCCTCTAAAACTCAAACTTGATTATATAAAAGGGGGAGTGGACTGGTTATGTGTGACACAGAATCGCATCTATCAGCATGGCCAGAGGAAGTTGGGTAATTTAGGTATGGAACACGTGTCTCCACAGGCAGGCACAATAATAAACTCCTCAAATATTTCATACAGAGGAGTTCAGAAATGAAGGCTGACCTACAGACTATTTGGAGCCCATGGCTTCTGGTAATCATCCTTTTTAACTTGATTTTAAAACATTTAGCGTTTCTTCAGCTTTTTGTAACGAATATATCATCCTCTAATTTAATTACATTATGTCCACTAAACTGCTACGCTGACATAAATCCCAATATAAGGTGGAGAGTTTCAATAGTTTCCTTCCACACCTTCCCACCCTCGTGTAAAGCTCAGCACTTTGGCAGCATTGAATGATTCAGTACTGCTCACAAGACTAATATATCCAAAACATCAGAGGGGATCAAATCCATGCAGTTGGATATTGCCCTGTTGGTGTTGAAGGCCCACAACCACCTGGGTGCTGCATTAGCACCTGCAAGGACCAGCAAATCCTCTTTCAGCAAACAGAGGAGGAGAAAATTTTGTTTACAGGTTTCACTAGAATGCCATGGAAACAGATACAGAGGTAACTGTGAAAGGCATAATCCAAATGGAAGACAGCCCTAATAGAACTCGCATACCCAAAAATAATATGTATGTTTTCCCACTTGGAAAACACATGCCCGAATCCTATTAATGTCAAGACAGAAAATTATACTGAGCAGACCCCAATATCACTAAGGTCCCTGATAACAGTAGGAATTAATGTGCACCTTCAAAGTAGAGCAAGATGTTTTCATATGCAGACTATTAGAAAAAAATATATATCTTAATAGAATAATCATCTTTTTAAAGAAAAAAAAATTACATCTCGAATTTTTGAAACAGGATTAAAGTATGGTAGTAGCCCTCTAAAAGGAAGCTGCTCAGCACCTGCTGCCTACACTGTGCCTGGCTCCAGGCAATGTTATTCATTCCTCGCTTTCATGGGAGCAAAATACAACCTCTAAAAATATAAAACACAAAAATAAATAGATCTCCGGGGAAATGGAAGAGAAATCTGTTTTAAAAATAGTGAGAAGCCTATATGTTCTAAAAAAATAAGTCCATTTTGCATTGTTTTGTAAGATTTACACTTTAATTTGAAACCAAAGTAAGGTATAAAATTTGTATGAAAGCAATATCTGATTTATAGATGAAGTTAAAACACAATATACTTAGCTGCAAATACCAGACCCCAGTGAGAGAAGGAAAAGGTTCTGAAAGATGATTAAAGTATGCTTGATAAATGTGGCCCTGCAATGCCCCAAAAGATTTTTCTGAAGTTAAGTGGTAAACACAATTAACATGACTTTTGCTACCAAAACACTAAACGCAATGGATTTTTTTAATTAATTTTCAATGTTATTACATGTTCCTATCGAGCTGGAATTGACTCAATCCACTAACTGTACTGAGAGACAGCTCTTCTGTCCACATGACCTTAACACCTAGACAAAAAGCCAAATATCCATTCTGCTGGTCACATGAAGAGGAAGCCACACAATAACAACGGTCTTATGACCACCAAAAGTTAACATCTTGTGAGTGGAAATTTTGTGGCGGTTGAAGCATTTAAGAAAGATATATTTGTAAGGCTCAGGCAATGTCCAGCTTGATTAAATGTATTCTTAATTAACCAATAAAAAGCAGCAGCTGTGAAGGCTGACAAGAATCCCTTGCTGTACACTTCTGGCCTAACCTCACTATCCATATTCAAACAAGTCTCCTGGCAAAGGCAAATCATATAATTCTTGGGAGTCCTGCACGCATTCGGACTCACCAGATTTACATATTATTATTCACAGGAGAGGTTTCATTACATTTGCTTTGAGAAAATGTACCATCTATATGGGTATTCACGTGTTTAATATGCACATGCCTTTCCATTTTGTATTTATTATAGAGCTTATGAGGAGGTTGTTTGGCCTCCTTCTGTCTCAGACCAAGCACTGCTCACTCACGTGAGGTCAACTCACATGGCAGAGCTCACGTTCCTCCATCACACTCCAACCACCCCAAAACAGGGAGAGCAATTCCAAGCAGCCTCTCAGAACCAGTCCAGCCACCAGTCCATCTCCCAAACTGTTTGCAAGCTTTTTGGGGCAGACTGTCAGCTGATACAGCCCAAAACTGCGACAGGGACTGTCCTCACCGTTGGACAGTCACTGAAAAACAGTTTGGCCCAAGCCTTGACTGTTCAGTTTGCTTGAATGGACTTCAATTCAGTGATGCTACTTGAAACCAGGCACTACAACACACCATAGCAGCAAGGCTGGAAGGGGCCTCCAGAATTCACACTACCCATCTGCTCCAAAGAGAGCCTGTGCTCACAATGCTGCAGGATCAAATTTCTCATACTCTTATGTAAAGGTGCCCCTAAGCCACAGGGGCTTTGCTACAAGTGTCAAGTACAACCCTTTTATCTCATAAAGCAAGTCTCTGAGAGTAAAACTTACCATTTTGGTCTGCTGGTGGATTTCACCATCGGAGCCATCCCATCTCTATAGAGGCTTTTTGTTTTACTGAAGTTGACAACATTGAAAATTACTCTCTGGGGGGGAAAAAAAGTAAAAGAAAAGAGATCAGGTATAAAATCTCAAAGAATTTCTATGTGTGCTGCCTATACCAGCTGCATAAGAATATACAGAGATAATATATAAAACAGATGTGTGTCATGAATTATTGTTACTCTCAATAGATCAATATCCTGCCTGTTCCAAGTATTTAAATTGTCTGCGTTGTTTTACACTGCATTGATGCACATGAAATGTATGTTTTTAATTTAGTATGTTGATTTTTCAGTAGGCATCCTAGCCACATAAAGAAATAGGCTGCTCAGATCTGAAAACAGTACAGCAAGTCCAGTTTGCTGCAGTGAACATTATAGAGGTTGGTGGAAAGCTGGGAGATGGGGTATCAGTCCTCATGAAAATCTTCTAACTGCTCCATAGAATCCTAGGGTAGAATCATAGAATCACTAAGGTTGGAAAAGACCTCCAAGATCATCAAGTGCAACCATTAACCCAGCACTGACATGTCCACCACTAAACCATGTCCCTAAGCACCACATCTACACATCTTTTAAATCTCAGGGACTCAACCTCTTCCCTGTGCAGTCTGTTCCAATGCTTGACAACCTTTTCAGGGAAGAAACTTTTCCTAATATCCAACCTAAACCTCTCCTGGCACAACTTGAGGCCATTTCCTCTTGCCCTATTTCTTTAAGGGTAATGGACTGATACTGAAAGGAAATTCATGCAGGGGAAAGACAAGAGAAAACAGAGACAAAACCTTCTTCCTTACCATCTGTCTGCTCTAAGTCATTTTACACAAAGTTACTTATTCTGTTTCTGTTAAGAAAATCTAAATTGGATGTAGCTCATCTCACGTAGTACATTGACTTTTCAGATGGTAAAGGCAGTATCCCTCATTTGTCACATTCTCTTGATACCCGATATTAACGTACACAGAAAAAAACAGAATACGAAGGCTAAAGTAATTTTTATATAACAGTCCAGGATATATTGATACATTCAATTTCTGCCTCTCTCTTTACACTTCTTTTTCACAGGTAGCAGTGAAGACAGACCACCGAAAATGATATTCCCACATTTGTTTTTAGACCAGCCTATTGTAATGCTCGCATTCTTACATAATGGTTCCTGAGAAGCCTTAGAACTGAACAGTCACTGATTAAAATCAGGCAATTTTGATTGAAACAATAAGATCAATTAAACTATCATCTGTAAAACTTTGCAAAAACCAATCTGGACTTTCCAGGCAGCCTGCTCAGGCAACAGTGAATGATAAGATTGAAGTGAAAGCAGTCAGCAGTGGGACAAGAACAGGAACCAGGCACATTTACACTGATATGTGGGGCAGGTAAGGAGCCAGGTAAACTACACAGCACTGAGTAAGTAGCTCTGTACTCAAGAAAAATTAAGCAAGTTTTTTCGAGGTAAGGTAGTGCTGAAGATTCTGTAAATGGCAGCACAAACTTCTATGTGTGCGAACTCCATAAACTAATTAAAAAAAAAAATAAAAATAACCTGTAGTTTTGACTGGAACTGACCTGAAAAATTAGCAAGTTGAGAAAAACACTTCCTTGAAGATGTTAATTCAATTTTGCACCAAAGGTAATAAGGAAACTACAGGTGCCTGCACATGAGGTTTCATATATTTTGAGATTTTCCAATGGTCATGAGATGAACTTACTTTTATGACTCCAGACGAAAACATGCACTGAGTTTACAAAACGTTATGTTTGCGATTTTAAGTATTTAGGATACTGCTTATCTGATGAAATATCCACCTCAGGAGGTCTCTAGTTATTTTCCATCATCTCATGTTTACAATATTTGGCTCTAAGTTCGAGAATGGTATTTAGGTCTCTATACATTTCATGCTCTACATGGAAGCATTTCCCCCTATTAGAAGGCCCAGATTTTCCTCTGTTACTTAACTCTGTTCATATTTGTGAAAACAAATTAAGTTGCAACAAATTGGTTTGTTAATCTTGATGTTTGCATGGAGTGAATGAAACAAACAAGATCTCCAAACCAATTGCCTTAAACTTTGGATGCAATCATGTCACTGTTGGAAAGAGAAAGTTGCTAATTTTGTTGCGTACTGACTCAGAGCAGACAGCTGGTAGAGAATGTTCTTATTCCAATCAAGCTTATTTTGTATAATGAGCTGGGCAAATGTACACAACTGGGTAAGCAATGTATATAAAAACAAAAATATGCAGCTCATTTAACAAAACAGTGCAGATTCTAACATTTCCAGCGCCCGTGTTCGCCGCGGAGGAAGCAGTTAGCGGGGCGTGCCATTCTCCCAGCGTGGCACGGAGCGAGACCGGCAGAACCAAAAATTTAACAGCACAGCGCAGAACTTTATCAACACACACCACTGGAGTAATAAAGCACACAAACCGAAGCACTCAAATGAGCAGCTGAACTCCGTCAAGTGTTCCCGGCGATAGTTAAAATAGTTCATGCAGCTCGGGCAGTGGAGTGTGCAAAAATGTAATGACTACAGGACACACGCTGCAAAAATATGCAGCTTGCTCAATAAGGTATGCAAACATCCCCGAGCTGAATGCTGTAATAAAAAGGTTGTGATACAGCAATCAAAGTTTTGCTGAACAAATCCAATTCTTAGTCTCGTTTCTATCTATATCGACTGCGCACTGTAAAGGGAAAAAGGACTAGATAAACACTGGGCCCATCAAACCGCTCTTTTGCAAGAAAATTATCACTATTCTGTATGATTTTATGAATTATAGAGATGTCCAATGGGTGTCATGTAATAGGTAATATAATTCAGATACTCCTTTACGAGTATTTAAGAATTTAGGAAACGTTAAGGAAAAAAAACCTGGATTAAATGTACTTACAAATTCCCTAGAAATCACTCTGGTCTCCAGAGCATCAAGACAGAGAGAAATGGTGGAAATTTTTACTATAAAAATGCTTGTTGGGTATTTTGTAGGGTACGAATATCGCTAAAAGATGAAATATTCAAACTAAATTATATTCATTTCTGAATACTGAAAGAGAAGCAATATTCAAACTGAAAATATTCATATCTGAATTATCAGAAATCACAGTTGTGTGGTTTTACTTCAGTTATGATAAAATCTTAAATATACTGCATTATTCTCACAAACTGATCTGCAACTTCTGGGTAGGTGGAAGCAGCATGGTGTAAAACAGCCTCTTGGGACACCACCAAGTAAAACCATGCTCTTGAGGGATGCATCAGGATGGATTGTGGCTTCACAGCATGAGGAAAGGCAACTGCTGCAGTCTCAGGCTCTGTGCGTGGGCTGCCAGATCCGAGACAGATGCTGGAGAACATGAGGCAAGGCAGGTATGTTCTACCCGTCAAGAGAAAAAGGAAGATTTCCTATTTCCATAATGTGTGCAGGAAGTTTGAATTTGAAGGTATCTTGCTGCTAAAACCATTAAGAGAGAAAAGTAAGGAAAAGCTTAGTCCTGCCTTTAGCCTTAAAACTTACCGATTAAATCTACTTTTCCCAATAGTCCTTTGCAAACCTATTTCAGGAATTAAAAGCACAAATAGGTATTAAGTGCTAAGTGTGTTTAACACGAGCAGGATAAAGATGAACCATGAACATAAAAGGGAAAAGATGGCTGAAATATATCACATATTTTTTCTTACTACCAGCAGTTTGCTGTTTCCTGACTGGGGCTGGAAGGAGCTGCTCTTGTTTTGGTGGCCAAGCACACATCTGGGTGGTTTTGGTTTGGAGCTGAAAGCATTGAGTGGGGATGGTCATATTGAGCATCATATTCCCACAGGTCTGTGGGAGCACAAGGTGAATTGTAATCTCTAAAACATTCATTTTTCACCCACCTCGTGGCAGGTTTTCCATCTGAACCTACCAACTGAAGCAAGTATCCAAAAAAAAGTCACACCTTTGACAAAGGTTAAGTGCCTTCCCCCAGGATAAGGACGTACCAGGTCCCTTCAAAAAGGCTCCCAGGTTTATTTTGCATGGTTTTCCCTGGCTGGCTTCTCACAGAAATAGCTGAGTTCCTTTGGCTGGCATTAAAAGAAGGGGGAAAAAAAACAAACACACCATGGAACACCACAAAATTCTGCCTGAGGCAGACACCTGGCACGGAAAATTTTGTGTCAAATCATTACAAGTATGAGAAGTTATAACTAGCTGAAAACAGGGTTTGCAGTAGGAAGTGTGGGGTGTTCTTAATATTGATGTAACATACACATATTAAATATTTATAATTATATAATACATTTACATTAATAGCATAATGATTTCAATTCAGTGGACAATGCTGAATGCTACAAGTATGACACAAACTTCACTACAAACTGCCAAAGTACCTGGGGACCAATTCTTTGAAGTCAGGCATGAACAATTTCTACATTTAACCAGCCAAAATAAGAGAACTGGGCATTAAGTAATAATATTAAGACCTTTCAGCTGAAATTAACTCTGAACTCTTGTGCTCTGAATAAACATTAAAGATCCAAAGGTGCAGGATATCATGGGGCTCTGCTCTGCTTATATTGTTTGATGTCTTGATTTCCTCTCCTGCAGGTTCTTCAGATATTACAGTGTTTTGTGAATTCCTGAAACTTGCACCTTTTTGTGAGATGGGTTCTTGCCTTTGTCAAGAATCATGGTTATCCTTTCCTTCCTTCCTTCCTTCCTTCTTTTTTTAAAAAGCCTTTCTTTTATACATGTACCTTTATGTATGTTTATGAAGAGATATATATGTTACAGATGTAAGGAACTCCTTTAAGGGGCAGACCTACTTCAGAATAGCATTCCATTACAAAAAAAAGAAAAAAAAAAGAAAGAAAGGAAAGAAAGAAGAAAAAAAGAAAGAAAGAAATCCAAACAAAAAAGAAAAATGAATTTTCAAGCCAACCCTATGACTTGTGAGATTTTGAGACACTATTTATAAATGTGAGAAACCGGCAACACGGGATTGCTGCCTGCTCACAAAAAAATGCTGCATTTTGGTATTTGGTCTTTAGGATCTCTCCTGACAAAGCACCTTACACAAAGCTGTACAAAAATAAATTATACTGGAGGGACTTCAAAATGGAAAGGAAAAAAGTGTCACCTGCAACTGTTATCAACGTTGAAGAAAACAAGCAATATAACAGCCGGGTCTGTGCAAAATCCCCAATGAAAACTTACAACTCACGTTTTTCTGACCTTTTCAAATTTAAATCATTCATTACCGCTAACGTTTTAAAATAACTCCTGATTTCTTTTTCCCTTTGTAGGAACAATTTGTCCTTTCCAATGGAAAAGTTTTTACTATTGATAGCATTTAGCCTTTTTCTCTTCGGCTAAGGAGCTTTCAAAACCTGCTGATGCTCGGGAGGGGAACACAAACACTCACTTAGTGAGGGAGGCTGCTGGGGACCATGGAGAGCTCCACTGGCCTCATCATCAGCTGCACCTGTGTCTTGTTAACTGCAAATTGTGGAGCCTTTACAACATAAGGAAGCTTCAGAAAGTTGATGCAGCAAATGCATCCCAGACTGTGAGTTATTGGGGTTTTTCCCTCGGTACGGCTCTTCATTTAGTTACTTGAAAGAGAGGAATGCTTAAGTCTAGGATGTCACAAAGAGCAACGTTAAAATGAGACTCAAAGGATTTTAATACAGTAAGACCTCTGATATACTGCTTTGCTAAGTATAACATTAGCTTAGACTTTGTCGTGGTGTTTGTCTGTGTATTGGAGAGATTCTTGGTGTTTGTGCTGGCCCAGCACCCATCAGCTGTATTGGTGTTTTTCAGTTAAGGGAGCTTAGTTCTGTGTTAATAACAAAAAAACACTTTTAAAAATAATTCCTAGTTTAGGCATTTGCCTGGTTATCTGTCCTTTCTGGCAGTCCTTTCTTTGCCCCCAAACTAATACACTTAAGTACAGACTCACAGGAGGAGTAACACCTGTGTAAGGCACTGTTCCCCATTTGGAATTCCACTGTCAACACCAGTGTTACCTCACTTAGGCCTAGGGCAGGGGGACACTGTAGAACTGAAGAACATCTTCTAGCAGAAGGAGTACAAAACGATTTACGGAGGAATTGCTACTCCCTGTTTAATGCCATGCCATGGACTGACCACTAATCCGGCTTCTGAGGGGGACCTGTTGGACTTGAAAATTGTGAGGGCAAGAGTCACTCCAAGTTTTCCCATTCAATCTTTTGTGGAAAACTGGAAAATTTGTTATTGAGCAGAATAACAACATTGTTCCCTTGCCAACATAAGTCAGCTTTCTGTTTTTACTTTTTATCTGAACATCAATAATCCGAAACTTTCAACTGAAAACTCAGAAACATCCCTTTGGAAAGCCAGCAGTTGTGTAATTAGAGTGACTCCTACTCCACGCTCCCTTGGGCCAAAATCTCCAATAGAATTGCAAATGTGTCACAAGACATATATTGGATTGTGTTGATTCATCAAAAAGAAAATAGTATGAGTCCTGACAGGGCATATAACCAGAGGTATTTCAGAGGTATTTCAAACAGGTTTGAAGCTGAAACCTTCTTGCCAACTTTTTTTTCCATTCTTTGTAGCAAAAGGTCAAAATATTTGTAAAAATAACAAAGGCATCTTTCTTTAATCAGCTTGGGGGGGAAAAAAAAAAAGGTGCTTTTATTTTCTATTTCCTATTTTTTCATATATATGCAGGTTTTGGCAAAAGAGCCGCTTCTAGTTCCACTGCCAGGAAATTGCAGAGCTACAGGAATGTGTGAGCAACTTTTTATTTGAAAACTGACAGGTGCCTGAGCCCTGTTGGTCTTGCCATTGCCTTTCTTCATATACATGGATAATATTTCAGGAATCAGTAATAGAAAGAAACAGTGCATGGTCTTTCACTGAGACTTTCTCTCAACTAGCTAAATTATTTCCTAATACATTCCATGCCACGTTACAGCCATTGCCAGATGACATTTGAAGTAGCATCATGTATTAAACTCGTTCTCCATAATTACAGAAGCTATCCATGTTTAGGTTCTATATTCTTTTCAATCAATATTATGGCTGCAGGTGGATAGTAACAGCTGGCTGTTCTGGAATGTGTTAGCAAAATTTGCGGATATCTTACATCTCTCAAGAGGAAGCAGCTGAAAAGACTTACATTTTCCTTTTCCTAATAGAAAATATTTATCCAGCGAGAAGAAATGCTGCAAAGTTTTTGTAGGATTCGAAATGGTTATAATAATTACGTCTTCTTGGTGGTACAAAAAGATAATGCTCTCAACGAAATGTTTTCTGGCCCAAATCCCATCCGTGGTGCAGGACCCACAGGAGGACTCAGAACAATGAGATCAGTCTGGAAAAAGGGGAAAGGGCCAGGAAAAGTCACCACATTATTGTTATAGGGGGCTATGGTAAGAAAAAAACCCCATGTTTATGAGCACTGGCATAAGGTGGGCCACTGAAGGGCTGAGCATGAAGGGGCACTGAGTTCATGTGGGAGCACCCTACTCACTCCACACCATCTGCTCCTCTGGGCCCTTCATAAAGTGCAAGTCAGCCTAAGATCCAGAATCAAAGCCTCCCTTACCAACAAGGGATACACTTCCCAACAAATTAGACATTGGTGATGGATGCCAGAGTGATGTACAGCTTAAAGCATGCAGGTGGAGTGCT
This sequence comes from Lepidothrix coronata, assembly GCF_001604755.1. Taxonomy (NCBI): domain Eukaryota; kingdom Metazoa; phylum Chordata; class Aves; order Passeriformes; family Pipridae; genus Lepidothrix; species Lepidothrix coronata. The sequence goes on from NW_016690192.1 coordinate 1,295,062, forward strand.
GAACACTGCCACAGAAACCCTGCAAGGCAGCAGGTGACAGTGGCACTGACAATGAGAGAGTGGCAGTGATATTTGTATGGATCATGATTTTGCTCAACCCCTGAACACACAGAAGGTAATAATCACAATTTAAATAGCATGCAAACACAAAGGCAGCAATCCATCTGATACCCAGGCTGGAGGATGAGAATGAAAAAGCCTTTTCAAGTGTAAGTCCTTGTGAGGAAGATAAAGAAAGCCCTGTTAAGGGAGAGATTTGGATGAAGCTTTTCCAGCAATTGTTTACTTTGGATTTCTGCAGCTGGCATTTTTCACAGTTAAAAGCTAATGTTTATCTGGAGCTTGTGGGAAAAACCTGTGGGGGAAAAGAAGGAGATGATGACACATAGAAGGAAAGACAGGATATATGGGAGAGCTCAAAACCAGCACCGATGTATTTGCCTCAGTGTTCTCCGATGGGTTACAAAACAAAGACATTTTGATGTGTACAACCACTAGTTATTACTGCCAGTGGTCTTGGTTATGTTATTGGGATCACAGCCTGCAAATGTAAACCCTCTCTATTTACTTCTCCAGTAACTAGGCACAGATGGGCTTTGTGTCCAGGTTATTCATGGAGGTCCTTGTTTTTTTCTTTTTTTTTTCTTTTTTTTTTTATTTAATTCAGGCATTTTAGTTGCTATTACAATTAAACCTTTGAACCTTCTATGTTCTTCCACGCATGGTTCTGAATAGTAATAGAATAAAGGTTTCCCCATATTGTACAGCTCCTTTATATTTAGAGAGAATTTGAATTGGGTCCTTACTAGAGTAGCTGCAGCACTGATGAAAAAAAAACCACCAACCTTTTTTTGTGGGGAAATATAAACTATATGTTATCAATCTCATTAAAATAAGGGATATTGTTATAGCATGTACCTTCTAGTTTTCTTTTGCAAAATTAATAAGCCCTTCTATTTCTAAAGCAGAGCTAAAATTCTTTCTGCTCTTTCCAGTTTAATCCTTTTGCAATACTGCAACAGTCGCACAATTCACTGATTTCTATGAGAAAATGTAATCAATATGTTAGTGTACATTGGAATCTTAACATTGACAACCAGTAGCTTGAGGTATTGATTTGAAAAAAAATGCCCATGATTTCTACAGTGCTTCGGCACTATTTCTTGTATTTTCAATTTTTGCTGCTTAGAATTCTACTCCGAGTGTCTAACTCATGTACTAACAGATTATTCCAAGTTTTGTGCTTCAAAAGAAAACCCAAGGGTAAGCAGAAGGAAATCTGATCTAATTCCTGCTATTTCTTGTGTACCTGTCTATTTGACACTTCCAGTAAGATCTCAGCACTGCATTAACCAACCCTAATGGTAAGGGGATATATGAATTGTACTCACAGCTTTGAAAATCCCATTCTGAAGCTGAAAACTCTGAATGTTAGATTCAAATGCTGATCTCTGTCTGTTTGCAAAGGTGACTCACAGCATGTGAATAAACATGTTTTGGCAGTGTCATGAACAGAACAGCTAAACAAAAGAACTGGGAGGATTTCAATAGGAAAGTTAAATGTCTTAAAGCAACGTGCCCTGTGTTGTATTAGGTGGCATTCCTCCCTGGCATTCCTCCTTGGCACTGGAAAAGGAAAAAAAGAGCCCAGCAATGGCAAAGCATCATTACTGGGGTGAGCAGTATAACTGCAGTCCAGCCAGTCAGGTCCTTTTGCTTTCAAATGCCAGAGGTAAAACTTCCATTTTGTCCTGACTGAGCTTTAAAGGCGGATAAAAAAAAACATTTGTATTCAGAAAAGCTCTCAAACACATAAATATTTAGCTTCACTTTAAGTGTTCCTAGAGTCTTAAAGTTAAGCAAACATTCCCACTTTCTTCCTGAATATGGGTGGATTTCTGATTCAGGATTTAAGACAGCCTGGCATTATGGGAGAAAGATGCCAGGTTTGCCAAAATCCCGTAGGCACAATTTTTCCTTAGTAAGTGATCACTGTAGATTGGAAGTGACGTTTCTGCAGCTTTGGGATGCAGCAACATTTTTATTACTGTTACAGATCAACTTTAAGTGTTATATTGTTTTGTTAGTTTATGTAAATCAATCTGAAATGCTGTATGAATAAAAGGAATTTGAAAATGGATCGCTCATCTTTATTGGCTTTGAAGTACCGAGTATATGATACTTTGCTGAAACTATTACATTATATTGAGTTAGAAGAAAAATTGCTCAGATACTAAGCAAGTCTCAGCACAAATTCTGGTAATTTTCCACCAAAAATGAGACTCCAAAAAGAGATAAATATGGTACAGTGCTGAACATCTTCTCTAAAGAAATCATATGTATGACCAAAGCCCCTTTCAATATCATACAGATTTGATTTTCCTTCAGATCTCTTCCAAAACCTAGTGCAGAAATATATATACTTCAAAGTGCCCTCTTGGTAGAGAAAACTTCATCTCTAAATGGTTGCTTATTCTTCAGCAAAGCAACAGTAACAGCAGGCTGCTACGAGGCTACCGTGAATGCTCTGTGCATTTTAACAGGTAAATTCTGCACTCTTTATTATGCCAGTTTGATGGAATATTCAAAGTTGCTGAAAACCCTTCTGGGGAAACGTGCAAATTGATAACACTGCTTCCAAACACAGTATTTTAATACAGCATCTCAATATTAACCATAATGCTGCAAAAGATCTTTCACACTTTATGTTGTTCAATTTTTTCATTTTGGAAAAGACTCAAGAGTTTTTTTGGAAACCATATGTAAATATAATTCCTTTCAGATTTCCTGGAATTTTTAAAATCATAACAGCAGAAGACACAAATTATTAGCAAAAAAAAATTTGTGATCACAGATACAAGACATTTCTCAGTTCCCTTACTTCTAATCACAGCTGATCCTCTCTTGTTCCCAAAAGTATCATTTAAACTCTAAGCTCCCCAAAACACTAATGCAGTTTGCATTTATTTTTACTGCAATGCACATGACAAGTTTTCCTTTGATTTTACTTAAATCTATAGTTATCACATCATGACACTGCTCCCACAGCCAGCCTGTAACCAGGTACTGCAGAGGCAAAATCTGCAAACATTATTTTGGTGGCCAGGCATGGGGAGCAGAAGGAACTCACTTATCACAAAGAAGGCAGGAAAATATGAACAAAACCAAAATGGGTAGTCTGTGGCAGGAGCAGAAGACTTCCAATAAATAAAAAATGCTAATCTGAGCTTCAAAAATAATGAGAAGTTTCCCTCAAAACTGGGACAGTGCTCTGTCAACAAAACACAAACACCCATTGCATGGGAGAATGATCTTCTGTGGTCCTCACACGCTTGACACTGAATTCAACAGGAACTTTAGACATGCCAGGATTAAAGATTTAAGCTGTAAATGTGACTGTGAGAAATAAAATGGTGATTCAGATTTGGGATGTCAGCTGCGAGAGGAGCACACGGGGTGTCTCAAGAGGGTGAAGTACATGGCTTAGCACTGCCCTAGTTCTGGATCATTAGGGATTTCCCTGGCATAAATCAAAGAAATCTAAATAGTTCACTCTCACCCCAGCTGTTGAGATCCCCAGAGTGGGAGAGCTGAGTCATCCCCTCTCTGTGACAGCACCGAGCACAAACTTGGCCCCCAAAGACTCCCTGAGATGGGACCCGCTTTCCACAGTGACACTCACAGCACTGCACACATAAGCTGTCACACCACAGACTCAGATCTGTAGTTGGATCTATTAACAGTTCTTTAAACTATTTAATCCGTAGTTAAATAGTGCTTTCACATGAAGCAGCACTTGTGCTCTCCATATGTATACAGGCAGTTTTAGTAGTATTGTTTATTTGTCTATGCCATGGCAGCTCTTATGAAATGCTGACACAAAAATGGGACCAGGAAGATTTTTCCCTGTTAAAAAATGCCCATCTTCCAGAAATGAATGGCAGTCGGGTCCCCTCTTTCGGAGAGAACAATTCTATTTCTCATATTCTTCCTTACAGCTCGTGCTTTAAGTCTTTTCTTCCTCAAATAATTGGCTTAAAAAAGCATGCTTATAAGGAAAAAAAAAGACAAAAAAACCCAAAAAAACCAACAGCCTTGCAGGATAGATTAAAATTTTGTCCAAGTTTGTAACTCTATTACCCTAACAGTAAACCATATTACATGATATTTTACTAGAACACTNTCCTTCCTTCTTTTTTTAAAAAGCCTTTCTTTTATACATGTACCTTTATGTATGTTTATGAAGAGATATATATGTTACAGATGTAAGGAACTCCTTTAAGGGGCAGACCTACTTCAGAATAGCATTCCATTACAAAAAAAAGAAAAAAAAAAGAAAGAAAGGAAAGAAAGAAGAAAAAAAGAAAGAAAGAAATCCAAACAAAAAAGAAAAATGAATTTTCAAGCCAACCCTATGACTTGTGAGATTTTGAGACACTATTTATAAATGTGAGAAACCGGCAACACGGGATTGCTGCCTGCTCACAAAAAAATGCTGCATTTTGGTATTTGGTCTTTAGGATCTTTCCTGACAAAGCACCTTACACAAAGCTGTACAAAAATAAATTATACTGGAGGGACTTCAAAATGGAAAGGAAAAAAGTGTCACCTGCAACTGTTATCAACGTTGAAGAAAACAAGCAATATAACAGCCGGGTCTGTGCAAAATCCCCAATGAAAACTTACAACTCACGTTTTTCTGACCTTTTCAAATTTAAATCATTCATTACCGCTAACGTTTTAAAATAACTCCTGATTTCTTTTTCCCTTTGTAGGAACAATTTGTCCTTTCCAATGGAAAAGTTTTTACTATTGATAGCATTTAGCCTTTTTCTCTTCGGCTAAGGAGCTTTCAAAACCTGCTGATGCTCGGGAGGGGAACACAAACACTCACTTAGTGAGGGAGGCTGCTGGGGACCATGGAGAGCTCCACTGGCCTCATCATCAGCTGCACCTGTGTCTTGTTAACTGCAAATTGTGGAGCCTTTACAACATAAGGAAGCTTCAGAAAGTTGATGCAGCAAATGCATCCCAGACTGTGAGTTATTGGGGTTTTTCCCTCGGTACGGCTCTTCATTTAGTTACTTGAAAGAGAGGAATGCTTAAGTCTAGGATGTCACAAAGAGCAACGTTAAAATGAGACTCAAAGGATTTTAATACAGTAAGACCTCTGATATACTGCTTTGCTAAGTATAACATTAGCTTAGACTTTGTCGTGGTGTTTGTCTGTGTATTGGAGAGATTCTTGGTGTTTGTGCTGGCCCAGCACCCATCAGCTGTATTGGTGTTTTTCAGTTAAGGGAGCTTAGTTCTGTGTTAATAACAAAAAAACACTTTTAAAAATAATTCCTAGTTTAGGCATTTGCCTGGTTATCTGTCCTTTCTGGCAGTCCTTTCTTTGCCCCCAAACTAATACACTTAAGTACAGACTCACAGGAGGAGTAACACCTGTGTAAGGCACTGTTCCCCATTTGGAATTCCACTGTCAACACCAGTGTTACCTCACTTAGGCCTAGGGCAGGGGGACACTGTAGAACTGAAGAACATCTTCTAGCAGAAGGAGTACAAAACGATTTACGGAGGAATTGCTACTCCCTGTTTAATGCCATGCCATGGACTGACCACTAATCCGGCTTCTGAGGGGGACCTGTTGGACTTGAAAATTGTGAGGGCAAGAGTCACTCCAAGTTTTCCCATTCAATCTTTTGTGGAAAACTGGAAAATTTGTTATTGAGCAGAATAACAACATTGTTCCCTTGCCAACATAAGTCAGCTTTCTGTTTTTACTTTTTATCTGAACATCAATAATCCGAAACTTTCAACTGAAAACTCAGAAACATCCCTTTGGAAAGCCAGCAGTTGTGTAATTAGAGTGACTCCTACTCCACGCTCCCTTGGGCCAAAATCTCCAATAGAATTGCAAATGTGTCACAAGACATATATTGGATTGTGTTGATTCATCAAAAAGAAAATAGTATGAGTCCTGACAGGGCATATAACCAGAGGTATTTCAGAGGTATTTCAAACAGGTTTGAAGCTGAAACCTTCTTGCCAACTTTTTTTTCCATTCTTTGTAGCAAAAGGTCAAAATATTTGTAAAAATAACAAAGGCATCTTTCTTTAATCAGCTTGGGGGGGAAAAAAAAAAAGGTGCTTTTATTTTCTATTTCCTATTTTTTCATATATATGCAGGTTTTGGCAAAAGAGCCGCTTCTAGTTCCACTGCCAGGAAATTGCAGAGCTACAGGAATGTGTGAGCAACTTTTTATTTGAAAACTGACAGGTGCCTGAGCCCTGTTGGTCTTGCCATTGCCTTTCTTCATATACATGGATAATATTTTCAGGAATCAGTAATAGAAAGAAACAGTGCATGGTCTTTCACTGAGACTTTCTCTCAACTAGCTAAATTATTTCCTAATACATTCCATGCCACGTTACAGCCATTGCCAGATGACATTTGAAGTAGCATCATGTATTAAACTCGTTCTCCATAATTACAGAAGCTATCCATGTTTAGGTTCTATATTCTTTTCAATCAATATTATGGCTGCAGGTGGATAGTAACAGCTGGCTGTTCTGGAATGTGTTAGCAAAATTTGCGGATATCTTACATCTCTCAAGAGGAAGCAGCTGAAAAGACTTACATTTTCCTTTTCCTAATAGAAAATATTTATCCAGCGAGAAGAAATGCTGCAAAGTTTTTGTAGGATTCGAAATGGTTATAATAATTACGTCTTCTTGGTGGTACAAAAAGATAATGTTCTCAACGAAATGTTTTCTGGCCCAAATCCCATCCGTGGTGCAGGACCCACAGGAGGACTCAGAACAATGAGATCAGTCTGGAAAAAGGGGAAAGGGCCAGGAAAAGTCACCACATTATTGTTATAGGGGGCTATGGTAAGAAAAAAACCCCATGTTTATGAGCACTGGCATAAGGTGGGCCACTGAAGGGCTGAGCATGAAGGGGCACTGAGTTCATGTGGGAGCACCCTACTCACTCCACACCATCTGCTCCTCTGGGCCCTTCATAAAGTGCAAGTCAGCCTGAGATCCAGAATCAAAGCCTCCCTTACCAACAAGGGATACACTTCCCAACAAATTAGACATTGGTGATGGATGCCAGAGTGATGTACAGCTTAAAGCATGCAGGTGGAGTGCTGAACACTGCCACAGAAACCCTGCAAGGCAGCAGGTGACAGTGGCACTGACAATGAGAGAGTGGCAGTGATATTTGTATGGATCATGATTTTGCTCAACCCCTGAACACACAGAAGGTAATAATCACAATTTAAATAGCATGCAAACACAAAGGCAGCAATCCATCTGATACCCAGGCTGGAGGATGAGAATGAAAAAGCCTTTTCAAGTGTAAGTCCTTGTGAGGAAGATAAAGAAAGCCCTGTTAAGGGAGAGATTTGGATGAAGCTTTTCCAGCAATTGTTTACTTTGGATTTCTGCAGCTGGCATTTTTCACAGTTAAAAGCTAATGTTTATCTGGAGCTTGTGGGAAAAACCTGTGGGGGAAAAGAAGGAGATGATGACACATAGAAGGAAAGACAGGATATATGGGAGAGCTCAAAACCAGCACCGATGTATTTGCCTCAGTGTTCTCCGATGGGTTACAAAACAAAGACATTTTGATGTGTACAACCACTAGTTATTACTGCCAGTGGTCTTGGTTATGTTATTGGGATCACAGCCTGCAAATGTAAACCCTCTCTATTTACTTCTCCAGTAACTAGGCACAGATGGGCTTTGTGTCCAGGTTATTCATGGAGGTCCTTGTTTTTTTCTTTTTTTTTTCTTTTTTTTTTTATTTAATTCAGGCATTTTAGTTGCTATTACAATTAAACCTTTGAACCTTCTATGTTCTTCCACGCATGGTTCTGAATAGTAATAGAATAAAGGTTTCCCCATATTGTACAGCTCCTTTATATTTAGAGAGAATTTGAATTGGGTCCTTACTAGAGTAGCTGCAGCACTGATGAAAAAAAAACCACCAACCTTTTTTTGTGGGGAAATATAAACTATATGTTATCAATCTCATTAAAATAAGGGATATTGTTATAGCATGTACCTTCTAGTTTTCTTTTGCAAAATTAATAAGCCCTTCTATTTCTAAAGCAGAGCTAAAATTCTTTCTGCTCTTTCCAGTTTAATCCTTTTGCAATACTGCAACAGTCGCACAATTCACTGATTTCTATGAGAAAATGTAATCAATATGTTAGTGTACATTGGAATCTTAACATTGACAACCAGTAGCTTGAGGTATTGATTTGAAAAAAAATGCCCATGATTTCTACAGTGCTTCGGCACTATTTCTTGTATTTTCAATTTTTGCTGCTTAGAATTCTACTCCGAGTGTCTAACTCATGTACTAACAGATTATTCCAAGTTTTGTGCTTCAAAAGAAAACCCAAGGGTAAGCAGAAGGAAATCTGATCTAATTCCTGCTATTTCTTGTGTACCTGTCTATTTGACACTTCCAGTAAGATCTCAGCACTGCATTAACCAACCCTAATGGTAAGGGGATATATGAATTGTACTCACAGCTTTGAAAATCCCATTCTGAAGCTGAAAACTCTGAATGTTAGATTCAAATGCTGATCTCTGTCTGTTTGCAAAGGTGACTCACAGCATGTGAATAAACATGTTTTGGCAGTGTCATGAACAGAACAGCTAAACAAAAGAACTGGGAGGATTTCAATAGGAAAGTTAAATGTCTTAAAGCAACGTGCCCTGTGTTGTATTAGGTGGCATTCCTCCCTGGCATTCCTCCTTGGCACTGGAAAAGGAAAAAAAGAGCCCAGCAATGGCAAAGCATCATTACTGGGGTGAGCAGTATAACTGCAGTCCAGCCAGTCAGGTCCTTTTGCTTTCAAATGCCAGAGGTAAAACTTCCATTTTGTCCTGACTGAGCTTTAAAGGCGGATAAAAAAAAACATTTGTATTCAGAAAAGCTCTCAAACACATAAATATTTAGCTTCACTTTAAGTGTTCCTAGAGTCTTAAAGTTAAGCAAACATTCCCACTTTCTTCCTGAATATGGGTGGATTTCTGATTCAGGATTTAAGACAGCCTGGCATTATGGGAGAAAGATGCCAGGTTTGCCAAAATCCCGTAGGCACAATTTTTCCTTAGTAAGTGATCACTGTAGATTGGAAGTGACGTTTCTGCAGCTTTGGGATGCAGCAACATTTTTATTACTGTTACAGATCAACTTTAAGTGTTATATTGTTTTGTTAGTTTATGTAAATCAATCTGAAATGCTGTATGAATAAAAGGAATTTGAAAATGGATCGCTCATCTTTATTGGCTTTGAAGTACCGAGTATATGATACTTTGCTGAAACTATTACATTATATTGAGTTAGAAGAAAAATTGCTCAGATACTAAGCAAGTCTCAGCACAAATTCTGGTAATTTTCCACCAAAAATGAGACTCCAAAAAGAGATAAATATGGTACAGTGCTGAACATCTTCTCTAAAGAAATCATATGTATGACCAAAGCCCCTTTCAATATCATACAGATTTGATTTTCCTTCAGATCTCTTCCAAAACCTAGTGCAGAAATATATATACTTCAAAGTGCCCTCTTGGTAGAGAAAACTTCATCTCTAAATGGTTGCTTATTCTTCAGCAAAGCAACAGTAACAGCAGGCTGCTACGAGGCTACCGTGAATGCTCTGTGCATTTTAACAGGTAAATTCTGCACTCTTTATTATGCCAGTTTGATGGAATATTCAAAGTTGCTGAAAACCCTTCTGGGGAAACGTGCAAATTGATAACACTGCTTCCAAACACAGTATTTTAATACAGCATCTCAATATTAACCATAATGCTGCAAAAGATCTTTCACACTTTATGTTGTTCAATTTTTTCATTTTGGAAAAGACTCAAGAGTTTTTTTGGAAACCATATGTAAATATAATTCCTTTCAGATTTCCTGGAATTTTTAAAATCATAACAGCAGAAGACACAAATTATTAGCAAAAAAAAATTTGTGATCACAGATACAAGACATTTCTCAGTTCCCTTACTTCTAATCACAGCTGATCCTCTCTTGTTCCCAAAAGTATCATTTAAACTCTAAGCTCCCCAAAACACTAATGCAGTTTGCATTTATTTTTACTGCAATGCACATGACAAGTTTTCCTTTGATTTTACTTAAATCTATAGTTATCACATCATGACACTGCTCCCACAGCCAGCCTGTAACCAGGTACTGCAGAGGCAAAATCTGCAAACATTATTTTGGTGGCCAGGCATGGGGAGCAGAAGGAACTCACTTATCACAAAGAAGGCAGGAAAATATGAACAAAACCAAAATGGGTAGTCTGTGGCAGGAGCAGAAGACTTCCAATAAATAAAAAATGCTAATCTGAGCTTCAAAAATAATGAGAAGTTTCCCTCAAAACTGGGACAGTGCTCTGTCAACAAAACACAAACACCCATTGCATGGGAGAATGATCTTCTGTGGTCCTCACACGCTTGACACTGAATTCAACAGGAACTTTAGACATGCCAGGATTAAAGATTTAAGCTGTAAATGTGACTGTGAGAAATAAAATGGTGATTCAGATTTGGGATGTCAGCTGCGAGAGGAGCACACGGGGTGTCTCAAGAGGGTGAAGTACATGGCTTAGCACTGCCCTAGTTCTGGATCATTAGGGATTTCCCTGGCATAAATCAAAGAAATCTAAATAGTTCACTCTCACCCCAGCTGTTGAGATCCCCAGAGTGGGAGAGCTGAGTCATCCCCTCTCTGTGACAGCACCGAGCACAAACTTGGCCCCCAAAGACTCCCTGAGATGGGACCCGCTTTCCACAGTGACACTCACAGCACTGCACACATAAGCTGTCACACCACAGACTCAGATCTGTAGTTGGATCTATTAACAGTTCTTTAAACTATTTAATCCGTAGTTAAATAGTGCTTTCACATGAAGCAGCACTTGTGCTCTCCATATGTATACAGGCAGTTTTAGTAGTATTGTTTATTTGTCTATGCCATGGCAGCTCTTATGAAATGCTGACACAAAAATGGGACCAGGAAGATTTTTCCCTGTTAAAAAATGCCCATCTTCCAGAAATGAATGGCAGTCGGGTCCCCTCTTTCGGAGAGAACAATTCTATTTCTCATATTCTTCCTTACAGCTCGTGCTTTAAGTCTTTTCTTCCTCAAATAATTGGCTTAAAAAAGCATGCTTATAAGGAAAAAAAAGACAAAAAAACCCAAAAAAAACAACAGCCTTGCAGGATAGATTAAAATTTTGTCCAAGTTTGTAACTCTATTACCCTAACAATAAACCATATTACATGATATTTTACTAGAACATTGACAATTCTAAAACCTATTAAAAATATGAACAAATCAATAAAGATAAAGCTGAATTATACATATAAGGGACATTTTCTTTATTGAACAATTCCTATAGATCGTTTTAAAATAACATTGTTCTAGACATTTGCTTGGATGATCTTATTGCTGAGTTTCAGGGTGGTAACTATAGTAGTTTTGCATTATGTCCTTACCAACAGCAAACAAGCAGAAAAATGGAAAGACATTCAGATATAAACATATATGAAATCTTTTGTAAATAGCTTCAAGGTTTTAATCACATTAACAGCATGTTTATTATTAAAAAGAAAACTCTGCTAAAACACAGCTGGGAAAAGAAAGAGTCTCATTACAAACATTACTGGCAACTATGTTGAATTGCTGGAGTTAGTTACTTTTGCTAAGAAGACCTGTTTTGTGTATTAGGATTGGTAAAAAAATTACAATCCTTTATATATGCATGAAATTTAAACCTGGGAAATGGTCTGGTAAATTTAAAAGATCTGTTTTGGTGTTTACAAAAGTGTTTTCTTTGCATTTCATAAATTTCTCTCTATAAATTCAAGATTAGCAGAGTAAATTACAGTTCAAAACCAGGGCAGTTCTGTTCCCAAGAATTTGGTATTGCTGACCACAACTGGGTTTTAAGGCTAATTTTAATCTTAATAGATTTCTATCTGAGCTAAAATGGCTATTTCAGCACCAGAATATGTTGTGGCAGACACCATTTTACAGTATATATTTAAGTTTCCCAAAGAAAGATACCATTGCATATCCAGATTTTTCTCGTGAAAAAGCCAGGGCAATTCAGTTCTCTTTGCTTCTTTCACCCCTGGGACGACCTCTCACAATAAGAATTGTCAGTGCCTTATTTATAATGGCAGATCTCAGGTTTGATTCTGGCAGCTTTTGATCTCTTGATGGCCCAAAAGCTTTCAAATACAGAAGAATCTGATGCTTTTTTGGCATCCTGCAGTGTGCCTAAACCTCAAAAGCAAGTTTTAGTCCCAGAAGTGAATTACTGAAGCAGTGTAAACAAAACACAAACGTCACAAAATGATGAATATCTCAAACAAAATATCTTTGTCAGACAGATGACAACTTCAGATCACTTGAAAAGCATTTGTAGAAACTCTGCAATCGGCAAACAAACTTCTGTTTTACAACCTGGAACTAAAAAGTACACGAAAATAATGAATTATTAAAACCTCAAATATTCTTCCTTGACATGCATATAAAATTTCAAATACCTCATTCTTTTAAACATTTAGTCCCTGTAAAAAAAGATTCCTGCATGTTTCTGCACCACAGAAATTCATATCACTACCCAGTCACAACACAACTGTCAGGAAAATGGATACAAGAGCTCCACTGAACACTGTCTTCAAGGAAGCTCTCATACCTGATTTATTAAAAAAGAACAGAATAAATGAGAGACAAAATACTTTATATCATTTGAAGAAATGACTTTTGATAAGTGTGTGACAATGACAGTTATTTTATCCCTAGAAACCTCTTCTTGGATAGACTACGTTGATTAGGTAAGATCCCTTGACAAATGCAGAAAACAATTGTCCTACGTTTCAAATGGAAGAATCTCTGATTTTTTTCTCTGTTAATATGTTATTCTTTAACTCTTGGCAAAGCTTAATGTTTTCTTTTTACCTTATGATGAGAGAAAGGAAAGGCAGAGAGGAAGAGGAGGGAAGGAATATCATTATGCTACATAAGGTGTCGGGGTTGTTTGTTTGGGGATTTTTTTATTTTTATTTTAACACAAAGATGCAACAAAACCTGTTTGCCAGTTTTCAGGTTTATGTCCCTCAGCGCTGCTTTAAGGTTGCAGTGGATGCCATAAAATTCGAGGTCTGTGCCTCAGTCTATCAGACAACATGCATTACTTTTGCTTTAAGCAAACTGGAAACACAGATAAAATGCTGTAGACTAGCAGGCTTGATACTGTAACCTTTTTATACCAGCTGTAACTACATTAACATAAAGATAGTTGCTATAATATCATTACTGGGAATCAAGGCACTTTGAAAATCTCTGCTCCTTGTGCCAATTTACCGTGGAGTTAAATTAGCAATGAAGCACTGTACCAGTAACACAGCCATTAGTTAAAAAAAAAAAAAAAATGGGGAGAATACATTTGGAAATAATTCAAAGAGATTGGGGAATGACAGCAGAGCATTTGCCAGACTAATGAAATTCCTTGTTCCTAACCTTTAAATACCTGCGTGTACTGTACAAGGCCCCATTCTGACTAAATCTGTGCTGTTGGGTTTACAAATAAACCTGCTAAACCTTTTGCATTATTGATCAGGGCTGGCATGCTTAGCACTCATGTCCTATTTACA
>NW_016690192.1:1308772-1554026 GCF_001604755.1 Lepidothrix coronata
TCGTGAAGAAATCTTGCACCTATTCTGAATGTTGTAATTTAAAAATAAGAAATAAAAAATGGGGATTCAACTATCGCCAATTCATTCCCGTGTTCTGCACAGAGACAAACCCAGCCTACATTTCCAAGGCTGGTAGAAGAGGGGCTGGCACTGCACCAATGACAAATTGAGGTGACACAAGCCAGGTCTCGAAAATGTCGTGTTTCAAGACAGCTGGGAACAATTCTAATTCCTTACTCCTGCTTCTCCCCACCTGGAGCAAGAGGGTGTAAGGACCAAATACTCTTTTACAGTAGGTTTGATACACACCCACAGGCTTGCTGACCGGAATCCCCCTGATAAAGTCTTTAAAAACCTCTAAAAAGTTTTAAAACACTTGCCCAGTTTCCGAACTTGCTCGTTCGTACCACAAGGCATTCGAAATATCAGCGTTTCTGAAGGCAGAAAAGGAAAATCATCAGCCACTTCAAGCAGGTCCTGCTTTGACATCAGAAAGTCAATTCACTCAGCTTAGCAGCATTCAATTCTCAACAACATTTTGTTCTGGGTCTCTGTCAAGTTATTCTAGGCTGTGAAATTGTCAGGAATGATGGATGACTATCAGCCTTCTGCTATCTTTTTCCTTCTCCTTAGAGATTTGTGGCTGCTGACTGCAAAGCAAATTCCCCTTTTCTTTTTTTTTTTTCCACAACATACCAAATGAACAACAGTAATTATGAGAAAGCCTACACTACAATTATTTTAGCACTTAACTTTGTATTGACATCTGTAAGAGACAGAGCTCTCTAGATTGATTAGCAATGATATAGCTTCCTGCCTTTTACTATTATTGCTGCAGTCATCCTTTACATGCAATTTGCTCAAAATAAAACCCCACTGTTCTCTCTTAATATTTTAAATTACAAATTGAACTAATTATAGGAAAAATCTAATACTAATATTAATATAATACATTATTATTATTACACTACTATTTCAAACTGTGTAGTATTTGTAACACAATCAAAGCTGACATAGGAGAATAATTTAAGGATATTAAATGGGATTTTGTTGGGGAAGATGCTAAAGCTGCATTATTGGTCCAGGTTGAAATCCTTACTTGAACAAATCCTGTTTGGTCAGCCATTGCAGTGCTGGTATATATAGGTGGGGAGGAAATTAGTGAAAGCAGTATTAAACATTAAAAGCATTGACAGAATTTGATGTCAAGCATTTAAACCTTTTACTAAAACTAAGTACAAGAAGAAACATCTGATCTGGAAAATGAACAGTTTGGGGAGGAAAAATGCAACAGTGAGAGAAAATAAACTGGGATGTCTTTGAACCCCACACCAATTATAATCCAGTGTCTCGTACTTCTGTTGTATTCAAAATAACTGCAGAATTTATCACAAACAATTCCCGAGCAATAACAATACATTAATTAATCTCCATTACTCTGAGCCACAGAGCTGTTCCTTTCAATTAGACATCATCTCTGCTCGGCTCGGTGCTCAGGGCTGCACATACACAGTGAAAGGAAAGTCTCTTCCATCCCAGAGTATGGACAATCCTGAAAAATATAAATTCAGTGCCCCCAAGGAAATCATTATCAGTTATCACCATCATTATCACCATTATTTAACATTAAATAAAAAAAAAAACCAAAACGCTTCCCAAAAATCTTAAACAGTGCAGAAAGATTTTCACTCCAACTCATAAATATATCCCAGTCAGACCAAAGGTTGACATTTACCAGCAGTTTTTCAGGATCACATGAGATACACGGGAGGTAGAAATAAATGCTTCTCCCTCACAAGTTCCTATTATGAAGCAGGAAACCTTTGCAACATATTGTGGCTTAGAACTTACAAAATCTGAGAGTGGATGCATATAAACGGGGTAATATTAACACCGAGAGTTCCTCCTTGACCTTCTTTTTCTTTTAAATGCACTTCTTATGTCAGGTAGTTGTGTTCTGTTTCTTTTAAATAGCAAATGTTCAGCTCACTAGACATTTAATACAGATTTTGCTGGGGTTATTAACTCATCTGCTATTGTCTCAGCATTCTCTCATTTCCCTCAGCTTCTCTAATGGATAATCATTTTATTATGGGATAATTATCTATGAGTAAATCCAAAGGAAAAGAGAGAAACTACAGAAAAATAGAAATTCTACTACCTTAAAAAAAAAATCTGGGCTATAATGTCAATGCTTTTGCATGACATTCTGCTACAACCACTGGATTCATCAGAATATTTTGAAGGTCCCATCATTTGTTATATATTTATATGAAAAGTAAGCTGTCCACTGTACTGAAGCACTCACCAGGAAACCAGGAATGGCTTCAGCTGGTATAAACATTAATTTGTGTTCATGCTTCAACCTGTTGTGACAGAATTCTGTCATATCACTTACAAAGGGATTAATAAGTGTTTAAGCTGCATGGTTCACTCCCACAAAAAATACCAGAAGGTCAGTTTAATTTTTATCAACTTCAACGTATAAAAGATTACTTCTCTTAGATTTTAGAAAGCCAAGCAGCTTTCATCTGTGAGCAAAACATGCTCTTCAACACAACACTTACATATAGAAATCTGACCTTTTTGATGGTGAATAATACTTTTGTACACCAACGCACAGTTATATTCACTTCAGAGGAAAAAAATTGGCTGAAATAAAAAGACAATCAGCCCAAATTGAGGTTACAGAATTTGGCCCTAAATACAATTATTCCCACATTGGTCAGAAAAGTACTTTCAAAACACCAGGTCGCTCCCAGGTCAAAGACTATCAGGCTCTTTCATCTCAAGGTCTGTAATACATGAAGTTGAATTTTACATGGAAGGTACCTAATCATTGGGACTGTATTATCATAATTAATCCTTAATCAGATAAATTAACTCGCTGGTATGTTCAAAAAATTTTCAATCTTTTCCTGCAGCAGAAAAATGAATGCAACCTCTCCTAGGAAATGTCCTAAATGTCTCCCTCAAAAAGTCATTAGCTGGAATCTGTGGTACACGGTAACCTAATGTCAGAAAAAGAGGTAACAGACGTTAACAGTCCCGTAATGAGACGAAATGCAATTTAAACAGTAATCTCATTACCTAAAAATAAATAAACCTCCTCTGCTTTACCTTTTGGACTTAGCTTAGGCCTATTTGTTTTATCTCCATTTAGGTTTCAACTTTAATCATATCTCTGAAGCTTTTACACAGAAGAACTGCAGTAGCAACTGAGTTTGTCTACAATATTTGCTTGCTTGTAGTTGTTTACTCTGAAATTTCTCATTGGCTGCCAACTAGAAGGCAATGTCCAAAGACATAGAGCAGAGAGAAGGGTTTAAATCCCACTATCAAGAGAATCACCTTCTCAACAGAGAAGTTGGAACCATATTAAATTATTTTCCTTCCAATGCATTCATTTATTTTCTTACACCAAGAGTATCCAGATACATGTAGAAATAACTGTGGCGTGATCCTAATATTATAATATTATTTATAACATGATCCTAATATTGTTATCTTTCAGCTCGTAGGAATGCAAAATTTTTATTGGTAATTGTGTGAAAAAAAAAGATCTGATGTATGGATATCTGCCTATATTATATAAAATAAAATCAGAGGGGAGGAGAGGAAAAAAGAAAATGTACAATCTTCTTCATGCATGTAATCAGTTAAATACTGATAATTAATATCTGCAAGAAGGCTGAGTTTAAAAGGAAAACAAAAGCAAACCCCTTACCACTCCACAAGACTTTTATGCACAAAATACTGTATGAACAGTTTTTCAAGGAAACCACATGAAACTCCAAGCCAAATTCACTCCCACTTCCCTAAAATCTCAAGTACAGCATATTTTCCCTCTAACCCATCGAGATGCTCCAGCCAGACAAAAGGTTCCCATTTTCCTGGATTATATTCTATGTAACATACAGACCCCATACAGTAAGGAGAAATTAAAATGTTTCTCCCTCCCAAGTTCCCTTTACGAAGCAGGAAACATTTGACACTCACTGCAGTCTCAAATTTGCAAGATGAGAGTGGGTGCCTCTGGAAAAGGTCACCTTTTCTCTGTCATTCTCCACCCCTCTCCAAATTATTTTTTACATCAGAAAGAGAACATTTTCTCTGTTAAATAACTCTTAGCACACCAAAGCAGAGGAGATCTTGGAAGCTGTCGTTGTTCTCCTCCACCATCCACCACGTCTCGGTTGTTCCCCGGCACCATTTTGCACGAGCACGTTGCTTGGGACTCACTGACTCATGTTCATAAACACAAACAAGGAGTGACAACTAAATTATTAAGGACAGCTGGAACAGCTGTATGGAGAGAGCAATGCCAAAGCTGCAGAGAGAGAGGTGAGAGTTTTGGGTGCACAGAACTGGTAAGGTTTCTACACACGGGGAGGTCAGAAGCCACCCTGTTGAGCAGCAGCTTGGGGGAGACACAAGAAGAGAACTTTGAAGCACTTAATAATTCAGGTAAACAGGATTTTACTTGTTTTTCTCTAAGATGTGCAATTCTGCTATTATCAGGTATCAAACTTAGTTACTCTTAAGCTTGAATACGTTATTTAAATCAGATTTATGATAATTTTTAGAACTTTCAAATCCATCTTTTCTTTTGATAAATCCATAAAGCCCTTTACATGCATTGCTGAAAGAGATGGCTTTTCTCTCGATGTATTTGAAAATGAAAACAGATATAAATTCTGTAAATCCTAAGAAATTGGGAGGGAAAAAAGAGTTCAAGATTGGCAATTTCCTAGATGAAGACTCCAGGAGTATGCATGGAAATCTTCAGGCCATGGTAGTTTTCTTTTCAGAAATCAAATATATTTTACTGAATAAACCCTTTTTCTTCCTCTCCATTCTGTCAGGATTTGTTTTCAGAGGAGTTATATTTTTGACAGAACTTGCTGAAAACATGTTGTTGCAACCTATCCATTAATTAAGGCCTTATTTCAAAGTTGAGGAATGATCAGATTTTAGACAGCATCAGAAACAGAAAAAGTTTTGAAGCACTGTGACAGAAACCTAAGTAACATTCAACCAACTCTGAGTCATGCCCATCTTTTTTATTCTCACAGAATTACGAGATTAAAATTGAGCAATCTTCACTTGACATTCAACCAAAAAAAATTTTATAGATGGAACATTTTTAAGACCCTTCCTCCTACAGGATATAAAGATACTTATCTCATGGCCATGTCTTTTTCACATTTTAAAGGCTGACCAGCTGAGGCATCAGTACTATTTCAAGAAAAAATGATCAGAACTCCTGTTATATGCCTATAAATAATATTTATATTGCTATATTATGCATAATAGTACAAAAAGGGCAATAACTAAAAGCAAATATTTATTCTTATTTTCTGTAAGTCTGCAGCCAGACTGGTGCCTCTGTAAGTGAATAGTAACATTATCAGCTGCAAAGGATAACACACTCTCAAAGTTCAAAACATTTGGTCACATTCTACCTTTTATATTAGCTGATATTTCTGACACACTTTCCCCTGCTTCTTGAGGGTAATCAAATAGATACAAAGGGATGAAAAAGTATTAAAACCAGTTGATATTGTAGTTTTGAAATTCCAGTAGCCATGGAGAATAACATATCTTTTCAACCAAGCTCTTAATTATTTTTTTCCCCAAGTGCAGAAAGGAGCTAGCAGAGTTTTGGCAGTAAATGTTTCCTATCCAGATGTATTATTTCAGCTGGGTTGAATCTTGAAAGACAACACTATTTTCTCTCACAATCAAGTAACCTATCTGAATGACTATGGATAACTCATTTTGCTGCAGTCACCTTACCTTTTGCCATATTTTTGTATTTCTCAGCAACAAAACAAGGTTGAAAGAGCTCGGGTTTTGGAAACTTCACTAGAACTGCACCCATGATCTGCACTGTTTCTGCTCTGGCTTCCACCTCACAGTCCCAGCTTGTCATTACATGGAGGAGCATGACAGGGTCTCAAGCAAGTAGGAAGCGATGCCTCACTTGCTGGGCCCTCCTCTAAATCTGCCAAACATGACTCAGGCTCACATTGCAGAGTCTCCATTCCTCCTGCGTTTTCCTTTCACTCCATGACTCGCTGATCTCCACAACACCCCCCTCTCTGCTCTCACTGGAGACCATCCCAGCTCAGTGATGTCCACACTACACCCTCTGTCAGCAGCAGCCCCAGCCCCTATTGCCAGCCAGTTTCTCAGGAAACTGCTACAGTCGTGAGACAGAGGTAAAAAGAAGTCTGTAGAAAGATAAAATTACAGAGAGAGAAGCACCACAATGGAAAGGTATTAGAAAGTAAAACACACAGAAGAAAAACAGAGGGTTCAGTCAGGATCACTCTGGTCACTGGACGAGCTGAGAGCCAGGAGCTGTTCAGCTGATGGTGCATCCATGTCCATGTCAGGACAGGTGGAAAATCAAAACAGCAGAGGAGCTCCAACAAAACACAGAGGTTTTTGCTGGCTTCTGCAGAGATTTTGCTGGCCACCAGAGCCCCTTCTAGACAGTGAATATGCTAATGCTTAGCCTTGCAGCTCATAAAATCCCAGCTATTTTTTGTGTGTATGGGACATTAAATAGTTGCTTTATCCTTTCAGGCTGTGTCTGTGCTGCTTGCAGAGTTGATTTGTGAAAAGCTAAAGATGCCCGAACAGAAGGAGAAGTAACAATAGTAACATTGTTATGGTGACTGTCATGTAGGGTTTAAGTGTTTGTGTACTCCTGTGGTGTGTGACATCTTTCTGTGCCTTGCAATCATTCTGTGCTTAGAAAGCATTGGTTCTGTGGCTCAGATCCCACATGGGGCATTTTCATTCTAACCAGCCAGCAAAGGAAGGGGCCAACTTTCAGAAGCCCTGGCTCTGGCCTCAAATTGCCTCTGTGAGACAAAGAGCACCAGGTGATGTCCCTGCTTTTCAGAAGGAGAGGGCAAGCTGAAGGTGGGCAGGAAATGAAGGAGGTAAAATAATCCAACTTTATTCTGCAGCATCCCCAAACACCTCACAATCATTTCAAAGCACTCCCAACACTGAAAGCCCTCCATGCCCCCTCCACCATATCCCCTTGAAAAACCTCACCGACCACGCCAGCTCTCCCAGGGGCAACAAAATTCAATTTTGCCTACACTGCTGAGAAGACTTAAGCTGGCTCTGATATGAATAATAAGCAATGATCCCATTGGACTCCGCATTGTACAGAGACATAACAATGAGTTGGTCCCTGCCACAAAAGCTTACAAGCTAATTAATGAAAAAATTGGTTTAGTCCTATCTGTAAAACAACATAAAGATGTAAATTGGAGTCCCCTGGAGGGTGGTCCAGTATCACAACAGGTCCTGCAAAACTTTTAGTCCAAAAAGGCAGGACTTAAGTACATTTTTAAGTTACCTTAAAAATACTCTCCTAAAGCCATCCAGAAGCAGGGAGAAGGAAAATACGGAAAGGGGAGGTTGCAATTAAAGATATCTCCGTGTTATAGTCTGGGGTTTAATCCAGTTAACTCAGTTTTTTGCACTTGCCCTAATCTTGGCATTTAAGTGCTTTGTGATTATTTCACTTTACCAAAAAATCAGAATGATCACAGTGACATATTCCTCCTTTGTGACTTTTAACAACTTAACAACATGAAGAGAATATAATCCAACACAGTGTTATATCCTCCTACAAACAGGTAGAGGTGATAACTCTAAACTGTGTGAACTGCACTTTTTATCTCTTACTATTAACTGTTTCACTGTGGACAATTTCAGCACAAACATACAGCAAATTCACCTTACAGTCAGAAAACAACATTGCATGTTTTCAAGCCATGCAGAATCCAGCTTCCTCAGTGCTTCCTTAATCCCAACTTTTTTTAATACTTTTTTTTTTTAATGAACTCTGTCAAATCCGCCGCGGCATGAAAACAAACTATCAAATTCAATGAAATATAAACAGCTCGAGGTGCTACTAAGAAAAAGGATGTACAATAACACTTTAAACAGTGGCTTCCAATCGGGGTGAAAATCCCAGTTCCAGTGTTATTCCCACCGGTGAGGCATTTTAAGTGCAGTGGCACAAAGCCTGGAGGATTCATTTGCAGAAGCCTCCACAAGTGTTTTCTCCAGGGTTTACACCTCCCTGCCTGGATGCTTTGGAGTGTGGGAAATTCCCAGGGCCATACCTACCATCTCCTTCTTTTTATTACACGTTCTGTACGGCTGCAGGCTCCACAGCATCATTGCTGGGAGTGTCAGGAGGCCTGAGGAAAAGCTCCTTGAACAAACCCAGGCAAAACTCTGTCTGCAAAGGAGAAGTGAGGCAGTTTGAGCCACACAGTTCTGGGGTTCAACAGGAAAAAGAGTAACCCAGAAAAGAGTAACCCAACTCCACATCAAGTGTTCTGCCTGCAGATTTCTGCCTTGCACAACCAAGCTTTTTGTGCTCTGACAGGTGATTCTTGGTCAACTCTTATTAATTCTTAGTTTAGCCATCCTGTTGGCCCCGAGAAAGCTGCTCTTTTTTCATACAAACTTTAAAATAGCAATAAAATTTAAGGCAAACTGACCTACTGGAGAGCACATTAAAAATACCAGATAATGAAAATACATGCAATTGAAACGGGGTTATATTAGATCGGTTATAAACTGTGGTCTTCACAATGCAAATCATTTGGAGTGACCACAACATTACTCACAGAGAAGGCTGTAAGCAAAGAATGTATCTAAATGCATAAAATTAATTATGCCAGTCTATTATTTCTATCCATTAGGGAAATGTTGTTGTTAATTTTTTATCTACATTAATTAGAAAGACAAATATAAAAATATAAATAACTTAATGAACAGGATGTTACTAGGGGAAAAAAAACCCACAAACCTCAGTAAACTAGAAAATTCTTTGCAAATTGTCCAGTCTTTTTTTTTTCTTCCCTAAACATTTGACAAATTAAAACTTGTAAAGCAGTAGATAGGAATAAAACTAAGTAATTTGGGGTTTCTAAATGCAACAGAAAATTAGAGAAAAATAAACACTAAATAACTTTGCAGTTGCAAGGAGAAATGGGAAAAATTCACAGTATTGAACAAATCACAAAACTCTTTGTTGCTTATTTGCTGCAGTTGGTCTTGCAGGTAACACAGCAACATGATACTTCTCAGGGTTTCTGAATCCAGGCAGAATGGATCTCTGAATTTAGTGTCTGTGTCACAGACATCTGCCTTAAAAATGGAAAGCACTTTACTCTGACTTCTATTTCTGAAATTTCTATTTATTCTCGAAGAGTTTATTTTTAGGTTATTCAGAAACTCACAGATGAGATTATTCTTATTTGACTCTTCCACTTGTCCTATATATAAGTTGAGATAAATTTCAGCAAAATGCGTAATTTATTATAAATTTATCTAGAAACCTCTTCAGCAATATTTGAGGAAAGTGGTCCTTTTAATCCTCTAGAAATTCCTGCTCCTGCTTTAGGTCTGGAGCCTTCTGAATTTGCTTTCTCTTCTCAGAATACTTTTGATTACCGGGACTGAATTGTTTAAAATTACTGTTGTGGTGGGGAACAGTTTCTATGTTTCCAAATACTTTTATCTCCTGTTTGTTTTCCAAAACTTTCAGGTTCTGTTCTATTAATTTTCCTCTGCCTGGATGCACAGCTAACTGCAACATAAATCATCTAAAGACACGGATTTATCACATCTGGAAGATTCCCTTCAGTCCCGTCTGCAAGGTTAAACCTTTACTTTTGAATCCACCTGTATTTCTCATTTCCCCATTTTATTTGGCACATTTAAGCTTAAATGCAAAATATACTTTCTGCTTAGTCACGAAATAACTGTGACAGGACATAACAGCTGTGGAAAATGGAGAAGAGAACCTTCAAAAGGTTCACAGAGCAGGATACCGGGACTCTGGGACGCTGCTGCCACAAGGACTGCCAAGCAGGACTCGATTAATCAAGATACTGGGGCAGGAAAAATGTTTTCTCAAAGTTGAGACACAGAGCTGTGGCTGGTTTGTCACTGGGCATTCCTACAGGAGCGATGCTCGATCCCATCTCCCAGCCCTGAGTCCCACACTGAAGCATTTAGAACCCTGTGGCAAATCAAGAGACCTCTGTGAACCCCACTTTTCATCTGCAAAACTAAAATGGCAGCACTAACCTGTCTTCTCAGACTGTTACAATTAGTCTTAACTAACTGATATGTGTAAAAAGCATCGTTAATAATACTTATAATATGTACTTGTAGAGCCTTGATAAGGGACAAACAGGGAAGAAAAAGAGAGGAAAGAGCAGCTTCACTGCCAATGCATCAGCTTTCTCCTGTGGCTGTCCCATCTCATCGGTCCTTCCTGCTTTAACCACTCCAATTTTCACCTTTTCCACCGGTGGAAAAAACTGTGCCTGCTTTGTAAAGTTGCCAGTACATTTGCAAATGAAGGGGCACATTCTGCTGTGCAATGATCAAGTGGAAAGCTCCGAATAACCACTAAGTGCCAAGGTGAAAGAGCATCCAACCACAGGCAGTGCAACGGGATTTTATTCCTAACAATGTTACAGCCAGATGAAAAATATGCAGCTTAGATCCAAAATCCTGCAAGGCTTTCTCAGTCTGGGACTTCAGGACTAGCAGCATCCCAGCAGAAGCAGCTCTGGTTTGTGTCCTACTGCCTCGATTCAAAGGGCCCCTCACACCGTAGATACTCGAGCGGAAAAAGCTGAAATGTGTGTTAAATATCAGAAAGACTGACATTTATCTGAAAGCATTTTTAATAACGGTTCCACTTTTTCACAAAAAACTATTCTCAATAACACCTGCCTCCTTCTGCCATCCGGAGGAGGCATTTCTATGACTCTGGTGTGAAACGGGGAAAGAAAAAATTTTAAAAAGAAAAAAAAAAATCGGAGCAAGCCTACATGTGCTGCCAAAGAAAATGGTTTCTGAATTAAAACCAATCTGACATGCATTTTTAAAGCTTGCTCTGCCTAGATAGGTTTAAAATATAAGCAGCTTTGCCAGTAAATAAGCAAGTAAACAACAGAGGAGGGCACGATAAGGGAAGGACCAAGTCGACACTCGCCTGGGAAAATGAGAACCTACAATTAAGAAATAAGATAACACCAGGAGGCTTCTCCCCACTTCAGTGGCAGATGTGTCTCTATATGATTTATATGTGAAAAACAATATCAAAACAAACCAAATCAAAACAGCCTTCACATTTATGGGGCTGTGAGTTTGTACTTCTCTTCAGTTACACAGTGATAATTAAGAGAAGACATTTGAAACACCCACTTCAAAAACCAAACATACTTAATATAGGGTAAGATAACACAGAACTTAGTAAAGATGTCAGCTCAGTCTAAAATCATAATTACTGTGTACAACTTGCTCCTGAGAGGTTTTCCCAGTAGAAATAATTGCATTACTTCAAGTTCCTTTTATTAAAAAAAAAAATTACAGATAGGCATAACATGTAATTTTGCAAACAAAAAATACTGTTTTCCTTTTCCTTCCAGATTTTATATTTCCTTGGCAAAATGCTGCAGACTGCAGGGAAAACAGCAACATTCAGCTTGGAGTAAACTTTAGCACTTTGAATCAGATTATATTTAAATTAAACAGCTGCACAATTAATGATAGAATAAGCAAACTTCCTAATTACCTGAAGTATAACTTTAATTTTTATGATCTTGTTATCTGTTACCCACCAGCTGGACTACTACATTCCTTTCTGGCCCTCATCTTACCCAAAAGAATATTTTGGTTGTTCTGAAGAAAAGAAGAGTTTCAGAAGGGTGATACATTGAGATTGTGAACACAACAGAAGTAGCAGGCTTTGATTTCGAATTTAAAAATATTACCTAACCTCCATAGTGCACATATCACCACCCCATAACTGATCAAACCGAAAATTTTTGATGGAATAATGCATTTTTACGAAAGATATCAGACTGATTAGAGGTTTCAAATGATGGAGAAGTCCATTATTTCCTAAGTGGGTTGCAAATGTTGGACGTGCAAACGCGCACTGCCTTTCTGTGCTCTGGATCTGTTCCCCCTGACTGGATAACCCCATGCCTTGGGTCACTGGAGACCAAACATGTGAGCTGTCCCCACCTACAGCTGAGCAGCGTGGGGCACTAATAAAAGTGCTACAGTAATAAAAGTAATAAAAGTGAATCACAGTGAGCAGGTAAAAATGGCATTTATGGTATTTACAGTAGTCATTTGCATGCTGAAAATACTGTTTCCTCCAGTAAGTCTCTTCAACTCTCTGCATCCCTCACGTCATTATGGTTGGTTTCTATTAGTTCCTTTAAGGAAAGGTTTCCTTTCCCTGGCAAAATCTGGTCTCATGGCTAAAACTATACCCTTACAGAGATGTGTAACATCTATGAAATCATGTGCAATGTATTAACACTAGACAGTGATAGAAAAAATAATTTTCTCATTTTTTGGTTCACCACAGAGGCTTTTAGCAAATACCGCAAAAACAACCTCAGTCTTTATAAATATTTGCCAAAATTTACAGACTCTCAGTTACAAATCATCCTTGATCAGCTGTGGGGTAGGGAGAGAATTAAAAAAACCACCTTTACTGCAGTTCCAGTTTTTCCCTTAAATTTGAAGTTAAGGAGAAAATACTATTTTCTTTTACTTTCAGATGAAGCAGCATTTACTAACAATCTGGTAACTGACCACAGTCACATTTTTCTCCAGTGAGTTTTAAGCCCTTGAGACTGCAAAAGAGATTTTTTTTACCCCTTCTGTTTAAAGTGACAAGGCTGAAAGTGGAGTAAAGATGCAGCAAAATACTCAGTGTGTGCTGTAGTTTCCATGCAATTAAAAAAAAAACCCAAACTCTATGGGCTACTACATGTTAACAATCCAAGATAAAATCACATAGTGATGCCCAAATTCACAGCTCTGAGTGCATCCATCAGAAATTTAGTGTGAACCAAAATGCAGTTGGTGTGCCCTCATTTCCTGCTCTGCGATAGGATGTGATATTGTCAATCACCATGAAACCACTTGTAAAACAAAATTTCAAAGGGAACCTCACAACAGCACCTCGGGCTCAAACACCCTCAAGCTCAGGAAGAAAAAAAATTCATCTTGGAGATTTAATCCAATTGCTACAAGTGGGCTGAGCATGAAGAACGATCCAAATAAACCTTCCATGTGGGAGGAGTTCACTTTTGGGTTTGAACTCTGGGCACATCTTCATGAATTTCACAAATCAGCTGTGAAAACAATTCCATTCACAGTGTGAAGATTTCTAAGCTATTCTATAACTCATTAAGTGCGTGTTAAAAGTCAAATCAATTATTTCCTCATAGACACCAAACAAGTTCTAACTGCATAATAAATAGAAGAAACACTATTTATTAAGTAACAAGTCTAATTATTTCCTGAGCAATCACATTCTCTTCCCCTTAGAAATATCATTTCCTTTGTTCTCCCAGCCTTCAGCTTCTTCCCCACTCATTTTTGTCTTCTTTACAAATTTCTCGGCGGATCTCTGTCTTGTTTGGATGTAGGATGTGACTAAGTAAGAAAGGAGGAGTTTCTCCGAAGCAGCTTTTCCAAGAGAGAATATTTACTCCCACATTTCAGAGCTCAGAAAAACTGGATAGCACTCCATGTTTCATTTCCTCCCCAGGGACATGCAGAGTCCCCATCACTGGACGTTTTCAAGACGCAGTTGGTCGGGGTGCTAAATAATCTCATCTAAGCTTCCTTTCTCCCAAGAGGGTTCCCACCCAGCTCCCTTCCAACATGAGCTATTCTATGATCCTGCACTTCGAATAAAGAGAATTTGTGTCCTTCCAAGCAGCAAGGATTGTAAAATGTGTGCCAGCTCTGTAAGAAAATTGAAACGATCGGACAATTGAAATGGGGAAGGACACGTTATCTCTGGGTGACCTCTGTGCACAAGGCCACCCAGCCCAGGTGGAGCCTCACTATTGGTCAGCAGAAGTTATTTGATAAAATGATGATGACAACTTTCTTTATCACAATCTTCCCCTCCTATTCCATCTTCATTTTAATTTTGGGCATTCAGCACTATATTTTATTAAGCATAACTGGATTACGTGAAGACACTGTGATGATATTACTATTGACTAGGATATTAGAATAACCTTGAAAACCAGAATTCTTTTATAACATTAAACGATCCTATTAATATTTTTGACCTCTGCTCCCTGCTCCCACTGCCCTGCATGGACTCTGTAATACAAAAGTAGAAATTAAATGAAAGTGATGAAATAGGAAACGTTATATCATAAAAACATTAAAATACCCTGTATATACATATTTATATATATATATATTCCTATATATTTACATATCTTTGTTCACTTATAACTATACACACAAACTACCTCTGCTCTTCAGTCCTGAAGGTCAACCTCCACATGAAGGTTGACCATGCAAAGGTCAGCAAATTGCAGACATTAAGCATCAGGTGGCAATCAATGCTGGTCGAGTCTGAAGAGGAACAAACTGAACAGAAGAACAGAGAGTTTTTCTCATAGGTGACAAACAAAATATTCATGCTGCCCTCCCTCACCCACTCTGTCTTCAGCAGCCACTGCAGGAGCTAAATTGCCCACAGTGCTACAGCCTTGACATCATGAAGTCCCACTTCTGCCTGTCAGCTGTGGATTCCCTCCAGAAGGTGCAGCTGAGTGGTGTGCAAGCACACCCAACCCTACACAAGCACACCCAACCCCACACAAGCACACCCAACCCCACACAAGCACACCCAACCCCACCCAAGCACAGCCTTAACCCTCTCCCCCGTTCTCATTGCATACACTTGGAGAACAAACTGCAACGGGGAAGGCTGATTTAGCTGGTAGAACAGAAGTAAAAGACACATAATGTGTGCAAACAATTAATTTCTCAGACAGATAGCTGATCAGAAATATAGGTTAGAAGGTCTGATGTTTTAAAAGTAGCTTTCTTTAGCCTTAGGTAACTAAGCAACAAAAGTGCATCAGAACTTGGTCCTAGAACTCGGTAAATCTCAGGAAAATCTCTGTTGGATATGCCCACTGCCTTGAAGTCAAACAGGGAACAGACTCAAAATTTTCCTTCCACCTCTAAGCTGAGTGTCTCAGTTTCTAGATTAGAGGTTCCTTTGCAGAATTGAATCCTCTCAACCATTATTTTGCATTTCTAATGTCACAACATCCCTTATCAGGTCATTTCTGAATATATCCTTGCTCAGATCAGAGCTGTTCAAGAAGCCACTGCAAAATGTTTATTCTCCCAGTCAGCTACTTTGACCATACTAGTCTATAAATCCCTGTACAGATTTCTTCTCACAGCTGCATCCAAGTTATTCACCTTCATGTGCAAAACTTTACAGGCTCAGATTAAAACACACATTTCCATAATTGTGTTTCAAAAGCTCTTCTTTCCATAAAATATCACACAAATCCCAGCATACTGTGTATCCAAATTTGATGAGCTGTAATGAGAACAAAATAATAAATCCTCACATTCCTAATCATCACATTAAAATGATGCAGTAGTTAAAGAATTATGTGCTGAATAGAGCAGAGCACTGCCCTGCTACACGAGTGTAAATCTCCAGTAACTCCAGTGAACTCACTGAGATTTACATGGATGTTCCCGGGGACAAAATCTGACCCACAGACCTTTGTGAAGTATATTAGGTCCAGGAGGTTTTATAAGTGGGACACAGTGAGGATTACATCACATTTTAATAGAAAGACTGTTCTTGGAAGTGAAGGATTTTGCACTTGTTGCAAGGTGCTTGTCAAACGAGAACCAGGAGAGCAGGAGGAACTGAAGAACAGCAGCCTGATGTCATGGGTAGTCATATGAAAGGCAGCCTTGAATAGAGTGCACTATAAAGAAAGAATATTGTTATGTTTTCTGACAAGGATCTGGTTTGCTAAGTGATTCTTGAACTCCACAGGGGGACTTGTCTCTTCACCTTGATTTAAAAGAACGTACAAACAATACCACTTAAACTCAAAATATGCTCAGGCTGTCTTCTGATTTCACTGAAAGAATCTAAGAACCAGGCAAAACAGATGGCACTGAAGCCCTTTCCTTTAGCTAATACTGGCTGTACTTATAACTCTGGAAAGAGTGAGAGGTTTAAGAAGAAAAACAGACCTTATGTTTTCAATTTATTTTTTTTTAATTGTCAGGGTTTATAAATAAAGGGAAAGTTATTAATCCGATTATTTTCTGTGGAGTATTGATTCACAGTGATCCAAGCTAACGACACTGTGAGATGCCTTTTCATCAACAGGAGGAAAGAGCTTAGCACACTGGATCAGTTTTCCATAATAAAAAATGGACTAGAGTTTATTTATCGTTCTGATTAAAGTAATTTCCCTGTAGATCTGCAGTTTCTTATGTCAGAATCAGAATTCTTTGCTGCAGTTACAGGTATTCTACATCTCATACATAATTCTCTCACTGGCATCCTTTTCTAAAAATACAGTGTTTATTTTACCATTTCTTGCCTTTTTAATTATATTTTTAAGGAGCAAAACAAAAACCAAGCATCGTCACAAAAAACCCAACCCACTGTAATCACTGGAGGAAAGGTTCTAGTGACGAAATGCTCACACTGCTACAGAAAATTTATTAATAAATGACAACAGAAATTAAAACAAACCTGTTAAAAGTACTTTTTATTGTCTGTTTTTCCAGAGGATAAAAAAGTATAAAAGAGCACCAAGAAGTCTGAGATTGAAGAGAGCCTTTGTTACCATAGATACTGGGCAGGTGTGTCATTCTCAACTATAAGCACACGTTTGATAAGAGGCTTCTGACTGCAAATGCACCTGAATAAAATGAGGAAGAGTTGTAAAAAAAAAAAAGGAAAAGAAAAGGAGGTAGATAGACTGAGCTGTTTCACACCTCCAGCTGATCTCACCAGGGATGTGTTATCAAGCCTCTGAAATTTCCATCTAAACAAAGAGCGAGCGGATTTTTAGAATTTACTGGGTTGTGAGCTTTCGAATCTGTTACCCTGCATTCCACCACTTCCATGTAGATTTTAATCCTAAATAGTCAGGAGATGAGTGGTATTTCTAGACATCTGAGTCTGTCTTGCAGACCTTTCTGTCTTGATACACAGAAGTTGAAAATATTAATTTTTTTCTTGGAGATCTGTGAGAGAAGCACGGGAGAAAAAATAGCTGATGGTGACAATTGTTGTTTAGAAAAGAGACAAAATGTATAAAAATTCTGCCTCTCAAAACTTCTAAATGTATATTAGCTATGCACTTGCTAACACCCAGCAGCAGTAGCAACCTACACAAAATGATAGAAAATTCCTTCAAATTACCAGTCCCAATACTGTATTCTTGAAATGTAAAGAAAAATGTTAATGTAAAAGTTAAAGGTAGAAGTTAACATTCTTTGGACGGTCATGTGATTATCTCTGAAAGACTTATTAAAGTTGTTTTCATTAAATGACTTCCACTGTTCACCTGCAAAAAGATTGACAGTTGGTATCAACTGTGTGCCCATCAAAAGCAAAATATTTGAAAGAAGCAACAAACACTAAGCCAATTTTTTTAAATCATTATTATTTTTCTATCACCATAACTGGGATATAGTAATTTCCTTGCAGCCAAATTCATTGGGGATAATGGCTTGGAATATGAGTTGCTAAACAAAACGTCAACTTGCCCACTTAATCTACATACTGGTTTACTTGTGAGATTATTCCCCACGAAAAACTCCAACCTAAACCTTCCTGACCTCAAAAAAAAAAAAAAAAGAGGTTTACTTTCAGCTGTGGACAGTGATTTTATCTGAATTATCTCTGTACCTGCTCATCTCACTTCCTTCATAAAAACTTTATGTGCATTGTATCAACATCATCAAGATTATTTCCCTGGAAAACACACGAGTTTCATTCAGGTGGCAGAAAACCCTGTGTGAGCCAAAGCTTGGCAGGTATTTCATCAAAGAAGGGGTAGGCCTCTGGGAATACATAAGCATTAGTCATTACAGGCAAATTAATGATGATCTTTACCTTAAATATCTTCTTCATGCCTGTGAATAATAACAACTTGCTGTATCTAACTATGTTTCTATATCAATCCACAACTGTTGGCAGAAACCACTTGCAAAGATAAAAATCACATTTCTGAGGAACTATTAGAAAACTGGCGGCTGCTTTTCTCCAGATGGCCATTCCCTGCTCCAGAAGAATAGCTTTTGTTCCTCCTTGAATTGAAGAACCACCTTATGAGACAGAAGGAAACTGAGTTTCTTCAGTTTGTCTCTAATTTCTCATCCCGAGGTCTCCAGGAGGTCGGGCTCCCTGCACACAACATGCCACTGCCACAGTTTATGCGCTCGTGTTTCACCCACATGGTTTTCAGAAAGCAGGATGTCTTCGTTCTTAGGTTTTGAAAATGCCTTCTTTCAACGAAACAAAGTGAGTCCTGACCACATGATGTCACTGAAGCTCATACTTCACAGGAGCATGGGAGTTTGCATTGCCATCCCAGTCAAAATGCAATACCCAATCCTTCGCGTTAGCTTTAATTAGATCCAGTCGTGTTCTTCAACTTGATGATAGTATAGACTTCTATGACTAATTATTCCCAGTAATCATAATGCTAATAAAAATCTTTGTATAGCAGAAATCATCCATTAATTGAACGTTAATCTCATGAGGCCATTTACCCATTTATCCAGTTATATGTTTTTGCTAAAAGCAAACGGCACATGTACGTTTTTAAAAGAAGCAGAAGCATAAAATATTTTTCTGATACTATCTTGAGGCTATATGCCAGATGAAGCCAACTTAATTCTTCATCTCCAGCCATCAAGTCTCACACCAAAGAGCAATTCAAACTCTAACATCAATCTATCCACAGACAACAGCACTGCCCAGATCCGAGTGCTGAAAAAATCCTGCCTACCTTCTTCCATGACCATGTACACTTGGAATACTTATTAGTACATGAACAACGTGCCTCTACCAGCCAGGAAACCTGATTTCCCTTTAAGAATTCGACAGTTTTTCATCCAAAAAATATTAATCATTGTCCAATTCTTAGTAATTTCATCTCACTTTTCCCAGTTGGTAAAAGAACTGCAGGAGTGACAAATCCTCCCTTGGCCCAATTTGACATTTCCTTTCTTCTTCAAGAATGCAATAGGTTGTCTAATAGTGAATTCTCTTTCACCTTCCTTACCTTTCTTGATAAAACAAAGTCAATTATCATTCAATGCCAAGCTTTGTTTTCTGAGGATATTCACATGGAAATATATCAAAGGCTGCCTAAAATATCAACAGAGTTCAACATCTTCAATTAGCACAATGTGGCTTGTAGCAAGGATTAGGAATAGAGCTTGCCCTAGTAAAACTGTTCAGGTTTTTGATGATGGAGGGCATTTATTTCCTTTTATTTTTTTCCCCTGGACCACAGCAACATGCAATGGATTTGATCGCTAGAATTTTCTGAAATCCCATGGGAAAGGATGTCTACTAAAATTCCTTAAGAGGTCTAATGTTTTGCATGGAGGGATGAATGCACAGTGCAGATACAAAGCACTGCACAACCTTTCCACACTGCCCTTGAAGAAAAATTCCTGTCTTCAAAATTGGCTCTGTGTTAAGCCAAGACCATCTGGTTAACCACCAGTGGACTGCTGAAACTAAACTGAGGAGCAATAGTGGATAGACCCTCTGAGAGCAGGAGATATTTTGAGGCACTGCCATTGCAGTGTAGCTTTTTTTAGCTGGAAGTACCCAGCTGTGAGTGCCTGAGCCATTCTTCAGTTTGATGATTCTCAGACTCCACAGACACCCCATTGCAGAATCTGTCATCTGCCTGTGAATTTGGCTAGAAAACTGTTCCACGCTTAATGTGATGACCTGGTTTCATTAATGTCTGCTACAGCAGTCTGCTGTCATGTACTTCCCTCATCCAGCCCTCTTGCCACCCTCTCCCACACGCCATGAAGTTCTTCCTGGCTCCTGTCACCACTGTACAACTGCAAGCTCCCACCTGCAGAAGACAACAGCAGCAGACACCACAAGGTTCAGGCAAACTTCCTTCTCTTCTGTGCCCTGTTTTTCTACGACTCCTCCTGACGGAGAAACAATTCATAGGAAACTTTAAGCAGTGAAGTACCCAGCAGTGCATCTCCTTAGTTCTGGGAGTTCCCAGGACAATTCTAAATTCTGCTCTCTTCATCGGCTTCTCCTGAGGTTTCAGTAAGTCTCTCCTCCAAGTGATCTGTGTGCCCATCCCAGGGCCCAAAAACTTCCTAGAAAAGGATTTTTTTATCACAATTCTACTTCTGACACAGAAGAAGGGTAGAGGTTCTTCATGTAACAGATGAGATTTTTTAATGAGCTGCTCTGGAGCCTGCAATAATTTATGCCACAGTCTATGTCATTCCAAGTACAAACACTCACTTGACCTGTTGTCTGATAACAAAACCATAACATAATTTTCAAACCAAATTGTGGGTTTTTTTTAAATTACATGACTGCCCTACAGGAGGGCAGGGCAGAAGTATCACTTGTGATGAATCATGTGTCTATGGCAATGGTTTAATGAAAACAAGTTACATGTGCTGTTACTTCTAATCCGGGATTGTGCTTTCCGTGATGTTTCAGGCAAATAAATGGAAAAGAGCCTCAGTTGGCTGGGCTGCAGTACACACAAAGAGGACATTTGATTCTGCTCATACTAATTTCTAGCATCCTTATATTTTCCTATAACTTTAGGGGTTTATGTCATGAAGTTGTGGTTCATTTATGAAAGCTGTTACGGCACAAATACAAAATCCTCTTAGGCCAAATGAAAACTAAGAATTAACTAGTGCAGAGGCAGGAAAGGACTACTGTATTATTTTTGTTGTTTTATGGAGGTTTTTTCCTGGGAATTTAAATTCTGCATTTAACAGTGGTAATGGTTGAGAGATAATCCCTGGAACCACTTAAGACAGAGAACTTTGTTACTGCTTGTCCTTATCTGGATAATCAAATAATAAAGTCCAACTGGCTACCAAAGCAGAGCTTTCAAGCTAACTCTGAAATACTTTAAATGTAATTTGTTCAGTAAACTGCAGTACATTAAATTTCTATATTAAGTAAATTATAAGGAAGAGTGCACTTTGCAAAATTAAAAAGTGCTCCGTTAACTTATCTATTACTCCTCTGGGAAAGTTTCCAAAGTGTGTCTAGTACAATTAGATACTTTCTTTATGGACAGTCTATAGCCAGGAAAGAATTCTTGCAGCTCAGCAAATGTGTTTCCAGTATTGTTGTAGACTCCTTTTTATTTTCCAAGGTGAACCTCCCTGACCACAAACACCATTTTTCTAGTTGTATGGGCAGACTGAAGAGTTTCAGATAAAAATAACTACCTAACTCACTATCTCACAGTTAGAATCAAAGAAATATTGATCACATGCTTTTAAGTGTCTTTTTTAAAAAGTGCTCTTTGGAAATGCATTTAGAATAAAAGTAATTGGGATACAAGATACAGAGGATTTATTTCAGTAGAGTCCCACTACACAGCAATTACAAACTGCCTTCATCACAGTCTACAGTATATAAATGAGATATTACTTTCAACAGGTTATTTCTAAAAGAACAGGTACTAGTGCTTCACAGGGATATGAAAAATGATTGACCCAAATTTGTTTTTTTCTGTAAAGCCTGTCATTCTGAACTAGGTTTTTGCTGTTTGCATACTGAAGTCTGAGAGTGCAGAAGTCTCAGCCCCCAATCATTTTGATGAACCAGTTGATCAATGCTTTTTATTTATAGTCTCTTCATTAATTACTGTAATGGCAAAAATCTTATTTGCATGAGATGTGCCTTCCCTTGGACCTTCCCAGATCAAGTCCAAGAGGGAAAAAAAAAGGGGGGAACTCCTTACTGAAAAGGGGACTCCTTATAAGAAATGGATACAAAAAACCACCAGAAAGTTAACATTTCTGAAAGGACTGATGTATTGGGTTAGTGTCAGAAAAAAAAAAAACACAAACATGCTGAAACTGCATTTGTGGAAGCTTATAGAGATCACAGCATAGTCAGATTTTCAAATCAGCCCTATTGAGAGCTCTGCAAAAGCTTGAAGACCATGGATGTTAGATATAACAGGCACCATCAGAAACCTCCTCTCCCAAAGAAAAATTGCAC
Organism: Lepidothrix coronata; assembly: GCF_001604755.1. Classification (NCBI taxonomy): domain Eukaryota; kingdom Metazoa; phylum Chordata; class Aves; order Passeriformes; family Pipridae; genus Lepidothrix; species Lepidothrix coronata. The sequence goes on from NW_016690192.1 coordinate 1,330,932, forward strand.
CAGCTGAGAAATCATGAATACCTGCAGTGGAATTCCTTAACTTCAGGTCAGTGATGTGCTCGCTAGAATTTCAGTATCACCCTTCCCATTGGAAATATTCCCCCAGCTTCTTCTGCTTTTAAATACCATGACCCCAGACAAGGTTTCCTGTGAGCAGTAGTCATGCTGAGGCCATAAAATAACTTCTAGTATATATGAGGTCTTTTAATATCACAGCTTATGCTCTCCTTTCACTCACCTATGAAACATTTGAAGCCCTGGGTTGTGCCGACCAGGCCTTCAGCAGCTGACACACAGTTGGACATGACTTCCTGGACATGCTAAAATAATGACAATTTACCAAAGGAGATAATTATACACAGCTGCCAGAGAAGACCTTGTCTGTGCCATGCTGTTGCTGCAACCAGCTGCTGACTCCCATGTGATTAGAGAGGTGGCTTCTACATACCTTTTGCAGCTGTATGAATGATGCATTATTTAAACAAGATCGTTCCAAAGAGTCATCTTACTGAAATATCTCTCCAGGATTAAGACAGGTTTATTACCAGTTGAATACTCAGCAACTATAAATACACTACCCATTTTATTCCAAACTGCCTTTTCATGAGCTAGCTCTCCCAGGGCACAGGCACAAGGTGAACCACACAGTGCATGTAGAAAAGCCTGTGGAAGAATAAACAATCATTGATAGCTTTCTGGCTGGAGACAGCTGGTGCTGACTCAGGTACAGTGGAGCCTGGCAGACACTGTCATTCACATCCTCAACCCCTTTGAGGAGTTAGCATGAAAAATAAGCTCTAGAGATGTGTGTATGTGTGTCATCATGCCAGCTGTCAGGGCTCTGACAGTCCCACCTCAGCATGTGAGTACTGGATCAAGGCAACGAGGCCAAAAAAAAAAAGGGAAGTGTTATCTTGTCTTTCTGAGCAGTTTAACAGTGTGGTGTCGGTAAAGACACCATGTAGCATGAGCTCTGATTCCTCAGCTCAGGCACTTCTCTGCCAGTTCTCGATTTCCCCAAGACAATGCCAGAACTGTCACACACAGTCAAGCCGAGGAACATCAGGGGAAAATCCCAGCCATCCAAGAAGCAATAATAAAGACCAAAGATTATCATCCAGCCCACCTGGAAGCTGCAAACGTAATGAGCTATTTGGAAAAGATCGTGACAACCCCGAGCTCGAGTGACTCTTGTTTCTGCCAAATCTGAACTAGTTCTGCACCTCGCTGAGCTCACTGCACACACAGTAGGTCTTGCTGAGTGGTGGAAGTCTAACACCAGCTCACTTCCACATCTTGCAAACCTGGCTTTGTCTTCGCTTGGAGCTCTTCCCGGCAACGTTCTCTCTGAGAGGCTCTTCAGCTACACTGAGGATGTTACATCTAAAAACAGATGCCAGCTCCTGCCAGCAAATGCAAAATGGCTCGTCGCCTTGCGATGGAATCTGCCCACGCTCGAATTTTGTACCAGTGGCTATTCGTAATTTTTTTACCAGGTTTTTCAGGATACTTGTGTACATTGTGAACCTAATTTTTAGAGGAAATTTCTGGCAGTTATTATCACGTAAGCTAAAGTGCTTATCGCATGTTGCCCATTTTAATTTTTAAGTAGATCTACGAGTATTGAAAACCAAGCAGCAAATTGCTTCACTCCCCAGGATTCTTCTCCCTTCTATTCCTCAAGTCTATGAAACATTTTTCCCAGGTAGCAAAGTATATATAAAATGCATTGATAGACATTTGCCTTCCCACTCTTTCCTACAGAACAATCTCTAAACCTTTTGGGATGCATGCTGCAAATAGGATTTTAATTTTCAGTATTTGTACATTTAATGCACAGCAGATGACTTAACTCCTACTCTTATTTGTTTGAAGTCCTCTACTGTGGATAACTCAGGAGGATTGCTGCAGAAGGTGCATGTTGGGGGGGAGGGGGGTGGAAATTCTCTTATTTCATATGCTGTACTAAAATCACAGTGCTATATTTAATCTTAAGAGGGGAAGAAAACAGCTCCCATTTAGAGGAAATAGCAAATGATGACCAGCTCATCACCATCTCTGACTGTAAGCATTTGACCTAGGGGCTCTGCTGCAATTTCTGGCAATATTTACCTCTTCCCAATATTTACAGTACCAGTACTTATCTCCATAGGCTATATAGGAAATAAGGTCCTTAAAAAGGTGTCTGAAATGTAGTATAGATAACTACAATAATCTCATGTCATGAGTGTCAATTCATCTAAACTTTACAAAAAAACCAGTTTGCTTAAAAGAGCCTTTCATTATGTCCCCTTTCTCTCCTTCTTTTCATCTCCAAGAGGTGAAGCCTGCTGCCACACCTTCCCCATCCCTTTCCCATATTTCCTTTCATTCCCACAGCTGTCTCCAGCCTCCAGACTACTCCCACTCACCCCGAAGTCCAAAGGCAAGGAGGGAAGGCCAAAAAAAATTTTTCTCCAAACTGAGAGTTTCATTCTGAAGTTGAAACCAGCACCTGCATTGCTTTTGGTGTCCAGAGCGTGAATGAAAATTTCATTTGTGGGCAGGAAGGTCCCGAGCGACCAAACTGGCAAACAAGTGTCTGGGACTTCACACATTCCATGCAGTGTCCAGAAGTCAGGGAGGTGACTTTTTGAAGGGTGTATTTTATTGCAACTGGCACTGCTTTATCAGGTCTCTACTGAGCTGTACCAGAGTAGCACATCCTGGGTTTTATATTTACCTGACAGAATGCAAGAAGAAATGTCTTCTCACTCGTCATCAGATTGTTAGTAAACAAGGGACATTAAGCAGTGTTTCTGTTCAACAAAGACCCTGCTGGGTAATTTTGGATCATTTACCCCCAGTTAACCATTAATTGCTACATAAAATTTTAATCTCCATTTAAACAGACTATAGCTCTGTATCTGTTTCTGAGTCAGCCTCAAGACAGTAGTAACTTTGCAGCTGTGGAATACTGACTGCTTCGTATTTCCTAAGCAGAAAGGCAACATCATGCACAAGCAAAATGTTAAATGAGGAATTTAAAAAAAAAAAAAAGAAAATTAAAAAATTGCCACTGCGAAGTAAAAAGAGCGGGAAGGAGTGGAAAGGGAAAGAGCAAGAGGAAGGAAGAAAAGTAAGGGAAAGGCAAGTTCAAAAAGCACAGGGACAGATAGGATAAATATTTCCTTGAAAGAGACTGACAGTTCTTTGAACATTTTCAGGGGGTTAACCTCCACGAATGAATTTTTTAAAAAGTTGTTAATAAAACCAATTAAGCGAAACTTAACGAGTTTTGATCCCGTACCACTTTCTTCTGTGACCTGGGCATAAAGAGCGACCACCACAGGCTGCCAACACTGGTGGTTTCTGCTGTGCTCTCTCACTTGGCAGCGCTATCCATAGCATGGTGACTAATGTTAAAATATGTATCAGTTCAGAACACCACATCCTTAGCACCACCCCACATAAAAACAGCACATTTATAAACATCTTCCCTTGACATAATCACAAAGGACAAGAGGAAAAATCGCCATTTTTTGGGTGCACCTCCACACACACACAAACACACACACATGAGAGGAGTCTTCCAGATTCTTGCCAGAAAGGGACTGATCTCCACCTGCTGAAGTGAAAAGCAGATCTCCCATGGGAAAAGTCCAATGGCAAACAAATAGTTACTTGGAGTCTGAGCTCTAAAGACAGACAGAAATAAGGAAGATCTACAGCTTTCCTCGGCCCAGAGTGTGAAATTCCGGCTCCACTGATGTCAGGGGGAGCTTGTTCCTGATTTCAGTCAGGCTGGAATACTAACCAGCATGTTTAAGCATAAAGAAAGGGGGCTTCTTTTAGCAAATTTTACCACCTTCTTTCATCCTCTTTACTCTCAGCTTCAATTTTATGCTTATACAAAACCTCTTTTTCTGTTTCTCCCTCGTCTTGGACTCTGCAAGCTCTCCATGTAGTCCCAGGCAGTATCCAGTCCTCATTTGTATCCTCAATTAAATGAGGCACTGTTGAAATGTTGAGCTTGGTGCAGGTCATCCAACTAGAAAAGAATTTCCTGCTGACTTCTGGATATTCTGAACATGATCCTGTTCCTCAGTGCTCAGGGTCATGTGTCTTTTCAGCAAAAGCATGCAAAGAGCTTAACGTACTAAGGATTTCTATATCCAGACCCATCATTATCCATAAATAGCAAAAAAAAAAAAAAATCATTTTACTAATATGCTTCCTTCAGTGTTATGAAATTACTAAGAAACATTCACAGGCAAAAGTTATAAAAATTGATGGCTCCTACATTCTCGGTTAATTAGACAAAAATGATTTCCTTTCCTACAAAAAACGATCTTACAAATTACTATTTTTATTATTTTTGTATGCTATTTGTATAAAAGCAAAAATGTAAATCTTCAGGTTTCAGACATATTTAAGGCATATTTAAACAGACTCAGGAAGGCATATATCCACATTTTAATTAATAGGCCTTCAAAGGCAGATCCTAGTAAACTATCTATCTGGACACAAATCTGTTCCCCAGTCCTTAGGAAAAAAAGACAAGATCTCTCATGGATTAAATATAAATGTAAATGAGGGAGATAATTTGTTTCTCTTTCTGAATAAAAGTAAGAAAAAAAGTTATTGTTCTTTGTTAACTGACTTCTGTGTTGAGGTAGAAATAATGAACAACAGCCATGGGAACTATAAGACTTTCTTACCCAGACATATAAGGAACACCTGAGGATAAGGATTTTATGTGGGTTTTTCTATCACGTGAGGCAGTCATGGAAATAAATGGATTTTTATGAGCCATATGAAGATTTTCCAGAGAAACTGATGCCAAGAAAAGCCTGCCAGAAAAATCTGGGCTTTCTCTGATTGATCTCCAATATTACTAAAATCCTGGACAACACACAGCAAATACAGTCTCGGAATTTCAGCTATAGTTTCTGTAGTAAATACGCCCCCTCCCCTATCATCAAAATGATCCCAGTAAAGGAAATCTTGAATATTTTTTTAATTGATGAAGGAACTGTTAGTGAGGTACTTTTCTAGATAGATACTTGCTTTTGGTTTTAAAACACCTTAGGTTGGAGTAAATTCAGTGTTGGTAGGATTAAACCCACAGCACATCCCTGAAGATTCCATCAAAATTCTGAGGCTGTAGGGGAAACTTGCATAAAAGTAGCTGTCTTAAGCCACAAAAAAATGCTTTTCAACATACTCTGAAAAAGGAGAGTAAGTGTTGTTCCTTTGTGTATAAAACGGTGGGGAAAAATGTGCATCAGTCAATTACTGCTGTGTCTGAAGAGAGTTCAAATAACACCTTGCTCATCACCTCCCTGTACAGTTTGGAGGGCATGTAATGAAATGTCTGAGTAGAAGATTTGTAAGGTAGCACCGATGTATTCAGCTAACATGACAATTTAACTGAATTTGGGACACTGAATTCAGACACCAGTATGGTCATTCCTCACTTATGACTTGGGTTTATTAATGTCCCCATGTGGAAATTACTAAAAGCCATATTACATGACGGTCTTCAGAAAAACTCCTTAGACACAGAGGATGTTCTTCACCAGCAAGACAGCGAAATCTCAAAATAAAATTGCAAGTCAATCACCAAACCTCTTAATTCTGGGGTATGTAGTGCACTATTTCCCACTGATTGCCCCGATAAAGTACAAGCAACAAGACCAAAATGAAAAGGTTGTCAAGTGACACGCAGCCCAAAGAGGCACAGAAAAAAAAAAATCCATGGGCAGACACGTTTCACAGTAAAGTTACACAAGTTGCAGGGCCTCACTGAGAAGTTTGACTCAGAGGTACCATTTGATGCACACACGTTGCACCGGGGCTCAGGTTGCCATCACAGCTTCCTGATGGGAAGTGCCACCCCTGAATCTTCCTGAATTTCCATTAGGAACTCGCTGCAAGGGCTTCTGCTCTGTGCCACCAGGCATTTCTGTTTCCCTAAGAGTACAGGGAAGAATTCACATTACAAGAGCTTCCTCTCCCTGAGCACTAAGGGTGAAAAGCAGACTGCTTGGCAGTGCTGCCACATCCTGAATTGTAGCTAGGTTTTGGCAATCCCTGACAGTGGCTAATTTTTGTTTAATCTCACAGTTTAATCTCCATGCACAGACATGCAGTGTTGGTGGCTAATTAAACTGAATTGAACTTGTAATCCAAACAAAGGATCCATCCATGTCTACGCCATTCCCCAAAGATCTTGCACATTTAACAACTCTTCCTATTTCTACTTCATTGTAAAGCAGATTTGGGACAATTCCAAACAATAGTTACCTAAAATTTGCAGTAACTCGAAATAACAAATATGCTATTTCCTGTTCTTGCTGACTCAGTACCTTCCCTGTCACCAAGATTCTAAGTGAGAAAAAAGTCACCTGTTACATCTTTTCTGGCTCAGTATGAGCACAAATTCCTCCTCTCAGTCTCACGAGATGCTAAGGCGCTTTCTCAGAAAAGCTTCTGTAGCACAGTCATTACTCTGTTTTCATGGAGAGATTGTGACAGGACCAGAAGGAATGGTAAAGCAAGAAAAAAGTGAAAACCAGACTTTGGATAGGACAGGAAGCAGATAAAATTCAAATGTTTGTTTTTCAAAACAGAATTAAAGATACATGAAATTGATGGTTGACAATCATTTATGGACCTTGAATGATTGACTACAAATTAGATTTAAACTTACCATTATTTCAGAACAGTTTGGAATCTGAGCTGAATATTTTCCAAGGCCTAATAGTAGGAATTTGATAACATTATGCAAAGTAGTATAGCCAGCATAATACTAAACCACCATAGAATAAAACACAAACAGCAATCACTGCTATAATATGTAGGAGTTGAAGGCGTGAAGCAAACACAAGCCATTGATAAAAGTCAACATTTGCCAGGCATTACCATACAGTTCCTGCAGATATCTCCCATTCCGAGGGGAGAAAAAACCCGACGAATCGTTATATACTACTACGAAATAACTGATGGCATGTTTATGACCTTTTCAGATCAAAAGCAAATTATAGCTTATAATGAGAATATTTACACAATAATGTGAATTCAGTATGCTGCATATCAAATTTAACCACAAATCAGGAATTGGAACGGTAAAATGCCACACGGTACTTCATTATGATTCAGGATAGCCAGGTGATAATTCTAGTGCTTTGCTGATTATAATTTCTTTAGCACACAATGTAATGAAAGAAAAAACGGGAACAGTGGAAACATTTTGGCATGATTAAATGGCCACTGTGTTCAAACAAAAGTTCTGATCTAAATCTATTCTGAATTAAATAGCTGCCAGAAAGAAGATTAATCTAACGCCTGGGCAGTGGAATGGGACTTGTGATTTGGCTTCCCTTTCCAGTCCCATGGGACTCTGCACCAAACCACCGCTTTTTAGAGTTTTCATATCCATTTTACAAATGGATATCATCACACATTTTACAGCCAATGTACTGACACAGTAACACACTCAGGAGACGGACAGTAGTGTATCCACCTTTTTCCAACAGCAAGCCCAACACAGAGGGTCCAAATGTAATGAACGTGGACAGCAGGATGTAAGAGTTAAAATTTAACCCAAATAAAATAGGTATTTGACACGCAAAAATATTTTAATGTATTTTAAATGTCAGTATGATTTGGTTAAGTTTTATTAAGCTCTCTGTTCCACACCTTTACAACTACAATATAATTTATACTGTTAAAACACTGAGTCGAAATTGCATTGTTTTATTTCTACTATAATAGATACAGCAGATATGGATCTACTGGAAATACATGCCAATATTTTGTAAGTGGAGAGGACCAGACTTGGGGGATCAGTCAACATGTTCGAGGGCAGGGCTACAACTCAGGCTGGAGAAAAGGGCAGGCAGGAACCCTATGAAAGTCAGCAAGGAGAAATGCCGAGTCCTACAACCCCTCTAATGACAGAGGGCTGGGAACTGACTGAGACAACAAGTTTCAGATGAGCAGCCACGGGCCTCAGCAGCAAGGAAGGACAACAGCATCCTTGGCTCTATGAACAGGAGCATGGCCAGGGGATCCAGGGAAGCAATTATTCCTCTCTAATTAGCCCTCATCTGGTTTCCTCCACCACCACCAAGAGAGGCAAGTTCAGCAGAGGGCCACCAGGATGGCTGTGGGATGAATCACTTGTTCTGAGGCTGGAGGAGCAGGGCTTGTTCAGTCTGGGGAAGAGACAACTTCACAGGGACCTACCAGCAGAGCCCTGTGCCTACAAGAGCTTACAGAGAAGAGAGACCGGGCTCTTCCCAGCGTGGCATCCTAGGAGGATGAGCCACAAAGGATACAAATTAAAATTAGAGCTGATCCGACTGCATAGAAAAAGAAACTTGTTTTCCATGTGGACACCCAAGCAGGTGGCACAGAGAGGTTGTGCCATTGCCATCCTTGGAGGTTTTCAAGATCCGACTGCATAAAGCCCTGAGCAAACGGGTCTGATTTCACAGCTGGCTCTGCTTGGAGAAGGAGGTTGGACTAGAGATCTCCTGAGGTCTTTTCCAACCTCAATTATTCTGTGATTCCATGATTCTGTAATTAACTGAGCATGAAACCTAAGCTGGAGAGAAATTAAATTGCTTTTTTCTTACCCCAGACCCCTGCCAAACTATTTTTTGCTTAATTATTTTTGAGTACTGACATGGAGCGCTAGCTTTCAGTACTCTCCAGTAAATAAAGCTATGTAACTTACATTATTTGATTGACTGCACAAAATTTGACATATTAGAACTGGTGCAGTGAAGAAACCATGTGGATTTATAGCCTGATGTGTATATTTTTATATTGAAACTGCCTATGACTCAGACAACTTACGAAAGGAAGAAACAAAGTCAGTAAACTATTGCACAGCTGGATGATTTTAAATTTCCTGTGTATTTACTAAAGCATTGCTTCCTGCACTTTTCTCTCTCATCTCCCAATCTTAAAGGCAATAGAAACTGCAGGAGAAGATACTGTGAAGTTCCACTATAATCTATCCTAAATAGCATTATACATTTTTAGATGGATTTTTAATGATTTGCATATAAGCAGGTCCATGGGTAAGGGCTTGGATGTGGAGGCAGAACACATCTCTATGTATTCTGTCAAATGTAGATGCCAGATGACCTGCTTCTTTGGAGGCTTTAGAAAATGAAATGGAAATGATTCTACGAAGAACAAGGGGCCATGATCTCTTCACAGCCTATTCATATTCCCTTGCCCTTCCTGCCTGCTTGTCTGGAATTATCTATTTTGACTTCACACAGGGAAGGTTAAGCACACAAAACCCACAGACCTTTTATCCACCTCAGCTGCACCCTCATACGTCTTCCTTAGCAGCTGAATATGTACAGCCCGGGCTGGGTTGCTCTCTTGTCCCATGAGGCAGTTTTGATCTGGTTTTATTTAGTTTTTAGGTTCTCCAGATCAAATGAGAGAACAAACACGATCAGCCAACCCAGAGAAAAAAGAGTTAAGCCAGTCATGGCTAAGTTGTAGCTGTTTTTCTCTCCTTAGTGTGCATCCTCCTGAAGGCAGCCAGGGTGGCTTATTGTCTCTCCAATCCTGGGTATTGACAGAATGAGGTGGAAGCTAATGGCTGAATGCAGCACTGGGCCTCGTGGCAAAAAAAGCAAAATAAGCACATTGCACACAGCTCTATTTTTTATTAAATACAGTTTAAAGCCTGGCATTAAGGGTGTTGTTTTTTGTTTTTCTAAAAATCCCAGATCGTTTGAGGACAGGCTGCCAAGTTCATCCATCAACTCAGCCACTGAAATATTTGTGTTCTAAAAAATTTATACAGCATGAGTTCTCCACAACCTGCAACTGTGGGGACTTTTGTTTTTAAATTATAGTCTTCCACTTCAATTCAATCCTTTTTTAAAAAGGATAGGCCCATGCTTCAGAAAAACATGTTTGCCTTCTGTGGGCTACATGGCCTTGAAAAGAGCAGGTATTTTCTGCAGGATGCGGGTCTTGGAGGCTGGAGGATGGGAATGTATTTAGTTGTGTCCATGTTAGAGTTACAGTTTTCTACTGGAAAACCTCATTTTCCTTTACCGCGATTTAAAATGTTCTACAATGAACTGTGACTTCTCAAAAACAGAATTTTACACAATGAAACATTTCATTCTACAATAAACATCCACCTTTGACTTTTGTTTTCACAGAATCAGAATAATTCAGGTCAGAAGCAACCTTGGGAGGTTATCTCAGCCAAGCTCCTGCTTAAAGCAAGTTTTATATTCAATAAGCAAATACAGGCTATGTATAATGATTGTGCTGGAACTTAATTAGCCTGAAAAAGATAGCATCCTAACCTCTGTCCAGCTCTCTTTCATGTAGAGGGGTGACATACAGTCTGAAGTGTACAAGAATATAGCCTGTATTGTGAAAAAAAATAGTTCTGAAACAAATGTCATAAGGTATGAAACAGTACAGGGAAGTTGTAAAGGTAAAGCTGAAGTTTGCACATGAAACAATAAAGACAATTTGTGTTGAAATTTCATCTCCCTCATGATAAGTTTCTCTTTCCAAAATAATTCAAATTAAATTTAATTTCATTAAATATAATGAAATTAACATTTCAGATAAGAAAGTGATTATCACTGGCTTATTAAGGAAAAATCCATCAGAATGCATTTCAAATGCATTAAAGTCTGTGTATCCACACAAAATTTCTGATTTTATTTATTTGTGACTAAAAAGAAAATAAAGTCAGAGAAATTCTTTAATTCCAGGGTTCTTAGTGCAGCAGCCCTTAGAGCCACTGGTATGAAGTGCACACAGATGCAGTTCCACCCAGCCATGGCTGCAGCACTGCAGGGAGCTCACACCTGCCTCCTGGGCTTTCCCTGGCTTGCCATCTCAGCAGCTGTAAATTCCAACTGGAGATGCAACTTTGGAAAGCAATGCATGAAATGCAAAAACTACACTGTGCTTGTTCCCAGCCTTGTAACAAGTCCCACCCGGGGAAGCAGCAGCTCAGAAGAAACTTGTGCATTATTTAGTCAGTGAAACTTCTGCCCCTTCATCAGCCACACCTACCTGGCCATTATAACTTCCATTATAACCAGTACAGGCAGAAAACATTCCCTGTGCCCAGCAGGCTGGACTTGTCTATAATTTGGGTACTAACAGCCCTGCCCACAGTGCCATTTCAGCCATACTCTTCTGTTGCCCTTAAAACACTTCACAGCCATGAAAACCTAAGCTGGTACCCAGACCTTCTTGATGTCCAGGCTGACTAATATTTGGCTGACATGAAACCTGCAGAAGATAAGGAGATCATATATCATTATTATAACTAACTTGCTAAACAGTGCAGTGACTCCTCTCCAAATTTAGTTAATTTTCCTCATTAAACCATATGACAAAAGTGCTCACTGACACTAAAATTCTCTGCAAATCCCAATGCAAGGTGTCTTACTTTTCTTAGTCTAGTGAAAGGCAATAAAGTGCAATCTATAGCCAATACTCTATTTGATATCTAGATGAAAGTTATTTTTGCAACAGACAAACCACCATCTTCATTAAACTGTAGCAGTATTATTCCTAGCATGTGGTGGCAAACCCATTAGTTCTGCATGACGGTGTAACTTTGCAAAGTAAGCCATATGTGGAAGTTTAATTGTTGTTTGTTTATTAAGCTAGTTGTAAAATTGTTAATTATGTACTAATACAATGCTAAAAAAATTCCAATAATCAGTTAAATATGTGGGTTGTTTTCTATGATGAACCAACCTCACATATTCTAAGCAAATACTCACAAATCCTGCACTAAGGTAAACTTTCAGCATTGTTCAGCAGTTTAGCCTCTCTAAGGACTAAGTTAATGGCAGCATGTGTACACATGATCACGATGGGGTGTTCAACCATTCTTAAACAACTTTTGAAAGCAAAAGACTCTGCATGCTGAAATACAAACTGATGAAACAGAATACTAATGTAATTACTTTAGAGAGTGTGAAAAGTGTGATCAAATTCTCAGCTTATATACAGTGAGCAAATAGTGAGCCTTTTATTTAGATACAAGAGGAGAGTTTCACTGGACCTGACGCCTCTAAAACAATATATGGCTGAAAATATTTTTACAGTTACCACTTGCAGAGGTAAAAGCCATAAAGGGTAGGCCAAAAGAAGAAAAAAAAACAAAAATACAATATAAACAGCTTTCCTTTTACTCTATACTATTTTTAAAGGGAGTTCTCTTTAACCAGTGAAGAGATTAATTTCTTTTTTCTTTTTTACAATATCACACAAACGCAACCAAAACACACAAATACAACTTTGAACACACCAACACCCTGAACTGCACATACAACTGTTACTGGCTCAGGCAACACTTAGTGACAAAGCTTATGGCTTTCCATCTGTCACCCAAACAGCCACAGTAACACGGTGCAGCCTCAGTGCTGAGCTCAGTGACCTGCTGCAGGGGGGAGGCACAATTCCTTCTCTGGCTGCTGCAGAGCTGAGGATGGAGAAGGGCTGTCTGCTACAGCCAGGTCACACAAAAGAGGGGACAAACTCATCCCAGCTGGGGAAACTGTCCATTGAGAAGATCAGGAGATCGGACAGCAGCAGAGCAAGGACTATCCCAAAAGGAGACCATGGAAGTTCAGCAGAACCAGACTCTGCTTTGTTGAGGGACCCTGGAAGTAGGTTACGTTCAGTCCAATTCCTTCATCCCATGTGAAATGAACTGTTCTTCTCAACACAGCCAAAATACACTACTACCTTGTGCAAGAGTTTCCCAGGCCAAAGATAAAATTGTATATCGATGTGCATCCTGACTGTTACCTAGACACCGGCCTTTTAAGGTGCAAAAGCAAGGCAAGGACAACAATTTAATAAAAAGCCTAGTGCAGGGTTTCCCTGTTGCTGTCTATGATATTCTAGGGAAAAATACATGCATGCTTTGTGCAATGAGTGCATTGAACTGCTTGGCAATGAGAGAAACTGCTGGTTTCCAGAGAAACTGGACTGGGGGACATCCACAAATCCTGGAAAAATACCCAAAGCCTCCAGCTTTGGTACCCAGATGAGATTTCCTGATATTAAAAGATGACACGACTAGAGGAAGCCCAGATATATGACTGCAGTAGCAAAGAAGAATTTTCATAAACAGACAAAAGTTGTAATTAGATTAAACCTTCCTTGTCTGTTTGTATAATATTTTTGAGCAGATGGCTTTGGCAAAGAGCTAAGATTTGCACGCCCACTTGCATTTTGCAGTGATAAAATAAAGATGAAAGACATATCTTAGGTCATCCAGTCCATTGCCCTATCAGTGAAGGATTGATCCCTGCAACATGTAAACCAGCAGTCAACTATTTGCCATCTGATGCACAGAGTTACCCAGACAGAAGGGATCTATAGGGAAGATCACCAGGCATATAGAGAGGGGAGGGAGATGCATAAGAAATCAGAAACGTTTACATTGGTAAAGGAAAAAATATTTACTGCAGAATTAGCCTCATGGAGAGTCAATAGTCACAAGAGAGCAAAGCTTCAGTTGTAAAAACTCAATGTTTTGTAAGATGGGGATTTAAAACATCTTCTAGTAAATGGTTGGTCTTACCATCAATGCAGTAGTGGCTGCTCTTCTGCTTCCAATATTTGTGAAGAAATGGCAAGGGAATCACATTCATCCTTGTAAAGATAGAAATTTTGCAACCACAGTTAACTGTATAGCTGTCAGGCAACCTTCCCAATCCTGAAACACGGGAAGTTAGGAATGCTTTCACAGGGATTCTGAGACACGTGCGTAATGGTGACTGCTCCAGGTATTGCCAGAAACTGTTTCATTTCGCTTTTTATTTACCATTTATTAAGTGCTACAGTCCCCTCTATATTTTCAGGACTAAATCTCCCTTCTTTTATGCTGTTTCTTCCAAAAGGTTCTCCCTGATAGTTGTCTATGGTCAAAAGGAGGTTGAAGTAACAATACAGACTGGCCCTACCAGAAGGATTTAGAATGTCCCTTTCCTTTTTGCATTTAAAAACATAACCATGCTGCAGGCCTTTTACCAATCCTGCTCCTACATAATCCATATTTAGCAGTTTCATTTACTATAAAAAGCATGCAGAACTTCCTGTAAAGAACAGCTCTGCAAAACAAAGGCAAAATATACGTAACTCCACATTGTGTGTCAATCCACACAAGTGAAAATCTGTATTATATTCTATTTATATATACATGACAAAAAACCAACCCTTTCCATTTGATTTTCTCTCTCAGATATGTACTTAGCATCTAAATATTCTAATTATTATTTGAATGGTGGAAAGTGAAAAGCCCCAGTAGCCTATTGACGAGTGCTTATCACATTCCTAATTCTCATTTGTGCACTTCTAAAGCTCCTTTTGAGCTTGTATTTCAGCAATTCCCTAAAAATAATGGGAGCTATAATTAGAGCCTAGTAGTAAGGAGACTTAACAAATAACAGCCAAAAGAGAGCCACAGACAGCTAAAATACAGAAGAGGAGAAACATTAAGGCCATATATCAGTGAGAACTCTCTATAAATCAGAGCAGCACAAACAGTGCTCAGACCTCTGGTAAATGTGTACATCAGAATTGCACAGGTTAGATTGGCAGATTAGATAAATAAATCCATTTTCTGTCTGAAAGGGAAAAGAAACAATGCCAGGTACACAGATTACAATAGAAGCTTTTGGCTTATTACTCAAAAAGAGAGTAAGTTGAGACCTTTTCTTTAACAACAACAAATAAAAAAAAAAATGGGAAGTGGTTCTTTACATGCCTTCCATGGATTTTCTCAGCCTGCAAGGCCACTGCCATTGAATGACACTGAGCTCAGACTCCCACACACCCCAAAAAAGGGGGGGGGAAAGGGGAAAAAAATCAAGAAAGAAAAGAAAAAAGATAGCTCTTTCCATCAGGAGAGGTGGCATTTTGAAATCCAGACACAAAATCACCTCAGTGAAGCAGACTGATTTCAGTATAAGATCATGAGAATTGCAGTTGAAAACGTGCAACAGCCAGAAAGCTCTCCCCAAAAATACCAGCTTTAAGCAGGCTGAATTACTTCTCTCAGGCTACCCAAAAAGAGAGTCCATTAGAATATGACAGAGGTCATGGGCAGTGTAATGTCAGAAGCTTTGCCTGCACTACCCCCAAGCAGATAAAACAAGGGCACTGATTTCCCACAGTGCTGTTCTTCCAGTCTTCAGAAGCATAAACAAGGCTTCTGAGTCTAAAAAAGAGGATGCGATACTAAGCAGACAATAATGAAAATTATGATTAAAGAACAAAGATTCAGTGAAAAATAGGCCCAGGGAATTCAAATGCAAGCCTTCCTCGGTGCCTTCAAGGGAAATGCAATGTCTTTTACCCTAAAAGACCTTACCTTTCCTTTCCTACAGAGACTAAAGCTTCCTTTAAGACTCTTTGTGAACAGATACCTTGTAAGGGTTAGACAATAGTCCTTAAACACCTTTCAAATGCTTCATTTAAACATGAATGCAATAATAGAGATGCTGAGAAAAGAACCAGTTGATTAGCTGGTCTGATTTAGCATGTGTATTTAATAAAGATGAAAAAATAAAGATTTTCTGCTTTCCAACAAGCAAATGCCTTATCTATCACCTTAAATTTTTCCAGTGTTTTATTCTTTCAAATGAAAAACACTAAAATATTAAAATAGGACACAATCAGCACAAATTTGCTGCAAAAAAAAAAAAAAATAATCCCTTTTCTAGTTTCGTTTCCATTTGCATGCCCAATGTAAACTTGAAGCAAAGTGACCTTGGTTATAAAAAATAAGAAAGCAATGTCAGAATTCATAGGACCTACCATTAGTATTTCATTGTGACAGGTAGGAAATAGGCATGTCAGCAGTGAATGTTACAGACGGAGCCGGGGCCCTGATCGCAGTCAAAGCACTAAATTTCTTCCTACAAAAGTAATTTCCATCAAAACAAAAAGTGCTTAAATAATACCACTATCCAAAGATGAAAATAGCTTTCCGTGGCTGAGCTTAAAAGACAAACAGATGAAAATGCAACAAATGGCTTTCGTATTGTGCAAAAGCCAGAAAAGTAACATTAGGTGTCATTAAATTGTGCAGTGGTTAAGTATTCAATGAGCTTTCTAGTTCCTAGAAACTTTTTTAATGGGAAAAACTGTCCTGGGAAAAAATTGGTTACACAAATGTTTCATATATGGACTTATTATTATTATGTCCAGAAAATTCAAACTATAACACTGAAATTAAACAAGCAACATCTGAAACTATTCAACTATCCACGTTATGATGTGAGCAAATAACCCCTCATATATTCAAAAATTAACAGGGCCTTGAAACAAACAGGCTTGAACCAAAGTTTCCATTACTAATATAATCAGTAATGAAATGTATTACCATTATTTTAAAAATGAGATAGCAAGAATAAATTAAATATGGGTTAAACCAAGTTTTACAATCATGCAAGTCCATGAGTAATGCAGCAAAGGATTATTTTTATTTTGATATATGAATCTCAAAGGGCATTCCCGGCTTCAATTCCCAACAGTATTACCAACCCTAGCATTTAAACATACAGAATCACCAACATATCAGACTTCAAAATGGACAGCCAAAAAAGCTGTCCTAGTTTATGTAGTTTCCACAGAGGCACTGTTGTGTTAATGTGAAATTAAATACAAAAGTAGAAATGATGATACAGTAAAAAATGCTCAAATTTACTCAAGATCCAGTTTTCCTTCCTGTTTATCCAATGTAAATACATTAAGAACCCTTTTTCCAACACTGTCCATGTGAGCATTACCCAAGTGATTCCTTCCCACTTCACCTGAAGTCACATCCTTGAGACCTAGGGCAGAACCCAGAATTACACGAGTTCAGTATAAGACAATGATCACACCTGTTCTTTCATGTGTTCACTTCTTCTCAGATAATCCCTGGAGAATCTCATGAAATTTCCCATTGTCTACTACCAATATACAATGTTGGTATAGACTAACCAAGAAAAGAAAAAAAAAAATCATCTTTTTAGTCATAAAGATTTAACATACCTTGCAGGGAGTGGTAAAAAAAATAGTAAGTTACAAACTTAACAATGCAGCTCTTTACTAAGAAAGGATGAATCCACTACCTTTATTCTCATCTTGAAGCCAAGGTTCATACCTGCTGTTACAGTTTGCCATCAGATTCCTAGGTACATTCTAAACCATTTAACATTTAGGCATTCCTCATGGCAATCCAATCATTCACCAGTTAAAAATTGCCAAGGTCATACAGAGAGAAGACAGGAGTGCCCTAAAAGGTAATATCCCATTCTTTTCTTGCAATAGAGGAAAATTATGAAAATTATGGACTAATAGAGGAAATTATGGACTATCCCACTCTCGAACTCTAACAGGGCAATCTTCCAATTAGGGAAAAATAAATAATTTCTTAGTTAACGAGCTATGTTGATACAGCACTTGATAGTGCCTGGGGTTTTGATGTGTAGTAAAAGGTTTCTCCAGCAACCACCGGATCAGATGGCCTAACAACTGTTAAAACAAACGTATGAAGCAGTTCACCATCACTGCTCCAGGCCAAGCTGGATCTCCAGCTCGTTACTGTCAACACGGAGATGGGCAGTCCCAGGGATGCACCACACCATGCTCCTGACGAAATAAATCCTATGCCCAGGAGTCTGGTTACCTTCCACGATTCTAATAAATGAGCAGTGTATTTGGAAGTGACTCCTCCTTCCCACTGACTCCACTGGTGTAGAGGAGATTCACTTGGACAAGACACCTAATTTAAAGCAATGCCAAGACGAGGCCCATCCCAGCTGTACTAGTAATGGACATGTTAGTCAGAAAACAACTTTGGATTGATTCACTAGTTTGTTCTTTTGATGCTTTTATTACACTGAAAAATATCAGGAAAGATGCAAAACCAAACTGCAGTGGTCTGAGGAAAGAACAGGATCAGGTGTGGTTTCCACCACACTGAGTTACTCCAGTTAATGAACTTGCTGACTGCCCTCAGCAGGTTCTGCATTGAGCTCCTTCATGGCCTCTTCCATTCAAGTGGAAATTGGACATTGCAAGTAAAAGGGGAAGGAACTGGGGAAACGGGGAATAACTGATTCCAAGTTTTACAAGCACAATTAAAGGGAATGCCAGTTCCCCTTGGCTCCTGACCAAGATTTAGTCATATTTATTAGTAAGACACACGTTCATTCTTCTACCTACAAAAATAATGTTGTAAAATATTAGCCACTGTACAGATACACAGCATTATACTTCAGGGAGTAAAATAGGAGCATTGTTTTAATGTGAAAAATATTTAAGTAGAGCAACATTGCTTCAACTTGCTCTCCTTTTCATCATATCTTTAACAAAAGCTAGAAGAAGGACTATTCCCTGAAGGATTAAAAAAATAGGTCATAGATAAATCCAAAGCAAAACCATTTAAATAAAGATTTGATAAAATAAAAGACTTTGTGAGCATCTAGGAGAAATAATGTACAGAGAAGCATATAAGATAGAAGCCAATCGTTCAGAGACTTTTTCCAGTACTTAGCCTTTATTTTAGGAATGTAGAGTGTAAGGGATTTATCATAACAGTGGGAAGGAAAACACCCAAGTCTCTCTGACCTCACTTACCTGCTGTTGTTGGCACCTTTGAAACCTTCCCTTCCCCCCCAATGGACTCTAATACCTCTGATCTCATTTCCTCCTTATAATTGCTGAGCACACATACAGTTTAATATATGAACTCGTGCCCTTCATATTGCCAGAACAACTATCAGAATACTTTACACTAAATCCTTGCACATTTTACCTTATTTTACCAAAGGATTACGTATCTGTCCTACTCACAGATAAAACATGTCTTTTAATGATGTACTTTTAGAAAAGTCTAATTAAAATTCAATGCATAAAAGCGTGCAGGGGTTGATAACCCACAGAACTCAGCAGACCCTGGTTAACATTCTAATGCATCCTCCATTTGGAGAGAGACAGTAAGACTTTTCCACCTCGGTGGCAGACACTAATGATACTTGCAAATATGACTAATGTCTTCATTGGTGAAAAATTAATGCACCACAATAATTTTTCTACCTGGGGTTAATGAACATGTCAGATGCTGAAAATGAGTTGTTTGAAAGTAAATTACTATAATCTATATTTAGAAGACTCTGCTCTTGGAACAAAAAATCTATGGTGTGTTTGATGTCCTCTGCTTACTTCTGTCATGAATTTTGCTGTTCACCTAGTGAGAATACACCATGCTGACTTTTCTGCTGGCACAAGGGAACATTTTCTTTTCCCTGGAGTGCCCATGTGTTTATGGGGAGAGGTCCAGTTTGACTCTACTTGCCACAGGCACCGTAACAAACATTCCTGCAGCTCTACAAGCAGCAGAAACAAGCTGAAGTCCATGAAAACCAGCTTATCTTCACTAAGGTTAGACCCAAAGCAGCATCTCACTAAGCATTTCAGAAAATCCAGATACCCACTTTTTAGCTTGTCTTTCATCTGAAGAGAAGGGAAGAGTTTCATAATTTGGATTGCTTCCTCTCTCTCAACTCCCCTTTTCCTTTAACAAAGCTAAGGGAACGCTCCAGGCACCAGAGTGAATAGAAAATAGCTTCAATAAATAGCCTTATCAGAGAGAAAGGAGTTCTGTCAGTGAAGGGACAGTTCTGGGGATGGGGTACTACAAAATTTTTAGAACCATGTTCTTTCCAAGTACTTGGGCTTTCAGCCATCCAGCGGGAACTGGTATGATCTGGTTACTGGGAATCAGTAACAATTTTGAAGCATGGGTCTTATTCCTCATGTTGGAATCATCCTTTGCCTTCAACTGTGATCATTTCTTCAGAAAATATGCAAATGCATTCATCCTCTAAATGCCATTTCGAACAGAGCACAGAACTTCAACTCCACATTTAGCACTGGAAGCGTAACTCCACAACATTTCTTTCAGAATGTGCAAGCAGAGAAAAAAGGGTACAGAAGAGTATGCCTGGCCTTTATTCAGGTTTCAGCTGTAGCTCATGGTGGGTTTAAGAAGTTAGAAGGATTCTGAGTCACAATTTAAAGTCTTTAAATAATGGCAGATTCACTACATTCCTTCACAACCCATCCCAAAGGATAAGTATTCCTTCCTACAGTCAAAATACGTACACTTCACATACTTTTGATACCTTGCTGACTTTAATTCTAGCCATAATATATTTTCAGCTGGTTTTAAAAGCCTTGCAGTATTAGATGCCTTTACCTACGTGAGCAGTTACACACCGTGACTTGGTTACTTCTTGACTATGTGTTCAAAAAGTAGAGAAACAAAACTTGTGCAAACGACAATGATTTGTAACTCTAATGTATGATCTCCCCAAACACACTGAGAAGCAAAGCAACCTTCAGTCTTTAAACAAACAGCATGGAGTCCATTTTATGCTCACACTTCCAAGTTCCAGAGATGAGAGTTTTCTATCCATCCACAAGATTCATTGGAACTGCAATGAAGTGCACCTCCCCAGACATTTAGTGCTGGAGGCTACAAAAATATTCCGTGTCTCTCAATGTCCTGGTCACACACGGGTGTTGGGCAAATCTGGGCCAGCACTGTGCAACCACAGCTCTTAGATTTAATCCAGCTGGGAACACCTGGAACTGAGTGACTAATCCAGTCCACTTCCCGCAGAGCGAAAACTTTTTCTGAGAATTATCAATTCACTATATTGCAGGAAATCCGCTCGAATTTAGGTCTCACAGGGTACTGGAGTAATCACTTCTCAGATGACAGTATGTTTACTATTTCTCCAGATTCCTGCGGGCAAAACATTAAGACTTTTGCTATTAACCTTTTTTTTTCTCCCAATTTTATATCAACTTTCTGAACAAAGATTGCTTTCCCTCATTTCTTGTTTTCTGCAGTACTTTGAGTTAGGATAGCAAACACACAATAGAACTTTACTATTCTTAAATAAGCTGTCTACCCACAAAAAATTTTGTCACTCCATTTTGACAGATCAAGTAATAATTTTATCTACCATGGGAGAGTATAAACTGTACCAGTACAGGAATCATAGTGGGCGTATAAGCTGTAACCATCATAAATGACACTTTTTATTCCCTTTGAAAATCCTCCTGATTTATTACATTTACTTAGAGACTGTCACAGCTTATTTTTACTAGACACATTTTTTTTTTAACATTCCATCAAGTGAGCTCCTATGTGATGCAGAGCAAACTGATAGAAAATGGTGACACTCTCACCCAAGCTGTCATTATTCAAAATGATTTCTTCTGCTCAGGTTGTTTTCATTTAGTAAAATAATTTGATTTTTCGATGTCTGCCCACATTCTATTCACAGGAGGAAAAGGAAGCTCAAAACAATGTCTTCTCCATTTAATATGCAAGGAGAATGCTTAATAGAATCATTTGCAGGATAATTAAAAGTCTGCTGATACATCTTAAGAAAGTGTGAAACAAAGTACAAAATGAATAGAGCCAAATGGCAATTGCTTATTTCTGTAGAATAAGTGCTAAGTCAAAGAGGTCATAATTGCTGTTTTGCATATGGAAAACAGTTAACAGGGTTTTATAGATATATTTTCTGCAGTAAAACTAAAGCTGATTGTTTTCATACAGAAGTTGGTTGAATATCACAAATGAAAAGGTTACAGGGTAGTGCTGCTAGGTCTGCCTGTGATAGCAAGGAAAAGAAGTCCATAAATTCAAATACAGCTAAGGAATGGCTGGAGTGGAAGTCAATTCCTGCTCACATTTAAAAAGGGCACAGGCTCCTCTAAAACAAACTTTTTTTCTAGCAAACCAAAACAAATCTCCCCAATTCATTTACATGATATCCATTAAAATGCTAATGTCGTGTAGTTAATAAATGGTTGCACTGTGTTCCCCAAGCCCTTTTCCCACACTCTGTAAGCTTTTACAGTTCAAATCTAAAGGAAATTTTCTTAAGTATCCACCTTCTGAGGCAGATACATAAGTCCTATTATGAATTATGGGAATTGTGTGTGCTCACTGCGGACAGACTATGGCCACCAGCTGTGCCAGTTATCCTGATTATATTCATTTCTCATGAAGTGGATAGCCCCTTATCTGGCTTTTTTATGACTACAAATTAGTTCTTAATTACAGTCAGTCATTGTAATTTCAGAGCAACTGCTAGCTCAAGCATTGACCCATTTTAGTGAATTATAAGCAAAGTAGATAGCATAGATTCCTTTATTCCCCAAACACTAAAAAAAAAAGAGAAAATTCTTAAAATTTGGCATTCCTGTTCCACTCCTGCCACTGTTTAGACATTATCACAACTGTTCCCTTCATCTGCTGAAGTTCACCTCCAAATAACAGCTGCCATGAGACTATGTCATGTAAGTAAAAAAAAAAATAAATCAAAACCTAAAAACCTAGGAACTAATGTGAAGATCCTGCCACCCCAATAAATGCAAGTCAAGAATCTCACTGTAGGCACAATACATTCTGTAGCTCGATGCTACAGGAACCAATTGCTTCAGTGACTTTACTCGTGACTGCTTTTAGGTCGAGGGAGAAGAGAATTATGCCACAGCCTCTAATTAACTGTATTTAGAGAGTGTAAGCATTGTAGTGATCTCTATTCAGAGATAGAAAAACTTATGCCTGACTTGAATTGTTAATGCTACTGCTGTGATTTCAGTAGCATCGAGCAAGTTGCAAATCCAGGTGGCATTTACAGTAGGAATCTCACGCACTACATTGTTCTGATGTCACATTTTATACGTGTGCAGCTCTTCGGCATCACCACAGACTCACTCATCTGGTGGTGACTCTGATCTGAAAGCCAGATAAACCCAGTGGAACAAGTGAAATCAGCATTTAATTTACTTGGATACAATTGTTAATAGAGCAAAAACTTCACAGCACATTGTAAAGTGGCATTCTTTCCTTGACTCCAGCAGTCTCAGTGTGCTGGACTGCGCATGGATGTTCAAGTCTTCATTTTTTCATTTCCAACCCACACCTATTTTGCATTGCATATCTTTCCACAAGGGCCTGTTTTCCCACACTTATACCCCTAAACCTCAGCAGGCACCTGTGACAGGTGCCAGGTCCATGTCCTCTAGACTGCACAGCGTGTGTTCAGCACTCCTGGAGGAAACGTCAGTGCCGTGCTCTGCTCATTTCCGCTGCAGGTCTTTGCACTGTGTGCACCGGGTTATGTCTCTGGAAAGGGTGCAGCCTCTCCCCTAATTCCACCAACTCCAGCAAACTGACACAAAGGTCAAGGGAGAGAGACAGAGGCAAGGGCATGGCCTGCTCCACTGCCCACCTGCCCCAGGGAGCAGCAACAGAGCTGCCTCTGCAGTGCTTTTAAGTGCCAAGGCAGAGGAAGCTCCTTGCATCCTCACCAAAGAGTGTGCTTGTCAGAGGAAGCCCCGAGCAAGTATTAGAATTCAGCTGCCAGAACTAGAAAGACCAAGACACAGCCACAGTCCCAGTGTCTGTCATGTTGGGAAGTGAGAAAAATGTAACACATCCACTTGGAGCATTGACAGATACTGAATAGGAGCTGATGCTTTTCCTGCCTAAGAGGTAACACGGAGATCAAAAAAATTCATGCACTTGTATTACACATCTTGCACTAACCTGAGACTAATGCCATGTCCCACAGAGAGCAAATTATTCATTAATTTCTTCAGCAAACACACAGGGATCCATTTTGTTTACTTTAAAGCAAAAACACTGGAAGAGCTTCCACAGTGAAGAAAGACAGAACGAACAAGCCTAACTATCATATGCCAGGAACCTTTTCAGCATCAGTTTTCAAGCAGTTCTTCCTTACTCTTTTGCTTCTGGGCTAATTAATTATACACTAAACATACTGCTAGTGTGATACAAATAATTAATTAAACATGGTCACAGGCTAGAACATTAATTGTGACAATATATTACACTTACTGCTGCCTGTCTCTTTTAGCTAATATGAACTTAGCAACATGCAGGGACTCCAGCCTGGCAAATATGTGTGTATATTTACTGTACTAACAAACTGCACAGAAGAGAATTTCCTCTTTCTATGGGGCAATGTCTGGATACTTGTAAGGAAATCTGCCTTTCTTTATTCCATGATGGGGGCTCACCATTTCCTCGTGTCCCCCCAGATCTCTCAGAAAAAAAAATAAGCCACTAATTTACACTGCTTTTATTTTCAGTGAGGGTTCTCTGAAGAAGCAGGTTCTGAGCTGGTGAAAAGGGCCAGAAAAAGAAGGGGTGGGCAGAGAACGGACAAACTTCAGCAAACGCACCATTAAGCTGATTTTAGGGGTTTCAGAACTGGCAAGCACACAGGTATAATTCTCAGCAAGACCAAGAAGATTCCATAAAGAGATTAGTAACGTTTACCTTGAGCACAGGAAATGTTCTGAGAATTCATCACTTGATGCCTACAGTGCTGAAAACACAGCATGTTGCGGTAGCATTAAGTATTATTAGTGTGCTTACCTGCAGCTCCTGTATCCTACCAGATGGCACCCAGAGCTTATTTTGCTTTCTCTTTTAAAATTACCCAAAAAAATCACCTTATTTGTAAGAAGGCATTATATCCCTTTTTGGTGCATAAAAGATGAAAATGACCATTTTTAAGACAATACTGATGCCCGACGTTCCTTTCCTTCCATTGGGTGGGTCAGGCGTGGTATGTACACAGAACACAGGAGGAGAATCATTCAGAGTACACACTTAAATGATCAAGACCTTTGAGGCAGATTAAACCACACACCCATAAGAGAGAGAATCAAGAGCTAAAATACCTTGCCAAAGGCTGTGGGCTTTTCGTGCTTTTTAGAAAGCAAATTGTGCCACAGATACATTGCCATTTAATAGACACAACATTTAAATGATTTGTGCAGTTACTTTTATGTGTCGTGTGTGGGGATAAAGTGCTTTAAAAATATGATGGTTAATTTTCAGTTCTATCATTTCTCTTTGGCTGGAAAAAAGAGGAGTTTTATGACACCTTTTTTGGCAAGTAGATTTAGCACCTTGGAGAACTGAAGTTCATTCATTAGCATAAGCTTTTATTATAAGCCATAATCTCTTTTTTTATTTCAACTCCTAGGGATGAGGATATCTAGGTACCATCTCCCATCAGTGGTAGATGGAAACATCTCCCATTGGATTTCAGCATTCAAAGCACATATGTGAACCTTAAATGCAAGCACTCTCAACACAGAAGAGAAATATAAGTGAATTATTCTATTTTTTTAATTCTTAGAGAGTAAGTCCTATTAGGAGAGACTGAGGGAGCTGGAGTTTATCCTGAAGAAAAGGTGGCTCAGGGGTGACCTTATCACTCTCTACAACTCCCTGGAAGGAGGTTGTGGGGTTGTAGCCAAGTGGGCATCGGCCTCTTCTCCCAGGTAACAAGCAACAGACCCAGAGGAAATGGCCTCAACCTGCACCAGGTGAGGTTCAGGCTGGACATCAGGAAGAATTTCTTCATGGAAAGGGCTGTTAGACATTGGAATGGGCTGCCCAGGGACGTGGTGGAGTCCCCATCCCTGGAGGTGTTCAAGAAAGACTGGAGGTGGCACTTAGTGCTGTGGTTTAGTTGACATGATGGTGTTCAGTCAAAGGTCGCACTCTGGGAACTTGGAGGTATTTTCAAACCTTAATGATTTTATTTTTTGAAAAAAGAGTTATTTTTAAAATTATGCAAGTTAAAATATCTATTCAGAAGTCAGTAAAATTTCATTGGTACCAAATTTATACTACAAAAGAACAGTCTCACTGATTTCACAGTTCTTATTTCTGGTCTCTTTTGTTTGTTCATGTGATTAGAATATCATCATTTTCCTTTGTTGGATACTTTCTTTTTATCATTTACTTCATCTCATTTATGAGGAGGGACTTTTTACGACTATATCTTCTACAAATCTGTGCTACAGTCATGCCACAAAGCCTGAACTACAGGTTAGGATCCTAATATAGGTCTACAATTCATTTTTCTTGTATTCCCACAGAAAGGAATTTCCAAAAGAACTATGTTCCTACCTGTTTTATAGGATAGTGTAGGCTTACTGAGTGTTAATGGCCTTCAGAAGTTAGGTTTATGGGTTTCTTTCTAAATAAACTAAAGAAATAATAATGAAAAGGATACTTGTAGGATAGGCCATTATACAGAGAGAGGATGCAATGTTAAACACCCACTGCTTTTTATCCCAAGCCAGCTGCCAGGAAGAGGATTCCCATCTCTTAATAACAGAAACTACATCATATGACATCTTCAGCTCTATGCTATCAGTTCAGTTACTGGTGTTAAAATACAGAATGTTCACTGTGGCTTTTTCCTCTAATAAACTTTGTCATTTGGAGGAAGAAAAACCATGTTTTTCAGGACATTATGCTAAACCATTACAGTTAAATAAAGTCTTCAAGGATAGAATTTTTTTTGTATAATATCTATAATAAATAAATACAAGAAGTAATGTAAGTTTTTATCTTGGGATTCCAATTTACCCTTTTTTTTTCTTTTGAGACATAAAAACTGCAATGACACTGTTCATTAAACTGATTTCTTCATTTTTTTTTATGTATTTGGTAGACTTTATCCATATCAGTCTGGGGCACTTTGGCTCTCATTAGCACCTACCATCATCAAAATTCTACAAGCTATTCCTTTTAGGAAAATGAGATACAAAAAAGAGAGACCAGTATGAAGACTTCACAGAAGTGTATTGCATTTCAAGAGAAAGCAATCAGAGACATAATTTTAGTTTATATTATGTTGCTTCCTAAAGACAATGAACTAACGAGAAAAATACTGTCGCCTTCTATTTTAATGTTCATACAAAGAGGGGGGAAAAAAGAGTCATCAGAATAAACCTGTAAAGATTATAAATCTTGCCTGGAGAACAAATGTACCGTGTTATTGTTTAATGTTCTCTTTCCTGTTTGTCATTAGGTGTTTGGCAAATAGAAAACACTGCTTTGCTTTTACTTTACGGAAATATTTCACAACTTCAGATGGACAGTCAGTCGGTACCTCTGATTGCAAGGATTACAATTAACAGGATGAAGATGACAAGGATACAACATATATTCATTTTCTCACAAAGTAAGAAGTATCACATTATGCAATACACCACAGCACTCACACCTCTGACATATTGAGCATTATGGTCAAAACTCACCCTCCCAAAAAAGAGAAGTCACATATTCTTCCTTCACACCTACGTGAAGTGCCCACTAAAGGTAATGGGAAATGAGTACTGAGCTTTACCCAAAAAAACCTCTCTTGTCAGATAAAAGTAAAGATTACAGGACACCACTTTCCATTTTCAAAAGAAGGAACAATTTAGGAATCTTTCTAGGATTTTTTCCAAACTGCATTGATATGCTACTGTACTGACAGCAAGCATAAGGAAATGTGCTTTCCTATATTTCAGCACTTAAGCCCCACTCATAAAAATTAGGTGCTTAGGAACCAATTAAATAGCTTTGCCTTAGTGAGCAGAGTGCTACATGTGAGGGAGAATAGTCACCTGTGGTCCCAGTTTGGATTCATATTTCCCATTAATAGTTCTTTCTTATTAACAGTTGTCAGGAAGAGAAAAAAAATATTTTGGAAATTTAATCAGTCCATCACTTTCAGGAATACTGTGCTGACCCATTTGGAAGGTGAAGTCAGAGCACTGGGCAACTTCAGGAAAAATGAAAAGGAATATATCGTGGGGGCTGCCTTGCTTTTCAGAGATAACTCATATGAAAAATTACAAATTATTTTGGTTTGTATGCAGAGATTGAAGACAAAAGAAACCACTGAGGACTAGTAACTTGGAAGTAACAAGATGTGTTCTGACTTCCTGATTTTTTGTTGTCATGTGAATTGGCTGTACTTGGTAGCTTTTATGTTGAATTTTCATCAGAGGCAGGATAGAAGGAGGAAGGCGTTGAACAGATTTATTCATGGTATCCATGGGTGATCCTCTTTGGGTACAATTTCACCCATTTTTTTTCCAGAGGATATTTACCTCTGAAGTGAGTACTTCAGAATCTTCTGGTCCTCATCCCTGGAGATGATGTCACATCCAGGGGGGTAAAACCCCACAGCAGTCCTACTTGCCTACCATGTCTTTATTACTCCAACCTCCAGATGACAAAGCATTCTGCTCTAGCATGGAACAAAAGATCGTAAAATACATTTTCACAGCAGAGCCAAAATCGCTTTGGTAATAAAAATTTATTTTCTTTTTCTCTTTGAAGGTTACTGCATAGGTAATCCATTATTAGTGGCTCACAGCCAGCAACTGGCTGTGAACTGAGCTGGGGAATAAATCAGCCTACGTAGATAAAGACCCAGAATGCTGGGTATGTGAGCGTGCAAAAGAGGCCCCAACAATGAAAATTTTACTGTTTCTCTAATGCAAATGGTTTAATGTTGTATGACCTCATTCTTTTACTGTCCATTTGGGTGCTTCATGTAACTATTTGAATATTCACTTGAACTGAATTCATTTCACCGGCCGTTTGGGACCTGACGAAAATGCGGCTTCCTCATCTAACCCAAAAACAGCCAAGCATCTTCCAGAGAGTTGGAGTATGAAATATCCATTGCTAAATCTGCAGCTTTCATAGCTGAACTGCTTCTTCACAATGGGGAGAGTGACTATGCATATTCTTGCTTTCCTTTACAACCCTGACACATAGTGCTGTTTGTCACCACTTGATTAATCTGTCTTCAAATCAACTGTAACATTCCACAAATATTTGAGCTCTGACCTTTGGTACCTTCCCAGGTTTCTCCAAATCTTTTACCTGACGATGATCCAAAAACATTTCTTAGTGTTTAATGATGGATGTATCCCTTTGGCCCTGCTTGGCAGAGGATTAGAGAAAAAGAGATATCTCCATATGTAGCTGGGATCTTCCCATAAATCTAACACAAGTTAATCCCCTTGGGAGGATAGATAAAAGCAGTAGAACCCCAAGAACCCCAGATCACAGGTCATCTTCCTTCTTTTGTGTTAGGAGATATCCTGAACAGAAGATACTCCTTCAGTTCCAAAGAACACTGTCTTCCCCAGATCTCTGTCTCCAACCACAGAGACACTTTGGAAAAGGTTCTGAAAAATACTGATAGGTAGATACAGCATAGAAATAAATGTAATAATCAGATTGATCAGTTTTTTCCAGTTTCTGTGACTCTGAAAATTTGTGAACGGCTCCTAAGACAGCAATGGTGTAGATAATTTACATTAATCCTGACACAGCTTCCAAACAAATCTTCCCAGATAAAAAATAGTTATGTTTCCATCTTGGAATTTCCACAATTCACTGAAGGAAAAAGCAAAGCATAAGTGCAATGCCTTCCCTGATTTTTTTCTTTAGAGGGCAAAAATATAAGCCCTACAAGAAAAAAAAAAAAGGCAGCCTATGAATTCTTCTGTGGCTTCTTGGGAAAATTGAGATTCCCATGAATCAACAACAAAATCCAGATATGCAGAATCTAAATACCTCTGTAGACTAATATTTAAAATCCTCTCTGCTCTTCTACTAGTGCTAATTGTTGAGGTCCAGGAATTCCTTATAGTTTAAATCTCCAAAGAGATTTCTTTGTTTCTGTACATGAAGAGTCAGCATAAGGGCTCCTTGAGAAATTAGGGAAATGCTCACAGCACACTGGTAGCTCCATATGTCACCCGTGTGCCCTCTGTACCTATGGCAGTGGCTTTGATCTGCCACTTCTCTAGTGCACTTCTGCTTTCAAATTTGGGAGGAACAAAGAGACTGTCACTGGCTGTAGTTCCCAACACAGAGGGCAGCAAGGGTGTTACACGAGAGTGATAAAAAGACATGGTGTTTGCCATTTGGACAATGACAATTCCTGACATTCCAGCTTGGCCAAAATCTATCTTGATAGTGCAATTGTGCAGAAACCTCCAAAACCAAATTATATGAAGCTATAGCGTGCCCGTTGCACTCACTTTAAGGTATATTTGATTGCAAGAAGTACTCTGGACTGTACCTCAGCAAGATCAAAAGCTAATTTGACTGGAAATTCAGCAAACTCAACAGCAGGCCTGACATCTGACATTGCTCAGGAAAGAATTTTGTCCAGCAATTAAAGCAAAAGATATTTCTGTGACTAACAAGCACAGATGATCTTTTTCATTTGTTTCCAGAGGCAGATGTTTTCTTTGTGTCTCTGAACTCTTTAAAAACGTGGTGAAGGGCAGAACAACAAGCACACACAAATATAAATACACAAGGCTCCAGCCAGATCTGCAGAGCATGGGGAATGAAGCCATAAGGGTATTTAGTCTCTGAAGTCTTCCATTCCCCAGGAGTAAGACTACCTGAAACAACAGCTAAATTCCTACAAAGACTAAGGATGATCCTGCCTTTTGGAAAACACCTTTCTGATCCAAAAGCCTTCATGGCCACAATCACTGCTACCACCTCTTGTTTTGTTATAATTACTCTCAGAGTAAACAAACAGAATACTCATGGAAAAATCTAGGATAATGATATAAAGGCAAGAACACCTGTCATAGTCCAGGAGGATATTGGACTTTGGGGCTATGTAGAACAAAAAAGCAAAACTTAGCTGTGTGTCCATCCCAACAGCATTTTGAAGGTAGCTCTGCTTATTGAAAACTTCTCATGATTTGTACAAACACATTATCCATGTGTTCTATTTGGTCAATATTCTTTCTTTATGTTTTCTACATCCCTGTAGGAATAAATATTAATTCCCAAAATTATTAAAAGATATGAGTATACCATCTCCATCATAAATCTTTTTTGTAAAATACAGAAGTTTCTTGTCTTTCTAAAATGTTGAAATAAAGTTTTATCTGCATAAAAAAACAGATTTCAAGGCCACAGCCAGGGCCATAATCTTCTGGATTATTTTTAGCCAAACATTTCTAATCCAGTTTTTCTTACCAACAGTTGCTTTTCCAAAAGTGACATGACCGAGTAGAAGTGTGTTGTTGACATTTTAGTCTACGTAAACTAGCAGAGGAAAGACCCAGTATGGAGGTGACATATGATATTTACAGTATAGAAAGATCTTGTTACAACCTTTTCCTGTTCCATGAGGGACCTCTCCCTGAGGCAAGTCTATAGTTTTCTGCAGTCAAAAATGGCACACCTTGCTATGAACGGCCTCTCGCTTCAGGGCCGTGGACTCTTCTGTCTGCTCTTGCTACCTCTATCTTGTAGCAATTCTTTAAAGGTTATTCATTGTTATTACATCCCAAATGCCCCTCATTTCTCCCCCCTTGCTCTTACAGTTCCCAGGGAAACTTCAAATAGTATTAACACCTCCCAGCAGCTCTGCTGTATTCCTGTTCCTCGCTGGCTACTGTACTTCAAGGTAGCTTTTTTGTCAAAATCTTTTCAGAACACTCTTTTCCTCCACTATTCCCAAGCTGTACCACGGATCACAAAGGTGGGCAAACACAGCACATAATATACACAGGTGCAACATCACCCTGACAATATCAAATGAACTCTCAGATAAGACATATTTCTCATCTGGACCACTGCCATTATCAGTGTATTTTCATTAATTTATCACTTCCATTTCTGCCTCTGCTTTCTCTTCATAAATATTTTCTTCCCTCGCTAAAATTATCTTTTAAATTTATGCTGAGCCGTAAGACAACGTGTTTATCGTAAATAATTCAGCAACATAAAATATTTGATAAAACTCGGGGGGAAACTAGTTATTTACATAACTAAACTTTCTAACGGATCTGAAGTGGACAATTAGACTTGCTTCATCATCAGAAAACTTCCTCGTTTTTGTCATTGACCAGGACTCCCTTGTGCCAAGTGCTGTTCACTAGATGCTGGGTAAGCAAAGAACAAAAACACAGTCCCTGCCCCAGACAGCTCACCATCTGCAAGACAAGAGGAACACAGACAGATGGAGAAGGATAGAAGGTGACAGGATGCTTGTGATCACTGTTGTAGGCAGCAGTCAGAGCAGAAGAACACTCTTGTCAACTTTTAAATAGGCATCGCAGAAAAGAAAGGTTTTAGGGAGATACAACACTCCTAAGCCACTGGAATGGATCGGTGACTTGCCATTTATTTTTACATTTCAATCTGAACTCTCCCCAAACTCTCAGGTTCTCTCTGAATAAAAACTTGTTGTAAAAACAAACACGGTACAGCCGCTGCCTTCACTTGGAGAAGCTCCACGTGCTGGTAAATCCCCATAATGCCATTTAAACACACATTTAAAGCTTTAGAAATATGTTAGAATACTTTAATAATGTCTACAGGAGTATGCACTTGTATGAATGCAAGATTTATACCAATATTACTGTTGTTAACAGAGGCATGGCTTGAAATTCAGACCCAAACCACTCTGGCAGAAGAAAAAAATTGGTGAACTGACCAAATAAAATTGATGATGATGTAAGCAGGAAGTTTAATCTACTGGAATATATGCCAACTCATCAGGCTAAATTCCACCCCAACCTGCACAGAATTCCTGCTGGAGATGCTCAACATACCAGTAACAAGGACACTGCATTTAGCCAAGATGGAGTTTGCACTTTGCCTCTGCCTGTCTTTTTATTACCTCCTGTAATAGATACAGATGATTTACAGTCAAGGTTTTGAACAAAAAGAGTGATTATAGCTCCAATAAATTGATACGGATAGGAGGGAGGCAAATATATTCCCAACCATCTCTTCAAATGATCTACATTTAAGGAAATTTCATAATTTGCCTTTCTTGGTGAAGAACAAAACATGTATCCTTTAAAAATCTACACTGCCCGATACAGCAGATTCTCAACACTTAAAGTCTAACTATTCTTTAAGTGGGTGTAATTTCACAACAAAAACAAAGCAGCAAAGTATTTCAATTAGCACTCACATTTCAGCTCTGAGAAGTATTTTTTAAAAAAATAATTATTACAGATCCAAACCAGGGGTGCACCCTTTGCAGATGCAAACATAAATTGTGGCTGTAGGGAGGACGCCATGTTCACGCATTTTTATTTTTAATCACAATATATTTGCTGAATTCCATCATTAATATATTTACAAACAAACTGAAAACCACCAACCCAATTTATATACTTTTATGTTTCTCCTATCAGACTAGGCCCCTCATCAGACTGAAGTGATATCAGCACAGGTCATCCTGCTGACATAAATTACAAAATAAACTATACTGAAGGATAGAACCAAACTATAACTAAGTAGATAAACGATTTAACTTTACAATTTGGCACAGTTTTCCCAAACTTCCTGTGCATTATTCCTATCTAAAACTACTTTGTGCACTCTAACCTCTACAGGTTAGTAAACATATCTCTTGCAAAGTAATATTTTTGCACCATGTGGTCCAATCCCAGCTGTGGTTTCAGGTATTACAGCTATACACATTTTACACCCTTAAGTTGTAAGACAGAATTCTCATGTTACTTTTTCCCTATCAAAAACGTGAGCTGCCATAGCCATTTTCACTTTATTTGTCCTCATCACCCCCCTGGTTTATTTACCTGTGGTAATATCTCAAACCTGTAAAAACACCTTGCTGCTGTCATAAGCTGCAGAGGTGCCTCTATTGCCTTCCAGTGTCACTGCACAGCCCAGGCTTAACATAAAAGGCAAATGCTCCCACCCATGTGTCAGCAATATGATAAACAGCAATGATGGAAGGCAGAAAAGAGGCCTGTGTGTTTAAAGGTGTTTGTGTAAAACTTCCCCCCTCCCCTCTGATACATCAAAGAGGGTTTGGTTCTCTGAAGCATCACAAAAGACAGGCCACGTGGTGCTGCAAGCTGTGACAAGCAGAGGTCTGCTCTCTGCACACACTGCATGGAACACACAGGTGTCCCAGAGCCTGGAAGGGAGGAGGAAGGAAGACACAAGCGTTGGGACGAGGAAGAACGGAGCGTAACAGGAGAAAGTGAAGCTGCAGGAGTTAAACAGACAGGAGGTTAAGCCTGACAGTCAGACAAAAAGTACAGCTTCTTCCTGAAGAGCCCTGAGCAGCTGAAATGAAATGGAGAAAAAAGTGATTTGGTTGAGGGAAAAAAAAAACCAAACATGAAAAACATCAACAGAGAAGAACACGAGAGAAAAGAAAGCAAAGCTGAGATATGCAGGGGTTCTGGAAACAAAACTAAAATCTCCCCAACAGCATAAATGCAAAATGGGGACAACCTATGAATAAAAATGGTTAAGATTAGGCCTCAGTTTAGTGCTGGCACAGTTAATATGCTGCACCAGGTTGAAGGAAGATAACAGCTGCTGCCTGCTCTGCTGAAGTACCCACCTAGTGAAACGCTCGCTCAGCCCGCAGGAAGAACTCGCCTACAGCCACCAGCACTGGAGACATTTGTGTGATTAAATATTCTGGGAGACATGGAAATATTTGAGCAAATGAGAATGTATTCCAGCAGAAGACAATCAGAGACCAATGCCATATTGTAATAGCAGCCATAGGCAAGAAAGGAATAAAAAATAAGCATTCTTTATAAGGAGAAGTCTTCAATGTTTGTAGACGCAAGAAAAAGAGATATATTACACCTGCAGCAAACTACATAAATAAAAGGAATTGTATTAGTAGGAGCTAAGTAAATATTTGTTAAATAACACATAATAGGCATTTTGATTTTTGAATTTTCAGCCATTCTTTTCAAATGCCTCTAATGATTCAGTAGCTGAATTTACTAATCGAGAGGGGGGGGAAGTCTGAGTCTCCAGAAAGCAGCCTAGATGCTAGAAGGATGAATATTCTGAATTAAGATATCTTGGTCACAGGGTTTAATTTACTCAGTTTGCCTCCAAGAATTGTAAACTTGGGTGGGCAACTTGAAGACTGTTTAACCTCATCCCTAATCCATATACTACAAACGTAGTGATTCTAAAGAAGCTGTTAACTGAACAAAAAAAAGAACAAGAATCAGCTGTCTACCATATGTTTCATGCTTATTTAAACAAAAATATCCATTTTGAGCTCAATCTAATCTCCATCCAAGTCAATGGAAAGATTCTTATCGGTTTGAACAAGTTCTAGAATAAAGTTCATGTGGGTTTACGTGTAGAACCCGTGTTGAATATCAGCCCTACAACTGTCCCAAACCTCCTCAGTTGAAACACTAAACAAAATTGGTAAAGCTGGGCTTAGTTAGTGTGTGCTGGCCTGTTCAAACCTCAGGCTCCAGGAATTCAACACAAGAGTGGATTCCTTAAACTCCTTTCACAAGTTTAAGTAAGAGCTCATTTGCCCACTCAGCTACCTGCTATGTTGATGTAAAAAATCTATTTGAGCATAAAGAACTCATTGCTTTGGTTCCCTGAAGGTAAACCCTTTCTCATTTCAAGATGTCTTCCAATTTGCATTCATTCCAGAAGGAAGACTTTGAGGAAAAGGGAATTAGTTTCTTGAGGGCTAAATAGATTCCCTAAAATTTGAGATAAAACCTGGCTTGAGCAAATAAAGGTATTATTTAACTGTATTAAATATTTGGATTTCAATTTATTCAAATATCTTAATTATTTGAATTTAAATACAGTATTTAAATATTTAAATATAGTGTTTGACTGGATATTAATTAAAGATATGGGGAAGCATTACTCTGGAATACAATGTAGAACAGCCCTCAGGAAGCTATATTAGCCTTAGTTCTGGAATAATATCTTTGTTGCTCCTCACAAAAAGATGGAGGATCGTTCTAATTGTATCTACTTCAGATGACCTGTTTCCTATTTGGCTTTCAGGTGATTAAAGACTTGCACAGAGACTTCACAAACCAAGCATTCTGTCATACAAATACTTCCATGCAGAGCTACTACTGTCACCAGATCCCACGAACCTAAAAAAGGTGACATTTACCCCACAAAACCAAACTTTTTCCTCTTACAAAACGTTGTTCTTTGACAACACCGGCTGTGAGTTCCTTCTTTTTCATTAAGTAGTGACATCTTACATATTTTGTTCTATTCAAAGCAGATACACAAAAAAAAACCAAACAAAACAAAACTAAAAATAAACCACAAAAACAAGAAAGAGGAAAGATCTCTGATACTTGTATCTGACCTCCAAAGAGTCATTACACAGCTACTGGGCCCAGAACATTTCAAGAAACCAGATCTTTTTCCCTACATGGAAGTCACAACTGGGACATGATAGCTTTGAAAGCCAGTCCACAGAGATCTGCTGGAGTAGCCAAAGCACAGCAGCCTCCTTGTCAATGCCCAGAGGAGGAATTCTGACCCAGTCAAGCGTGGTTGTGACAGATACAGTGACAGACAGAAATAAAGTGTCTTATATAATTTGCCCGCCTGCAATTTAGGCTTTGCAGCAGTCCTTAATCAAATTCCAGCAAATGAGCAGACGGAAATCCAACAGCGTTTGAGCTGCAGCCTCCACAAATACTGCAAACATACAGTTGGAAATGTTAAAACACCATCAAGTGTCTGGAAATTTTCAAATCTGTGAGAATTAAAGCCCAGCTCTTCAGCCCCTCCCTCCCCAAAGGGGCTGTGCTAGAGAGCACAAATGAAAGGTTTCTACCAACAGGTGGGCAGATGTAAATTGATTTTCAAGTGCCCTCCTGCCTAGGTCTATATAACCCAATGAAATCTAATCTTATCACTTACTAAATTTAACTGTTTTGACATTAAGGCAACGCTGAAGATAACCATTTTCAATTGTCTTCAAAAGAAGCCAATTTTTCCTTTTAAAGTCAGTCCACTCACTCAGTCTGAACTGGCAATACAATAAGCAGCTGACAGTGCAGTACCAGCACAGCAAGGGACATAAAAGAAATTATATTGACTGAGCCCACACAAGGAAATCCCTCAACAATGTGAGAGAAAATGGGGTTTGAACACAGAAGCTGCACATCACTGTGTTATCAGTCATCCTTTGCCTCCCCAGTTACAGCAGAGCCTGTTGGCTGCTGTGCTCATACATGAACTGCACACACATTCACACACCACCCTCCTCCTCCTCCTCCTTCTCCTCTCCCAAATGGTTGATGCTATCAGGATTTCTGCAGTGCATGATCCAGAGATGGGTGGCCTCACTCCTCCAGCTGCCTCTTCCTTTTTGTTTTGGGTGAGAAGTGAGACAGGGAAGCATAAAAAACTCATATTTGTTTTGGTGTCGAACTGATTTTACTTTAAGCCAATGACAAGATTTTCATGAGCTTCAAAGGACATGGCAGTTGATCCTCTTTGTGTCAAGGTATATTCCAATGCTAGATTAAACTTAGCATTTCTTTCACAAGTTTATTTTCTCGTCCCAGAACACTGGCAAAGAATGAATTCTATGCTACTACATAATTCTGTTATTTTCTGTCAAGATACTTCCATATAACTAGATGGCTACATTAGAAATATTACCTTTAATCAAAAAGAATTGCCAAATAATATGTGGATGAAATTTCTTAGTATGAAGATGTAGGTCTAAATGTTTTGATTGCATTATGTGAAACTCATAAAATGAAATTTCTACACTATAAAAGCATTTTTAGTAGATTACAAAACACTTAAGTGGTGGGTAAGACTAATTCAATAAAAATCAATAGGAAACTGATATGATTATGCTTGTTCCATTTTTATTTCCACGTCATTTATCATTTTCTCTCAAAACACATTCTTGTATTTTTTTATGAAATTTTATTTCTATAAGCAACGTTATTCATGTTTCTTGAATTTGACCAAGAAACTTCAGAGTACTTGTAATCTACTTTATTGGGCTTCTCCATTAAAGTTCTGACCTAGCTGGCCACAGCTAATGGAAGAAACTGTTGTGTGAGGCAGGTTTTACTTAAGATGAAATAAAGAATCTGTATTTCTCTCCTAATGCTGCAGCCGCATGTCAAAGTAAATTATTTAAACAAGTAATTCTGCAAGCAAATGTCTCCATTAACTGCCAGATTGTGTACAAGAGCAGGAGGGCAGCCCTGCTCCAAGGCCAGGCACAACTATCCCTCCTACACTCTTCTACATGAGGGTAGAGAAATTCACTGCACTCTGCAACCTGAGTATGAAGAGTTTATGAGAGAAACATAAAACAAAAAAAAAAAGGAGCAATCTCCATAAGCTGAATCCTGAAGTTCCGTATTCAATTTAAACTCGATCAAATTTCCCTTTCAATAATATTTAAATCTTGTTCACCAGAGACGTCAAAGTACTCTACAAAGCAACATAAGCCTTATTATGTCACTGAAGTTAAAAGGAGATTGTCCTGAGGAAGGAAAGAATAAGGATTTCAGGATTTGTCTCAATAAAAGGTAGAAAAACCTGCTGGAGTTGAACAGATCTTTTACATCACAGAAAAAAGAAAAGCTAAAACTGTAATATGTTTCTTTTTTTCCCCATCAAGTTTTCTTTATCAAATTAGTAAAAAACAGCATGACTACATCTTCTAATACTGAATATGTATCAGAGCATTTACTTACTTATGTCATGGTTACATGTTTGGGGACGTTTTCTAGTATCAAGGAAAATTTTCAGATATCAGTTTTTCTATCATTTACAGAAGAGACTGAGAACGAGAAGAGTGATTTACAAGAGAGCAACAGAACAATTTTGCCATCCATCCATGCGGAAAAAGGATTTTTGGAGAGTACTGAGTACAATTACAACGTTCTTTTCTAATTCAGTTTAGCAGCTACAAACAAAGCACTGCGAGATGCAACCATTGTCCAGGAGTCCCTGTTGTAATGCCTGGGATACTGGAGGACCCTCAGAAAAGCTGGACACACAATCTCCCCTGAAATATAAAAGGCAGTCAATGTCTGGGACCACCAAGACATTTCGACCCTGGGACATAACAGCTTGTTATATCTGAGGACAGGCACATGAACCTCAGCTGGAAGACAAAGTTGCTTAAAAAAGTCTTGGGAAAGGCTGTGTGCTTTAGCAATTCCCAGCAGGGAATCCTTGGAGGGGTCAGTGAAACCAGGAGAGCTCAGGAACAAGAGCAGACCTTAAACATAAGCAGTATGGCAAGGACATCATTTCCTCTAGGAACACCTAGTCCTAAGCTAGAGCTCAGAGAAGATTCCTGAAGTCCATGAAAGAATCACTGAAGGAGCATTTATTTTCAGAGTATGGGTTGTACTCAGAATGGCCAGGAATTAACATCTCTGCACATGAATTTGGCAGCTCTGGGCAAGCACTGAACCGAAAGCACAGAAAGAACCTCAGTGACCAAATCTCAGGTACCTACCAGACTTCAGACATCTGATGGTTTGAGGGGTTTCATAGATCACATAAACTAGGGAAATAAATCCAAATCCAAATGTAGACACCATTTGCTTGCCAGTTCCTGGAGGTATTTTTTTTTAAAATCACATCCTTGCTATCTGTAATAGGAGGCAATTATATATTTGGACTTGAGAACATGTAATATTTTGCAAATTTACAATATAAATATTTCTCACAAAGTTGTAATTTTCTTCAGGTGATCATAAGAGCTACAGCACACTCATCTGACTAACAATGCAGGAAGATATATACATATTTCAGAATTAATGATAGGGTGCTTAAAGCAGCTTGCAATAATACTCTGAGAAGAATAAGAGGTTGTCATTAAAAAAAAAAGCAGAGGAAAATTTTGGGATTGCAAACTAGAATTATTCTGCATAAGTAGTTCTACTTGGTACTTTTTAAATATGATTTAACTTTGCTGATGTCAATGAACAGAAAGGCATATTATCAGATACTATTTTGTTTATTGTCACTTAAATGGCTCTTGAGTGCTGGAGGTATCTTCCTTAGACTGGTAATAAAACCACGTATTTAATGCACTGATGGCTGCATTTTTTTGCCCATCTTCACAACACACTTTTTACTAATGCAGGTAGAGGAAACTGTAAAATAAATTTTGCTGTTTCTGCAATGACAAGGTCACCAGTTCCAATTCAACATTGTTTAAAAAAAAATAGATGGCATTAGAGCTTGGGAAATTTATTTAACATTCCCTGGCCTGCAGTCTAAGCCCCTTGTTACAGGCAAAAATGCCAGTGGTAACATACTCTAAAAGCCTCATCTTCTACAATTTAAAGGAATAAAACATTTGTGTATCACTCACAGTATGAGGTATTTATTTATAATGTTGCAAACTGTCAGCTCCTGTTTTGTTTCTATTATATATGGGATGTCAGGAACTGTCAAGACTAAGAGCTTTACCAAGGGACAGGCCATGTAAAGGCAGTGGATCAGGCAGATGGTGAACATGCACCATTACAGCAGCTCTTACAGAGCAACCAGGGGATGGTGGGGCACTGCAGCCCCCAGGGTGGCACCTGAGCACGACCACCTTCACTTGGGGTCATGTGGGGATTGCTCAGACTAGAAAAATGAGGAATTTAAAACGATACATACACGAATATATCAGGGAAATTGGGAATTAAGGAAGGAGGAAAAGTGTTTATACTAAATTTAGGCTGAGAATTAGTTGACTATTTCTAACCATCTGAGAAGCAAAGTTGTGGAAACCTGTCTAACTATGAGTGCTGGGTTAATAACCCAACCCATCCTAATCTGTGATGCTCAGTCTCTGAAAAAAAACATTGTCTGTGTGTCTCCATGGAAGAGTGTCAAAGATATCAACTCACTGAGAACAAACAAGGACACGAGAAGCAGATTAGGAGCATTAGCACAGTTCTCCACCCACTGTTTGCTTTCTCGTCTGCGCTGTGCTTCCTCTTTCCTCCACAGCATGACCGAGAACT
The DNA here is from genome assembly GCF_001604755.1 of Lepidothrix coronata. Classification (NCBI taxonomy): domain Eukaryota; kingdom Metazoa; phylum Chordata; class Aves; order Passeriformes; family Pipridae; genus Lepidothrix; species Lepidothrix coronata. Next base: position 1,371,660 of record NW_016690192.1, read on the forward strand.
TTATCAAACTGATTTTTGGAATCAGTTGTTCCCTCTTTCTTCACACTTATTTTATCTCCTTCTTTACTCTGTATCCACTCTAAGTCCTGCCCTCGACTTTGTCCAGTCCACCTCTTTCCCCACCAAGACTATTCTCTTTGAACACTGCATTCCCTTTCACAATTTAACAGTCCTTTCCTCTCCCACACATCCTGGCACCCACAATTTTTATTCCCATCTGCTGCTTTATGCCTAGGATTGAAATATTTACCAGAAACATAGTAACTAGTGAACTAAATGAAGAAATGGAGCCCATTTTCGAGAGACAATATGTAGAGAGCAAACCAAATCATCTTGTTCGTCTTCAGACACATAAGATGATACCTTTAATACATACTAGTAAGCCAAAGAAGCAGCATTTGGCAGGGATGAAGTATCTAAAATGAAGCCAAGCCACAGTAGCTTTAAGAAGACTACCCCTTTATGACCCAGAGATACACATTTGTTGCAAGAAAGAAACTCCTGAAAATTTTATCACTGCATATGCAAATTCCTATAAACTGTGCTGTTCTCAAACTCCAACCCATGTTTTCTTTCATTCAACCAATGCTGTATAATAAACTTGAAGAGTCCTTACTCGTTAGGCTTTGTGGGGAAGAAAAAACACTTCATCTTTCCTTACTGCTTTATAACATCACGGCGCTTTTGTGCTCCTGAGACGAGATTACAGGTGACAGCAGAAGAGATTGGCAAAAGACTAATAGTCTGTCTTCAGAGTGCTGCTCTACACTGAATTGTTCCACCAACATCTCCTGCTTCTCACTGCTTTTAGAAATGGCATCTGAATGGAAGTTGGCCTGGTCTTGGCTGTTCCCCTCATGTTCATCCCATGTTTCTCCAAGGCACTTCACTGTACCCAGCCTAAACATATAAACTTACTGAGTAATAAGAGAAACCTTAACAAGCCTGATATAGCTGTTACACCATGCCCCAATCTGCCCCATCATGCCCACTGTAACAAGGAAACTGTGCTTCACACAGTCAACAAAGGAATGAAAAATTCAAGTGGCACAGGAAAACAGAAAAGGAGGATTCCTTCCCCTGTGCATTATCATTTGTGAGCAGACCTGGGCTGCAGAGACCAAATACCACCAGGTTGAACCTGTAGGCTTGCACACAAATAGATTCCATGACAGGTTAGTCCATTTGGGTGATTGCTGCAGTAACTGCTAATTTTCTGTTTTCCTAAGGAATATTTTGCCCTTGCTTTTGCGTTTCCCTTTTCCCCAGACCTGCTTCTTCTGATGTGTCTGTCTTCTGGGGGAAAAGAATTCACTGATACGGCTCTACAGAAATTAGGAATAATTATAACCCTTATGTGCATTCCCCAAAAATAGAAACCCTAAAGTTTTAGATTGCGAGAGGTCTCTTGCATCCAGATTTGTATAATCAGTCTATTCAATGATGAGGACAAACTTGCCCTTAGTTTAACACAGGGACTGCTGTGGGTACATTTAATCCTGCACTTGGTTCTCTTCACTTTGTACAAAATGGAGTAGAAAAACCATTTTGCTTCTTTCCATGCTAATCACTTGCAAAACACCTGTATCCCCTTTGTCAACTGTGCATCCTTTATTAGTGTCGGCGAATACCATTTAAACAGAATTCTCACAAGTCCCAGATATGAAAGAACAATCAACATGTCAACTCACATATTAGTAAGAGACTATCACACATCAGATCTTTCCAGTGTTTGTGATTCTATTGGGATAATATGGATTGAAATAGTATATCACAAACACAGAAAGGAAGGTCTCCAGTGACAACAGTACATCAATGATGTCAAAACACTGTCAAATAAAGCTATTATTCTTCCAGCTGATACTTTCACTTGCATAGTTTGCCATTGTTATGTTGTAATTTTCCCTGTATTTTCATTGTTCAAAATTCAACCAATTATTAATTTTATACACGCACGTCAGTTCAGACATTAAACACGGGAATATTTTAAGCATTCAAGAGTTACGCTGTTCATTACAGAACTGCCTTTTCTCTTACAAAACCCTTTCATGCCATTCAGGGTACCACAAATGTAACCTCTTTGTTTATAAACGTGACTGTACACATACACGAAAACTGGAGGGAAAAAAACCAAGTAAGGAGTGTACTCTGTAGCTGAAGACATTCAATTTGAAAATAGTTTATTTCAGTTTATAATGAGCAAAAATATTTTTATCAGGAAAAACTTTTGTAACATTATGCCATAAAGCCCTCTCTGAGTACAAAATGAGAAGACAAGACTTTCCTGGAAAGATTAGTGAAGTCATCCAAACAAAGCATCATAGAAATGCTTTTTAAGTGCTCTCATTAGTTTGTACATGCTTTGAAGTTACAGTGTACCTTATAAGTAGGTCATTGCATGTTAGTGGACAGAAAAATATAAAAAATATAAAATATAAAAAAAAAAGTATCTCTCTTTTAAAAACAGTAGATAAGCAGCAATCCAGTGACACTCTTTCTGATTTATTATTTTCCATTACATGTGTAACTTTGAGTAAACAGAACCCTAAGCTTTAAATACAACATCGGAGGAAAGAGAGTATGTTGCCCAACTTGGTAAAGTATATGAAATACTGGATGAAAAGCAATTTCTTAATACAAGGTATTATCAGTCCTAAAAAATCAGAAAACAATATCCTTGCATACTGAAGTGCTGAGCACACAAGTCAGTAAGGAATTAATTACAAATACTGCTAGCCAGGACATCCTTCCTGCTGCCTCTGAGCTGTTTTTTGAAAATGTTTACCTTTTCTCTATTATTGGACAAAACAAAACGCAAAATATAAAAATGTCTTGCACTTCTTACTTACGGAAAGAAATAAATCAGTCTCTACTCACTGTCCTGTCCTGCAGTACTCGTATATTAAAGTCTAAGAGTAGAGCAATTAAACACAGATAGATATCTCTTTAAGCCCCAGTCACAGCTGACATCCCTGAAGACTAAATCCCTTGAAACACATGGATTTTTCGGGCTGAAAGACAGGATAATATAAATAGCTGCAAAGAGACAATTCAATAATTATATGACAATTTCACCCGGTCTAAAAATATTCATAAAGCAGAGAGGTTTGGTAAGTTTTTTAGTCTAGAAATATGACTATGGACCAATGATTATATTCCTGGTTTGAGTATGAAAAAGCCACACAATTTTTCTCTGTTTATAAGACACAGACACATGCAACATGAAACAAAATATAATACAGGTTTTCTGTCCAAACAATTCTCTGCATATATCTCCGTAATGGCAAAATGAAAACAGTGATTCTTTCTCCTTTAATCTCTGTACTTCCTTTTGAAGATAGCATTGGGCTGTTGTTTGGGGTTTGTTTTCTTTTTTCTAAATGAAGCAAATAATACCTTTGGCACATTCTGCCAACGCTGCTGTCATTTTGCAACCTGCCCGCAGAAAACCTGTCTCCACAGTCCTTCTTTCATCTGCTCAACATCACTCCTTCACAAGAAGCAACTGCACTTGCAGCTGCACCAACACCCTGAGAACACCGAGCCTGACTCTTGGGCTAAAGGCCGAGATTACAGGGGAACAGGACCTGTCTGGGGAGGTGATGTTGCCCTCAGGGCTGCCTCTGGCAGCCAAAGGAGAGTAAATCAGAGGCTTAGGACACCCCTGGAATCCTAAGAGAGGACAGTGTCCTTCCTAGGATACGGTAAGCAGTACTGTCATACTCAGATCTTATAATTGCAAATCAAGAAAGTCATTATTTTTTTATATGATAGTTGCTGTAACAGATTCCTAATCATAGCTGGCACTGGACATACATGTGGTGCTTGTGCTGAAATGATTTTTAAATAATCCCAAAGAGATTGTGTAGATTTAAGGTAATGCTGTCAAATTAGAAGTAATAGTGCTACATTTAAACAGGAGATGGCTGTTTATGATGTCCCAGCCTTTTCCCTGGGACAGCAGTGGGGTGGTGTCAGGGTGTACCACGTGAATTCTGTATTTCCTACTACTAAATTAACTCAACTATTTGAAATGATTCTATGGTTCTAACTAGGGGAGAAGGCACAAAGAGCCTTCTCTAGCTTGTTGTGATGCTCTAAGACAAATGCTGAAGAAAGAGATGGCATATATTATTCAGCCAAGTGGCGTCCCTGGGTACAACACGAGCAAGATTTTGACCCCAAAACACTTTCATGCTTAACAGTTTGCTTATTTCCTCCTACAGCAATTATATCAGTACATCTGTTAAAAAAAAAAAAGGGAAGAAAAAATAATTCTTACAATCCTTAACCTGCTCAGAAGATGGATTCTCCATGTCAAGAGACTTTAACAGTACCCTAAAGCAGCCAAATAAGGCACATCTCACATCCTGCCCTCAGAATTTTCTTTGACCTTCATGCACTGAAATAAACTGATTGGTTTTGAGAAAAGGAACAAAAAACAGCCCAAAAAGTTCTCCTCCGAGAATCAGTTTCAATAAACTTGAAATGTAAAAAATATTATCATATTTTGAAAGCAAACTCCATAAGTCTGTAGTCTGTCCAGATAAAACTTTCTTCCAACAGCGGAGAGTTTTTAAAAATATTCACTTTTATGGCTATTTAGTTTGCATTTGAATTAAATTAATCAGAAAGGCATGCTAATGTATATTTATTTGGTTCAATCATTGCAAGCTGACTTTATTTGTGAAGTGTTATATACATCTTGCTGAGTCTAACACATTTCTGTTTAATGAAAATAATTTTCACTAAGTCAAGTATTTTTCCTCGTGTGATCACTCTCAATAGTAATTTCCTGTTGTTATTCTCTTCTCCTTAATCTAAATTCTGGTCAACTTGCTTAAGTAAGTAGTAATTTGTCCTTCTGTGCATGATGGTCATGGTCTCTCATCACAGTTACAATAGGTTTTCCTCTGTAATGGCAACTTCTTTTGTGAGAAGAAGAGCTCCTCTTGATGGTGATGACTAAATTATGTGTATATTAGAAAACATGCTGTAGATTAAAAACAGAGCTGAGTGGACATTTTATGCTTCTTGTCCATCAGAGCTTGGAGGGGAGAAAAAAACCACAAAAAGAAGACCTGGGGAAAGACTTCTGAAAAAGTCTTGTAAACTACAGCCACTCCCCAAGTGACCAACGCAAATCATTTCTGCTTCACTGGGAATCCTACAGTGGGGAGGAGAAGGCTAAGGCAGGTATTCCCTAACTGGTTTCCATGACATTTTATCCTTTAGGGAGAACTAGAAACAGGCTGTGATGAATTAAAGGTGCTGTGGAGTTACATCCAAGGGTTTTAGTGCGTTCCACACTCACCTGCACATTCTGCATAGCCCTGCAGTCCAGGAGCCTGAGTTCTGGTCAACCCGAAACTAATTCTTTCTTGGTAGACAAGTATATTTCTGTAGGGTGAAGCTCCATTCAGCACTTGTCTCCAAAGCATTTAGAATCTTATTATAATCCATGTGACCTGCTTCTATTTTAAGTGAAGTAATTCACCAAAGTGACGCTGATAATTCTAACTAAAGTTTTGCAGTCAATCACAGAAGTATTGTGTGTGGAGATTTCTTTCTCTCTCTTCTTTTTTTTGGGGGGTGTGTGTGTATCTCAGTACACTACAAAAGTAGAAATTAATCTTGCCCCAGTGCAGTTTAATTGAATACACTGTATACACCCTTAAGACACAGGTCAGGCTGGCAGTAACTGTTAAATTGTCACAATTGATTTCTTAGATGCTAGAAAAAGGTGTTCTGAGAAGGATGATACTTGTATATTACAAGTTTTAAAATATTTGTTTTATAAGTGCAGGGACAAGATCAAGTAAATCTGATATGATAGGAACTCACATAGTAACTTGCACCAGGAGCAAAAGGATTAACTTGTGATCTCAGGCTATTCTGCCATGAACATCTGTGTCAGATAGTTTTAAAAATAAATTTTTTATAAAGAATCAGGAGACTGGTTGATCTTTCATGTGATCTTTCATGTGATTCTTTTCTGTGTGACACTTAAGAGAGACCCAATACCTTCGTGCTTCCCAGACTCAAAGTGTGAGATGACCTTTCAAAAATCACTTCACCATGGTATGCCTCAGTTTCCTATCTGTAAGGTAACAATAATATTTCTTATTATGTACATAAGTATCTTAAAGATACACAATTGAATACTTCAGTATATACAGCTTTAGCTAACAAACAAGATTCTTAAAAATGTATAATTAACTGAGAAATAAAAACCCCATTCTGCTCAGCATTTGTTCAGACCCACCAGGAATACCATGTCTAGTTTTGGTCCTCCCCAGCTCAAGAGAGACACTGAAAACCTGCCAAAGGTCCAATGGAGAGCCATGGAATGATTAAGGTGCTGGAAAACTTAAAATATGAAGAAACACTGGGGGACTTGGGTTTATTCAGCTTAGAGGGCTGAGAGCAGTGAGTGCAAACACTGGCCCACCAAAATTGTACCTGATGTTGGCAAAAGCCATGTCCTGACAGATCTTAACTCTGCTGAACAGCATGCCCCTAAAAACATATAGTTTGTCTTGCTCTGGAGCATTACAAATATAAGAAATGCAGGAAAGACCTCATGGCATTTAAATAGCCAATCTCATTGATCCATTGCAGGCAGAGAGATCAAATCCTTGACTGTCCACTCCAGACTTTGTGAGAAATGTTTGCCAATAGGCCTTGTCAATGTATTTCTAAAGCACAGGAGATGAATCACAGATATTGTTATTCTGTGAGAAAATGCTCTATTTCCCCAGACAAATCACCCCCCTGCATTAAGGAGCTGATGTGACACTTCCTTGCTTGTTCATGCAAAGCACTGCTATGCTGTTGTCTGTCATTAAATGGATGCTTTAACCAGCAACTGGCCAGGAGCTTTCTCAATCACTCTGAGACAGGGCAAAGATTGAGTCTCTTAGCACAGTAAACCATCCCGAGAACATCCCCTGAACTGTGTGTTGGGATGGATATTCTGCTGCTGGCTAAGGTAATCCTATATTGTCCAATGGCAATGGAACTGGGAAAAAACAGAAGTGATCCTCAAAGCTGGTAGGCAAAGCAGAAGAACTCTGATATCTGGGCAGGTCTTAAAATCAGTAAATTATCCCATAAATAGGCAAAGGTAAACTGACTGAAGGACAGTCACCTCTCATCTGGAACACCATGACTGTGTATTCCAGGAATATGAAGTTGTGCTACATCCGTGGAATGAGGATAGACATCATTATCAATGAGGCTGCTTGTTCTTGATAGATTGCCTGGGAACATCCAAAGACCCTAACACAGGAATTTTTTGTACGTGCAAAATTTAATGTGTTCTTGAATTTAAAGTAGCACACCCTTTAAAACAGAGGAAAAGCAAAAAAAAAACCTGAGCACTAACCAGAGTAGCAACAATAATACTCTTCATATATGGGTCACATGGAAACGACAATAACAAAATGGTAACTTAAAACTTCCATAATGCACAGCATCGGTAATGCTGTCAGAAAATCAATTCAGACAAATTTAAGCCTCATATTGAATCCACTGCTTTTCAAAAATGTTTCAGATAATCCAAAATGCTCCTCCATGCCAGGAATTTACCCACAGCTGTATGACATGTTGGCAGTGACAATTTCCTTGAAGTGTAGGAAGGGATAGGTAGGAATGCATTTGCAAATGTAATAGGCACAGGAAAAGAAAACCTATATATGGTGAGTGGCATTAGATGGCCACACAGAACTCTTCCTGCTCAACCAACCTGACTATGTGCACAATGCAACAAGCTTTGACATTATTTGAAACTTTACTATGTGTTCCACTGTAACACTCACAGGTCTATCCAAGATGAAGAAAAAAAAAAAACTACACCTTTCCATCTAAGAAGGGATTCTGGAGGCCATCCAATTATTAATTTTACTAGGAAAATTGTTTAAAAAGGGTGCAGATTAAGATTGTGAAGCACACAATAAAACAGTGGCCACAAATATTTTTGATGCTGCTTTAGAAGGAGCAACTAGTTGGAGATTTTACTGTCACATGAATGTAAATTATTAAAACACAGGCCATAAAATACAGTTTCCACCTGCCAAAGAATTAATTTAGACCACTAAAAAGGTCTAAAAATCATATAGTTATAATAATATTTATCTATTTTTATATTAAAATAATATAATCAGATTATAGGCAGTAAGGTTGCAGTTGACCAACAAAAAGTGGCATTAAATCCTCATTTTCTCTCCATTCGTGTTAGACCAATACTCAGTTTTCTATTTTCTCAATTTTCTGAGGGCTGGAGAGATTTTTTTTGACATACTGAGGTTTACTTCCTCTGTAGCATTATACACACCTCACTTCAAGGAACTTATAAATTTATTTAAGAGACTCACCTAGCAGTCTTAAGGGGAAAAGATACATCCCAAAATCAAACTCAGAGAGTAATATTTTTCACATATGCATCTCACCTGGGGAAATGAAAAGGCAAATCCAGATGTAAATCTTGCATTAAGGGCAAAAGAAAACTTAGGAGTGACTTTTCAACATGCAGCTGGACAAGACATAGGACACCTTCGTGTTATGAAAGAGCAGCTGATGCACAAAGTTTAACAGCTACAGGTTCACAACAGAGAGAAGCAATAATCACATTTAACTAGCACTATGGAACCTCCAAATCCAGAGGATTGTAGAGGTCATACTCTTACATATTCTAATTTTGTGAACAAAAAAAAAATCTGTAGAGGTTTTAGAGATGATTGGTACAGGCTGTATTGCCACTTGGGAAAAGGAAAGAAATTAAATAAAAGCAAGTTTGATGTGAGTTAAAGAAGAAGAATTGTCACAGGTGAGGAGAGACTTGTCTGTGAACTGAAATAAGATCTTAATCTTTGTTTTAAACCATGCACCAGAAGTGGAGAAAATACTTATCTGCACTTCAGGCAGGACTTTGAAGTGTGCTGGAATACTTTTCTTCCTCCTGAGCTATTGGAAAAAATGTATGGATAGTCTTTTCTAGGAATGCAATCATAGGAGGTTCAAAAACTTGCTCTACTCTTCTTAACAAGTAAAATAAAACTAGAAAGCTTTCCCTTTGCATAGATTTTTAGGCAAAACAGGAAAAAAAAGTAACTCAATTCAGACTTATGCAGGCAGTTCTATGCCTATAAAATGCAGATGGTTAAGGAATATTTCTGTGTTTACTCCTACAGTGACATTTATACCACAGGTTATTCACATTTGCCTGCTACCTGAGACTCAGGCATTATGTAAAGGATGCATGATATACTTGCAATTTTGTATTCAAGAGGAGTTGCTGTGCTCTAGGCATCCTAGACAGCAAGCAAACTTACGTTCACCAGCCATATTTATCTAAAACTATGACACAAAGCTGATTAAAAACAAAACCAATTTTTAAATACAAATTATGAGAAGAAATAGAATGAAATCAATTGATATTGCTCTCAACTCTGATAAGTGAAACAAGAAGATAGTAACATCAGCTGTTTCTTGAAGCCTTGCTGTAAAACTCAAAACCACAGTGCTGGAATTAAAAACACTCAGGCCTCGTTCTTCAAACACATCTGAGATGCTTCTATCATCTTTTTTTTTTTTTTTTTTAACTTTTAAGGCAAGGAGTTGAAGCCTAATGAATGTCAGCATTTGCTATAAATTGATTCCACTTAATTAGATCATATTTTTCTGAGCATTTGCTTTAGAAAGCATTTTGAAATTCGACTGTGTGCTTTATGTTCTTTCAAGCTTACACAGCTATACAGCACAGCAGAAATTATATTTGTACTGAAGATTGATAGTTTGGTCTATAAATTCTATATTACTGGAGACTAGATGTTGTGTAAGCAGGTGAAAAAAGCCTGCTGTCACCAGCTATCAATCAGGCCTGGATATCACCAGGCTTCAACATTACTGTCAAAAGATGTGAAGTGTCCCATATGAGAAGCACTGTACAGGACAGCAGTCTAATAAGAACTCTGTGATTAGTAGGAATTAATAATTAATCCCACCTTTATAATCTTTGCTTTTAAACAGTTAAGCTGCCACTTAGAAGAGGCATATTGTCAGCACAACCTAATTCTTTTTAATCCATGTGCTGCCTGCGTGACACTCCCGTGCATTTTTCCCACACACACTGGAATCGGTGGCAATGCCAAAGAGACAATACCTTGCTTAACATGAGATCTGTGTTAAGCCTTTCACACAGGTACAATAACTCCTTAAGTAGCCATGAGAACTTAGGGCGAGCACTTTCAGACGTGGGGTGATCTCTGTCATTTCGACTGTAAAGCTGAAAATTTGGTCAGTTTGAGATATTCTGTATGAAAAGTTGAGACAGAGCATTGGCTCCTTTGGCTGTGAAACCTCTCACCGAGGTAACTTGGTTAGTACTGCATTTGCAAAGGCAACGTTCATCTCTAAGGCCATTTTCCCTTTGTTCTGATGGCCTTCTTTGATCTCATACCTTATGGAAAACTACCGTGATTCTAATCAATATGCAGTTAACAGCAAAACATTGTAAAAACATCTTCTCTGGCGATGTCAAAACTCCCTGGTATGTCACACGCAGCATCTACGGCCTGGCAACAAAAAACATGTCAAGTGCAACATCACTAAGCACTGCCCAGCTCTTACTTTAATAGTACTCATAAATGGTGGCTAATTTAAGTGCATTGTATTGGACTGATAATGGAGTCTCAGTTATTGCTCATCTCTAGAAGCATCTATTGATATGTAAAGCAAAGACATTAGCCATGTAATTAGCCTGCAGCATAACTATCATCCTTCACTCAATCATTTCAGTTCCAACTGCCCAAACAATAGTAACATTTCACAATGTTTTCACTTGAAATAGCTGGTGCCTTAATCATAGTGTGAATTTCTTATGAAAAGCTCCCACAGATAGTGTACATCATGCTGGGAAAATGAGTTTAAGTACAAGAAACCGATTAAAACTCTAACAATCTCCTAAGGATAATTTGTTAAAGGGGTTTTGTTACTTTGCATTAGCTCTAAAAATAATCTACTTCTTTATTAAAAAGTTCAGCACCTTAATAACTATTTAAGATTGTATAAGAATAATCAATGTTTTTCCCTTTGTCGGCTACATATTTTTATATTAAGCAGAAATGCAATTTCGCTGTTGGTTTTAATAATATTTCCACACATTTCTATTTCATTATTCATGATTCTGTTCTGAAAGCAAAAAAAGAAAATAATCACTCTAAGCAATTATTGGAAAAATCCTAGTTTATTTTAAGATGGAATTTAAATTAAAAGCACTTTTATGATGTTACCTGCAATAGCAGACCCCTAGATTCTGAGACTTGTGATTCCCATCTTCCTTTTTTTCCTATATTCTTGCATTTATGAATGCTGTTTTCAAGATCTATTAAGGTTTATGTGCTCTGTAACATATTCCTTATTTATTTTAATATATGCTACGGTGTCAGTTAAGACTGACTTTGAAGGTCACTCTTACTCAGGCCTAGACACGAGCCTGAGTATTTATTGACATCTCCAGAAAAGAAATATCCACATTGCTTCTTAGAAATGATCTGCCTCAGGAAGGAGAAGCAAACCTCTCCTTGCTGCCCAATGCATTTCTAATTCTGGGATTTTGCCCACGGAGGGCAAGAAAGGAAGGGTTTGTAGAAAGGTTTATCTCAGATCCTGAATCCTGCAAGTCTTCTGAGCTCAGAACAAGCTGTAACTCTGACAGTGCAGAGATTTTCGAGCTGAGTGCAGGATTGCTGGCTCAGGAAGATTGTAAGGTCAGTCTAACATATATTCTAAGTCCCTTTAGTGTCCAAACCCCATAAACTGACAGTTCAAAGGGACTCCAAGGATGACCTCGTGTATAAGATATTGTAAATTAAACTAAACTAAACCCTGGTTACCTAAAAAGAGCATCATTAGATGCAATCTGACACAGAAATTTAACCAAGAAAAAGAAGGAGAGAAAAAAAAATAGAAAGAGAGAGAGAGGGGAGTGGGGATCCAAACTCAGAAGAGCCAAGAGAGTCATTTGGATTCTGAAATGGAGAGGTTTATGTTGTCCTAGGTCTTCCTCTTATTTATCTAAAGAACAGTAAGTAAAGTGAGCCTTTAAATTTATTCTTCTCACCATCAAATTCTTTTTTAGCATTTCATTAAAAAATTTAAATCTTTTTCTCAAACATCCTTAGTTGGGGAGAAAATATTTGGAAAACTGCTACAATTTTCAAGGAAAGTCTACTTAAATTTACCTCTGCATATTATGTAAAATGACTAAATACCTCAAAGCTTCACTGTTTGTTAGCTGGCAAGTTTCCAGTGCTATTCCAATAACAGTATAATAAATAATTTTACTGAGCAAAGATGGAACCGAAGTTGTGAGCGCTTCCATGAAAATGTGATTATCTCAAAATCAAGTATGAAATTTCAAACTGAACGTGTGAATAAGAGCTGCAAATGCGACACCACTGCCTGGTACGGTCCCTAACAGGAATGGAAGTGAAATGTATATTGTATTACCTTTACAGTAGTCTGGAGACCTGCTTTTATGGATAGAATGGCAAAATAGCAGAGGAAAATGTGAATTAATTAATACAAATGATAGTGCAGAAGGTAGTCTCCAACCTAAGCCACAGATAATGAGAAAAAAACAGGCAATTGCACTTCTTAACTTTGCCAGAGTCCCAAGGTGAAGCAAGAGTACAGTTCTCAGTTGCTCAGGGAAACTTTCTGCAAGCCCAGAATGGAAAGGGCCACTGAAGTGCTGCCTGCTGGACCAGCTCCATTTGTTTAATTTAAGGGAGACAGCTGCTGCGATTTACATAAATTGTGCTTTATTGATCCACAGAGATTCTTGTGGCAGCTTGCCTTCCCCCAGAAAAAAGAAAGAAAGAAAGAAAGAATGCCTTGTCATCCTCCCCGTGTCTTATAGGCAATGCTGCACCAGAAGAAATATTGAGCAGGATTTTGTATTAACTCCAAGTTTAGAGTTAATGTAAAGACTAATCCAGGTTAGGGAAGTTTGGGCTGATGCAGGAGCAACTTGTAGTAGTAAAGATTAGGTCTGGGTTTCACGTGGGGAAATACATCAGAAATAGAGACTGGAGAAAAACCATGTTATAAAGCATGTAGAACAGCAGGATACAGGTGGAAAAATAAGAATATTTGTGCATGATCTTGGGTTTGTAGTACTAGGGTTTGGGGTACTAGGGTTTGGGGGGATTGTGGTAAACATAGGTCTCTGAGGGCAAGCAAAACATAAGGGAACTCACTGAGGAACCAAGATTTCATGTGAACTGCCACTTCAATAGGTGTATTGCAGGAGACAGGTAGGATAAATTAGACAATGTTTGTACAGTGCTGTGAAAATTGTAAATGCTGTAACAGTATTAAGAATTATTATTAAGTACTAGGTATATGCAAAGAGCTCTGTAAGACAAAAAACCCCACCAAAAAAACCTACCACCAGCTAACCTAGACATTTTAATTAAACACACCTACTTCTATCAGGTACTCAAACTTTTTTGCAGGCCAGTGTCAGCCCCTGCATTAGCCACGGGCAAGTACTGGGAAACAGCACGAGTAGAAAAGGAGGAAAATAAAATGTCTGTTGAGCCACAGGGTGTTGGGAAAAGAAGAAGAGGCACTGGAGTACTGCAGCACGATCCTCAGGCAGAACTCTTAGTGTTCTGCCCACCCACTGACTGCACATAGCTGTGGGCTAAACTCCCAGCTCAGTCCAAATGCAGCCAATAGAAAATGACATTTGCGACATCCTAAGGTTAGCCTAACATTAATTAAAGCACCACAGCACTGCACTGTTATCCTCTTCACTCATTTCTTTTGTGCATTTTACTGTTCCTTGAGAAACAGTCATTTCCAATTAGAATTTCATAATAAATCTGAATGTCAGAACTCCCCAAGTATGAATGTCATCCTTGTTTAGAGGCTAGAGAGAAGAATTGAAAGCAGAGATGTCCCTGAGCACTAAAACTAGCTGAGATACTAATCTACCAGGGGAACCTGAACGTGGCATTAGACCCCAAACTGGCTAAATCAGAACTGTTCACAAGAGTGTTCCAGCAGTCACTGCTTCACTGAAAGCCACACACGCCCCAGGAGGAACCAGTGCCAGGCAACTGCAGGTACAACACAACCAAACTATCACATTCACCTACAGCCGAAAGTTTTGCTCCTTCCCACCAAAATTTTGTCAGTGAGGATTTCCTTCATCTGCAATATCTGCTCTGATGCTTCAGGACCCAGGAAAGTTTGGACTTTAAGCATCCCACACAAGTGGCTGAGAGTGGCTCGCTGCTCTTCCTAAGGCTCGAGTGCAAATGCCACCCCTCTGTGGAGGGAATGCAAGTCCACCTCCCCTGGTATTATTTGAGGTATTATTATATCAGCTGTATAATTATTCACCTCCATCTATTGTTTGACACTATGTTTTATTCCTATATTTGTCTAAGAAAATTACAGTACTGATTATTAAGCACTAGATTTTTTTTTTCCCTACAGGGCAAACAACAATAAAATACTTTTTTTTTTTTCAAATGTAATTGTTTCTGTTCAGAAGCAAGTGTTTATAAGCATGTTGCCATGTGAACTGAATCAAGAAAACTGCCCTTTCTACTTTTATCTCAGCCTTCAGAAAAAGTGAGAACTGGATTAAAGACGGTTTTTAACCTTTCAGTAAAGTCATTGCAAGCATTTTGAATATTTTCATACAGTTAAGTTTGTTCAATATTTCATAAGTATTACAGAGGTAGTGCTCTGTACTGAATGCTAGAGCTGCACACTTAGAAGATGGCAGTAAAAGCACATTCCCAGAATTTAGCAATACTGCTGCATACTTATATAGGTAAGCCTACACTCACTGCTCCAGTATTTCACTCTGCCATCTTTCACTTGATGTAATTGAATGCAGAAAAAATAAAAATATTAAATCATTGAGATGCAATAAGGTAAAATCCTCCAGTCATCTAACAGGAACATCTGTCACTGCTGCTCAATGTAGAGATAATTGGCCAAGGTCAGAGGTGACAGAAAACTAAGAAATACCCAGAAACAACCAAAAGCACGAGGTGTACCCAAAAAAGGACTAAATAAATCACTTTGGCCTGCTCAGGTTAAGATTGAGCCAGGTATTCTGCCTGCATTTGGAATTTTATAGCAGGGAATAGATAACAAGAGGAAGACATTGTTGGGATTATTTTTTTAACCTTGTTTCTGCTTTTATTGCATTTATTGTATTTACTCTTTCTGTCTGTGAGGCCAGGCTGGATCTCGTGCACAGCTGCAGTGTTTATGCCACCTCTAAGGTCTTTACTCCATGACTCATCTCTAACATCCAGAGCTTTATCAGCTGCACTGTCAGTTCTAAGCAGCTCTAAATTTTGGAACAGATAAGAAGCAAGGAATTGTTTCCTACAGTTTGGGCTCTGATACCTACCAGGATAAGGCAGATGAACAAAGTAGAAGCTACTCCAAATACAGAACTCCGAGTTAAGCAAAACTTGTCTTTTCCATTATAAGGAGACATTATAATCCGCAGAATAAAAGGGTTTCTGGACTAAGGAATCATTTTTTTGCTAAATGCTTCTTACTGTCAGTGTCAAAGCTTGTTGCTTCAGAGAAAATCCCTCCTTTTAAAATAAAAAAGGTTGGTTTTGACACGCAAAATTCTCGTCGCTCTTCAACTGATAAGAAAAGTCATAGAAATCAACACAACATACAGTATTTATAACCTTGGGATGTCTGCAACGACAGTGCAAGTAGAGGCAGCATAAAGAAATTTCATGTTTAATATAAAAGCAAACTAGAAAATGATAAACTGCATAAAAGAAAAGCTGTTTCTTTGCCCCATTAAAGCATCAGGCGGAGAAAATCTGTTAGGCCTTCTAATACATTTTCTTGTGGATGAACATTTCCACTGACTAGAGATATTTATATATGCAAATAAAACAGAATAATTAACAGTACAGAGTAGTAACATGAGTGTGTACAAAATTGCCCATTAAGATTCCACACACAGTCCTGATTACTGGCATGGGAGAGATTCTTATGACTTGGAAAGTTCAACAAGAGAGTTCCTCAGTAATAGAAATGGTATAAAATAGACAGTATTAAAATGTTTCTTAAATTATTGACAGTATCTATAGTGATAAATGGAATTTTAAGGTTAACTTTTCTATTTTTTGATTAACAAACCCCCAAATATGCTTACTTATACAGCTATTTATCTCTCTGTCAATCAAAATACATGGTTTATGGTGCTGGTTTCATGCTGTTACTATATTTCACAACTCAGGTATTTGGATACTCAATTGTATGAAAGAGAACTTTCAAACAGTTAAATCTCCAAAAGAAAACAGGATATGAGCCAAAAATTTCAAGTGAGATGAACCAAAGCCTGGAATACATCTGTGTTTACACATGGTCTGTTAGTCTGCAAATATATGTGGGCAACTGTGCACACCTAATTCCACAAATTTGAGTTTATAAATTCATTTCCTTCGCTCCCAGTTGACACTGTCAATGTATTCTTTAGTCTTTTTGCTGAAACAGGATCAAATGTGCCAACCACGAGAGTGACTTTTGAGGCTGAAAACACTTTCCATGAGAACAGGACTGATAAAACTGACTGACTTTGCATATGGGAGAAAAACAGATGATGCCACTGGTTATTTACTATTGATATGTTCCACATTTAAAAGAACAGTCCTGAGCCCACTTGCCTGTCCCTTGAGCCATCTGGTCTCCCCATTATTAATTGTTCCAACCGACCTTCCCAAGAGAAGAAAAATATTGTTGTATCTTCTTTTATCTTGTCTTATAATAGGAATCATGTTTCATAGTGTTGAAATAAATTACTTGCACGGTGATCAAACATCTTAGCTTCGTTTCAGCATTTAATCACCCGTGAAAGCCTTTTATTGCTTTGTATACTCCAAAGTCATGAACATTATTTCCTATCTATTCTATGGAAAGCGTCTTTCATTTTATTTTTCAATTACATCTTAAATTCTATCATTCTTCTAACAGACACTTTGGTGTAATCCTACTGTATGAAAGACCTTTGTTTCTCTAATATTTATTTCCTTTTAAAATGTTTCACTTATTAGATGGGAAAAGAAAAAGCCAACCTAAAATGGCTAAAGTAATACTAATTTCATTGAGACTACTTTATTTCCACTCAATATATATATTACAAAGCCTTAAAAAATAATAATAAATAAAATCAATACATCACCAGACTATGGTTGTTCTAAAATCCATTATGTTTTCTAGGCTGCTTGTCAAAGCATTATTGCTATTTTAAAACAATAGTCCTGCATCAATTCTACCTGAAACTCTCCCCAAATTTATGGATGTGACAATCACTTACTGTCACAAACCTCAGCATGGGCTGTGCAAGATATTTAGATTTTTATTTTGTGAGCTAGCTCAAAGTCAAACCACTCTCTTAAACGCATAAGGCAAGTCCACATCTTTACTAATTAGAGAAAAAAACCCACACTTCAAGATTCTTAACAGCAAAACACACACACAAACCAATTGCAATTCTATAAAGCCAGATTAAGAGAGGTATAATGCAGAAAGAACATTTCTTGGAAACCCAGTCAGTCAGTTTGTGTGTCACAATCAGGGAGTTTTCTATCACATCCTGCAAGTATCAGCTGAGCTGAAATCAGTGTAACAACTTACAGTGAAGGAAGAACTATCAAATTAAAGTCTGATCTAACACAGGTGACAAGGCCCTGAAGAACTTAAACCCAACTTTTAAGTTCGCCCTGTTTTGGGCAGGAAGCTGGTCTGGGACCCTCCAGAGGAACCAATCCTTTTCTATCATTCTGTTCATCCATGCACCACAGAAGTACTTAAGAACATATTATCAAGAAGTACTTAAGAACATATTAATTTACACCATTCACAATAAACTTTTCAAAAGTCCTAATTTTCAAATAAGTCAAGTTCTGAAACAGTCTTCCAATAAAAGCATTGGTGGCAAAGCAAACTAAGCAGTTTTAAGATGCAGTTTAAACACTTACTGCTTCTACAGCTACCTGCAGTACTTCAGGACTGGTAGATATGAAACAATAGTTCCCTTACACTGTAATCTTCAGTGTTCCCATGTTTCACTGAAAGCCTTTTCAATAAACAATCGTTACATATTCTTTTATATAGAATATTAAAAAGTTCTGATATGTGAAGAAGAAATATTCACCCTTTTACATCCTCATCCATTTTAAATTAGAGTTGAACAGAAAGATCAAAAAGTTCACCAAACGGCAAGGTCTGATTGTGAAAATACGAATTAACATATTTCACGTGTTGCATCAAATTCATTTTTGTTGAAATATGATGGCAGTGAATTTGGATGCCGAATTCCAAAGTGAAACAAATGTTATTTCTGTTACAGTAGCTTTTTTCTACCCCCTGAGAATTTTTCCATTCTCATCAGTTTCATAGATTATGAGTTTTTAGATAGTAGTAAAGCTTCCTATACATAAATATGAGAAAGCAGTAGAAAAAGGGAGAATAAATAAACAGCATCTGTTTGGAGTGATTATTTAGCTGATAGATTTTGGTTCTGAGCAAACAAGGAAAAATGCATCCTCTAAAATGAGGGATGTTTGAGAATCTTAGTTATTTACTTGTCCAACCTAAGGCTGGGGATATTTTTCATTGAACATTACCAGCAGAGCATACAAAGGGATTATATTGATTTCAATTAGGAAATCATGTGAATAGATCCGTCACCTTTGATAGCCTTCCACTGGAACTTTGATTGTTGCATTATGAGCTGAAAGTGCACATATAATTAGAGAGAAAACTCATGTAAAAAACCCCACATTTATTCTAAAAACAGCTGCATTTGTTTGTAGTGGTGATAAGTATCAGCAGTGCCATTACCAGTATCAGTTATTTTATCAGTATTATCATGAAATAGTTGTTTGAAAGTGAGGAGTTTTTTGGTTTGTTTTTTGTTGTGGTGGTTTTGGTTTTTTTACAACATGTTTAAAAATAAACACTTCTAGGTAGAAAGATAATTAAGAATTCCCTCACAGTCCCAAGGTCTATAGAATTCCACACAAAATTTCCTAAAGCTTTCATCCCACATCAGAATACAACAGCAATGCCCAGACCAATCTGTTCTGGACAGCCTAAAAGGACAAGACTATAAACTATATTCTTCAGACTCTACAATGCAACATTCAGCTCAAGGGCCAGAGCCATAATTCCCCTGGTCCAGCTCCAGCAAGAAATGAAGCTACACTGCATCTAAAATGTCTTTTTCAGGCTGTGTCTAAGCTTTGGATAACATAGCAGCAGCAGACATGCAAAATATGTTGACTCCTTTGTCAACATATGTTGAGAGTTATATCACTGTCCCAGTAATCCAGATATGCCAGAGTTCCCAAGATATAGAAGTCTGGAGGACCTTCCGTGTTAGATTCACAATGAACATCTTGAATCTTAAACATCTGAAAACAAGGTGGCAGAGCTTTCATCTAGAAATTCCAAAGGGAAACATTTTATTAGAATGTTAACTAAAAACTATTCAAATGGCTTTAGCTCAATTTGTAGGAGAATGACTCAGAGAAGGATATTTCAAAATAAGTTGTATCAGGAAAAAACTTGAGATACTCAACTTTTTTTTCTGAAATGGACTTCTTTTGCAAAAAACTGTACACAGTAACAGCTTGGGAAGACTACCTTGGAAGGGAGAGGTCCTTTACCTTTTTATCTCTTGTACATGGATTCACCAATGGCCAGAGAACACAAGGAGAACCAAAAGACCACTCCAACACATCTCTGGGAGCACAGGCTACTGCAGAGCATCCTGAACAGCCTGACCCTCTCTCTGTTTAACCCCTTGTCACTGGAGATCACCACTGGAGATGAGCAACCTGGCCTAGTGGAAGGTGTCCCTGCCTACAGGTGGGGGGGTTCGAACGAGATGAGCTTTAAAGGTCCCTTCCCATCTAAACCCCTCCGTGATTCTACAGCCATGTTCGGTCATTTGTGTTCAGTATCACAGCTGACATTTTTATTTCCAGATTAGTCTGGGTTTAAAGACCTTTACACGACCTTCTAACACTCCTTTTAGTAATTTCCTTTATGAAACTCCCGATTTGGCAAACTTTCTCCCTCTCCCCAGTCATCACAGATGTTCTTTAACATAAGGAAACACATTTCAGTACTTACTGAGTCAATAACCAGAAGAACCCGAGTATCTCATTTGCTTCTACTGTTTCTCCTGCACTGTTCATGTTATTGCAACATGCACGGTCCTGTTTACCTTATATCTAGATTTGCAAAACAGGAAAGCTACAAATGAGAATCACACTTGAGGAAAATCAACTAAACCACTGCTATTTTTAATCTCTAGATATATTCTCTGCTTGTCCTCACAAGCTTTGGCTTCTATATCTGCATATAACAATGTCTCCTTTTGTCTCATGCTTGACCATAGACTTTCATCCCTGAGGCTCCCCTCCTTTTTTTTTTCCAGCTTGTGTCAGTCCTGCCTGCACACAGCCTGTTCTCGCTGGGTCAGGCACAGCAGAGCCAAGGCAGGCTCAGCACTAAGCCCCCTTTTGTCCGGCTGCCTCCCCAACACAAAGGGAACTCCACAGTCAGGTTTGATTACACCAAATGCCCACTGGTGCAGGTTCCTCCACTAATCTCCACCCAGACAAAATGAAGGGGTTTAATCCTTGAAATCCTCTTAATGACCTTCCAAAGACATGGCCATCAGTAGTCTTCCTACAGACCCTCAGGCAGAATGCTCTAGGTTTAAAATCTTTCCAGAGAGCTTTTCATAATGTTGACTGACACCACACAAATACATAAAGCACACATTGCAAACACTGTAATATAGTAACTGGCAGTACTAAGAAGAGAAATAATAGGCTAACATTAAAGCCAGAGCAAGTTAACTCAGTTTGAGTAAATAAATTGTATAAAAGTCCAATTTTTGTGAAATGAGTCCTACTGAGCATAATTCTTCCCATTAGTCACACAATAATTATGCAGCTTCACACAGCAAACAAAACTCAGCCTTTTCTTTTCTTCTGTCTCAGTTACTGAGGACTCAGGAGGATATGGACATTATTGAGTAAAAGCATTAATCTCTGAAAAAGCATGTTTGTAATGCTCATTTTGTCCCATGAAAGAAATATGAAACCAGAAATTACCAATAATTTCACTGTGGAAGCACAGGAAAGTATTTGTGAGGAACACCACACACAGTGCTCTGAAGGCTCACAGCACAGAACTGAGTGAAGATTTGAAATTAAGGGTATTTATCTTAACTAAACATGTAAAACAATTAAAAAATATAATTAACTGGTCAAGACATCAGCAAAATAGGATGTTGTTGTGGAATACACACATCTGTGAGGTTTTTCACTCCTGGCAGCACAGTACACAGTTATCAAAGCTTCCACTGTTGTCAAAGTATGTCAGTTTGTACAAACTATTTCCACAGTTCTTCACACTCAATCTTAACAAAAAAACCACACAATTTCAAATCTCAGAACAGTTTTAGTTTCAGTCTATAATTGCAGTGGCTCTGGCACACCCATTTTTTCAACGGTAGAAAATAAAACTTCTCTCTTCTCCGTTGGTCAATATCTTATGACTGGCTCAGATCATTATTTTCAAGTTAACTAATATTCTCTGTTGTATTAAAATGACTTAATTCTATTTAGTGGAATCCAATATTTAGCTACTTATTTGAAGCTATCATTTTAATGATTTCTAAAAGTTTAAATATCCCCAACTCATTAAATTACTTACTGCAGTCAGAGCAAATCAAGGTTTCAGTTTGGGGGTTTTTTTTAGTTCTGAAAAAAAGTCCAAATGTACATGCCACTTCACATGTTAAATAATACAAGAAGGGATATTAGAAATAAAAAGGAAAATAATTATAGAGATTACATTTCAGTCCCTAGGTAATCCTGTTACATAAGAAATTTACTTTAATTGAGTTATACCTCCTCAGGATTTGAGATGGAATAATACTCATTTCTTCAAATAATAATTCCCATTTCTTTAAATGCTGAAATAAATTCATTGCAAATAATGTATTGAGGGGTTTTTTTCCACCAAATAAAGTAAAACTGGTTAAGTTAATCTGTTCTATAATGTGACAGGCTTCTGCTCTGGGAATGTCTTACACTAGATGGTTTCTTAACCTTAAATCTAATTAATCTTACATCTAATTCCTCAAAGCAGAATGACTGCTAGAGAAAGTTCATGGCAAGGGTGTTGCCACTAACCCAGTTTTCAATTAGGTGGAGAAGAAACTGAGGCAGATTTTTAATCCTTTAATATAATGGGATGTAAGAAATGTCATTTGACCAAAAAGTTGATTTCTGATTTGGAAATGGATTTTTAGCTTGCATTTATAATCTTTAAAAAGTTGTCAAGAAAGTTAAGTCTAAACTATCCAATAAAATCTCTGTATTAGGGAACTTAAAACATTTTAAAGCTCAAATAAAATCAGTATCAACAAACATAATTCCCACTGTGATCAGTAGGCTACAGCAGAGGAAATACAACCCTGGCTTAACCCAACATGATTTGTGCTGATACCAAATAAAGGCGAGGCTTTTTGTTCATACGCACTTAGTCCATGACATGTTAGTTTAGGGACTGGTTATGATAAGGAAATATGACAATGGAATGAAAGTATTTCTCCCTGTTCAACTATTGACTTCATTTATTAAGATCAAGCTTTGCTGGAGGTGAGGTGAAGCAAACATCCAATTTGTAAAACCGATCTTGTTTAGCAGCAGCTAATAATAGCACCTAAAAGTAGGTGGCAACATGTCACATATCTGTCACTTTGGAATTTGTAATATTTATTGTCTGATAGTTCTGAGCAAACTAGTGAACAACAACAGAAATGAAGAGCTAAAGGCAGACTGCTCTTTCCAAAGCAGGTGCAATACTCAGTTATATGCATGTTGCTTATTTTGTATGGAATAGCTCCACTTTTGGATTCTGAATTTACCAACGTTGCTCTAAGATGAACATAAGTGTTGGAAATGTTGAAAAATCTACTTTGTTTGTTACACTTTAATAGTATTTGTTGATGAATCAACAGGTCATCTCACCAGGGAAGAACTATTTTCATACAAAATGACTTCAAAGTGTGCAGAGAATGATCAGATTCTCAAACCTGCTACAGTGACTGAATTGCAACACCTGTAGATAATGTGTGTGTGCTGTGTGAATGTATCAACAGAAGGGCACTGGAAACCTGAGTTGTCCCCTACAATTCCCAGTCCATAATGGAGAGTGGAGAAGCCACTTCGCTCAGTACATCACCTCAGTTATTCAGTAGAGCTCCAAAGCTCAGTAAAGCTCTGCAGTGCCTATTTCTGCCCAACCTCCACTTCCTTCTTTCATAATTACAAAGGAAAGAGATACAAGAGGCTCCTTTTCAGTCCTCTACACTCCTCCAAGCAATAGTCAGGAAGAAGAAAACACCTTTTTTTTTGCCCTTGTTCCCCAAGAGCTGACCAGTGGACAGCATTAGTCTTGCCATCGTTATCTTTTGTTAGAAACAGGCAAAATTTGGCATCATTGATGTACCCAAAGCGTTGCCAGTTCCACTTAGAAGTGGAACTCAAAGCCACATCAAACTTCCAAGGCCCTCAAATGCCAACATTGATAGGACACAGCTGAGTCTCTAGTCTCAACTTTACCAGCACAAAAAGGTCCACGTAACTTATGAAAGACGAGTCTGCTTCATTGCTTCCAAACAAGGAACATATTTGTCTTTGTTTTAATATGCTAAAATAACAAGAGAAAACAATGGGAAACAATGGGAAACAAACAATGGGAAACAATGGGAAACAATGGGAAACAATGGGAAACAATGGGAAACAATGGGAAACAATGGGAAACAATGGGAAACAATGGGAAACNAACAGCCTGACCCTCTCTCTGTTTAACCCCTTGTCACTGGAGATCACCACTGGAGATGAGCAACCTGGCCTAGTGGAAGGTGTCCCTGCCTACAGGTGGGGGGGTTCGAACGAGATGAGCTTTAAAGGTCCCTTCCCATCTAAACCCCTCCGTGATTCTACAGCCATGTTCGGTCATTTGTGTTCAGTATCACAGCTGACATTTTTATTTCCAGATTAGTCTGGGTTTAAAGACCTTTACACGACCTTCTAACACTCCTTTTAGTAATTTCCTTTATGAAACTCCCGATTTGGCAAACTTTCTCCCTCTCCCCAGTCATCACAGATGTTCTTTAACATAAGGAAACACATTTCAGTACTTACTGAGTCAATAACCAGAAGAACCCGAGTATCTCATTTGCTTCTACTGTTTCTCCTGCACTGTTCATGTTATTGCAACATGCACGGTCCTGTTTACCTTATATCCAGATTTGCAAAACAGGAAAGCTACAAATGAGAATCACACTTGAGGAAAATCAACTAAACCACTGCTATTTTTAATCTCTAGATATATTCTCTGCTTGTCCTCACAAGCTTTGGCTTCTATATCTGCATATAACAATGTCTCCTTTTGTCTCATGCTTGACCATAGACTTTCATCCCTGAGGCTCCCCTCCTTTTTTTTTTTTCCAGCTTGTGTCAGTCCTGCCTGCACACAGCCTGTTCTCGCTGGGTCAGGCACAGCAGAGCCAAGGCAGGCTCAGCACTAAGCCCCCTTTTGTCCGGCTGCCTCCCCAACACAAAGGGAACTCCACAGTCAGGTTTGATTACACCAAATGCCCACTGGTGCAGGTTCCTCCACTAATCTCCACCCAGACAAAATGAAGGGGTTTAATCCTTGAAATCCTCTTAATGACCTTCCAAAGACATGGCCATCAGTAGTCTTCCTACAGACCCTCAGGCAGAACGCTCTAGGTTTAAAATCTTTCCAGAGAGCTTTTCATAATGTTGACTGACACCACACAAATACATAAAGCACACATTGCAAACACTGTAATATAGTAACTGGCAGTACTAAGAAGAGAAATAATAGGCTAACATTAAAGCCAGAGCAAGTTAACTCAGTTTGAGTAAATAAATTGTATAAAAGTCCAATTTTTGTGAAATGAGTCCTACTGAGCATAATTCTTCCCATTAGTCACACAATAATTATGCAGCTTCACACAGCAAACAAAACTCAGCCTTTTCTTTTCTTCTGTCTCAGTTACTGAGGACTCAGGAGGATATGGACATTATTGAGTAAAAGCATTAATCTCTGAAAAAGCATGTTTGTAATGCTCATTTTGTCCCATGAAAGAAATATGAAACCAGAAATTACCAATAATTTCACTGTGGAAGCACAGGAAAGTATTTGTGAGGAACACCACACACAGTGCTCTGAAGGCTCACAGCACAGAACTGAGTGAAGATTTGAAATTAAGGGTATTTATCTTAACTAAACATGTAAAACAATTAAAAAATATAATTAACTGGTCAAGACATCAGCAAAATAGGATGTTGTTGTGGAATACACACATCTGTGAGGTTTTTCACTCCTGGCAGCACAGTACACAGTTATCAAAGCTTCCACTGTTGTCAAAGTATGTCAGTTTGTACAAACTATTTCCACAGTTCTTCACACTCAATCTTAACAAAAAAACCACACAATTTCAAATCTCAGAACAGTTTTAGTTTCAGTCTATAATTGCAGTGGCTCTGGCACACCCATTTTTTCAACGGTAGAAAATAAAACTTCTCTCTTCTCCGTTGGTCAATATCTTATGACTGGCTCAGATCATTATTTTCAAGTTAACTAATATTCTCTGTTGTATTAAAATGACTTAATTCTATTTAGTGGAATCCAATATTTAGCTACTTATTTGAAGCTATCATTTTAATGATTTCTAAAAGTTTAAATATCCCCAACTCATTAAATTACTTACTGCAGTCAGAGCAAATCAAGGTTTCAGTTTGGGGGTTTTTTTTAGTTCTGAAAAAAAGTCCAAATGTACATGCCACTTCACATGTTAAATAATACAAGAAGGGATATTAGAAATAAAAAGGAAAATAATTATAGAGATTACATTTCAGTCCCTAGGTAATCCTGTTACATAAGAAATTTACTTTAATTGAGTTATACCTCCTCAGGATTTGAGATGGAATAATACTCATTTCTTCAAATAATAATTCCCATTTCTTTAAATGCTGAAATAAATTCATTGCAAATAATGTATTGAGGGGTTTTTTTCCACCAAATAAAGTAAAACTGGTTAAGTTAATCTGTTCTATAATGTGACAGGCTTCTGCTCTGGGAATGTCTTACACTAGATGGTTTCTTAACCTTAAATCTAATTAATCTTACATCTAATTCCTCAAAGCAGAATGACTGCTAGAGAAAGTTCATGGCAAGGGTGTTGCCACTAACCCAGTTTTCAATTAGGTGGAGAAGAAACTGAGGCAGATTTTTAATCCTTTAATATAATGGGATGTAAGAAATGTCATTTGACCAAAAAGTTGATTTCTGATTTGGAAATGGATTTTTAGCTTGCATTTATAATCTTTAAAAAGTTGTCAAGAAAGTTAAGTCTAAACTATCCAATAAAATCTCTGTATTAGGGAACTTAAAACATTTTAAAGCTCAAATAAAATCAGTATCAACAAACATAATTCCCACTGTGATCAGTAGGCTACAGCAGAGGAAATACAACCCTGGCTTAACCCAACATGATTTGTGCTGATACCAAATAAAGGCGAGGCTTTTTGTTCATACGCACTTAGTCCATGACATGTTAGTTTAGGGACTGGTTATGATAAGGAAATATGACAATGGAATGAAAGTATTTCTCCCTGTTCAACTATTGACTTCATTTATTAAGATCAAGCTTTGCTGGAGGTGAGGTGAAGCAAACATCCAATTTGTAAAACCGATCTTGTTTAGCAGCAGCTAATAATAGCACCTAAAAGTAGGTGGCAACATGTCACATATCTGTCACTTTGGAATTTGTAATATTTATTGTCTGATAGTTCTGAGCAAACTAGTGAACAACAACAGAAATGAAGAGCTAAAGGCAGACTGCTCTTTCCAAAGCAGGTGCAATACTCAGTTATATGCATGTTGCTTATTTTGTATGGAATAGCTCCACTTTTGGATTCTGAATTTACCAACGTTGCTCTGGGATGCACTTGGGTGTTGTGGGTGTTGATGGGTCTCCTTTGTTTGTTATGGTTTACTATTGTTTGTTGTTGGATCCACTGGTCATCTCGCTTGGTTCGCACTTTTTTTCTCCTCTTTGATTTTGGATTGTGCATGTTTTTGTCAGATTCTTTGATCTTTTGCTTTTGCTGCATTGCGGCGTTTTTGGTTTATGTGTGTTTGCTGTGTTTGTGTTTCCCTCAAGGGGCTCTGCGAACGTTCTGTGTCTGCCAAAATTCCCTAAGAGAGTCTTCAAAAAGCTAAAGTTACATGGAGGAACAGAAAATTACCTCTAGTGTAATTATTCACCACCTAAGGGATAAGCCACGTGTCAGTGAAGAGGGAAAGGTAGAGTTGCAGGTGACTGCACAGTTATAGACAGCAAAGATCACAACATTTCAGGGGGACAGGAAAGCTCAGTGAGAACTGTCACACCACAGTGTACAGCTGCCTCTCTATACTTCAGATTAGACCAAATGGCCTCAAAATTGCTCATAAAGTCAGGACACCACAAAATTTAGTTTACGTGGTGCAAAGTTAAGGGAATGAAAAAGCTCCAAACTCCCGCCAGGTTGACATTTTTATTTGTGACCACTGAGTAAAAATAATTTCCTAGAACAGCAACAAAGAGCTGTTTAATATGAATTATACATGAATTATAAGCTTACCTCAGGATCAGTTGCCTAACTTCCAGCAGTAGCAGTTTTTCAAGTTGTTGTGATTTCTATTGAACATGTCACATGCATGTGCCTCGTGGCACAAGACAACTATTTTTAAGAGTGCTCTCCATGGTTCAGTAATGGCCTTGTGATCAACACAGCCACAGGTATCAAAAATGCAAATACAGGCCTGTGTCCTACCCAGAAAGGATCTCAGGTGGTAACAACACCACAGGGATCACAAGACTCCTGTGGACAAGGTATGCCAGGCAGCCAGAAAAGTTAACCAGGAAAAATCATTCGTAACACATTAAGCCATTTATTCATCAGCAAATAAATAAATATTATAAATATTACTTCACTATTATGTGTGCTGTGTCCATTTGACCAGGATGGGAGGCCTGGCTGTACCCAGACTGAGGAGCAGCAGCACGTGCTGGGTTAGGTAACACTCAGGGAAAGCCATGGAATAGCAATGGAGGGAACGCAGTGTCCTGGAACTGTCCTGGGCATGTCACGCCTCTGAGGGACTGCACTAGAATTGGGTCTGCAAATGGCATAAGTACTTTAGGGCAATGATCTCAATAACCATATCTTGGCAGAACAACAGGTCTATCACACCTCAAATATGTTGTTCCATTCAATTTGAATTTCAATGAGATCTGGAGAATGAGCGTGGAGGAAAATAATCAGATTAATTGAAATGAAAATCTGGCCATCTTATATAGAAATATTTGACCTAAAAAGACCTTATACTAATGTAAAGAGGTCCAGTGTGGACTCCTGTGTTCCTCCTCTGCAAGATAATGGTTACCAGAAATATTATTTCAGTATATGTTAGAAGTAGCAAAATACCACGTTGTGCAAAATCATGACAGATAAAGAGATTACCTTAGTCCAGTTGAAATAAGTCTGAAGTCACAGGAAGGGTAAAGAAACATAATTAGCCAAGAGGAAAAAAGTAAGTATCCTTAGCATTACTATGGGTAGACAAATATTTGATAATTCCTCACTCTTTGCCACATATCGGGAAAAGCAGCTGATGCACTGTAATAAAACTGGCAGACAGAATGTACTCCTGGATGGCTTCAGTCAAACACAGGAAAAGCAAAAGCAGCTCATAATCACCTGATAAATAACTCATCTATTAAGTCTTGGGCAGGTTGCTAATGAAGGGCCTCTGAGCCATCACAAATCCGGTCAACTCCGGGACCATTTGCTTTGGGTCCCACTGCAAGTGGAGGGACACAGAGGCTGGAGACAAACCCAGCTCAGAAGTAGGTCTAAGTGCTTTCTCCCTTACCAGACTGCAAGAAATGACTGAAAAACTGCAAAAATCATTAGCCTGAGGCAATACAACGTGTCAATAAGGCTGCCAAATACCATCAGCGCAGCTGCACTCCAAATCCTCAGTTTAATCAGTCCACAGTCTTATGTCAAACATATCTTGCCACCCATTATTCAAAATAAAAACACGAAACAAAGAAAACCCTCCAGTGTTTTTTATAGCTTTTCTTAATCTTAATAACCCTCATTGTATCAGCCACGTGGTAAGAAGCTGAAATGACGTCGTGGGACTTAAGACACGTTTTTTCTCTCAGACAGAAAAGTTTGAAAACAATTTGAAGTTTGCTGTTCTTGCCAATGTAGGCATTATTGACAGTTGTAATTCTACTTCTATACTTTCTCTTCCAGCAATAAGCAAATACAAAGTCTTAAAATAAAACAATCACGCAAAAGAGAGCAAAAATAGAAAATATAAGGGAGCAAAATATTTGCTTTAAAAAAATCTTATGTAGATCTGTGGATTGCAAACAGAGTTTTGGACATAGACGGCTGACACAACAGTTTGACAGAATTGCACTTATTCCAGAAAAAACTGTCTGCTGTGTTTAAAGGAAATAATTCTCTTCAATTAGAGAAACAAACTTATGACATCAAGTGCTTAATAAATTGCTAAATTGTCTTATTCACACAGGGAATGCACTGCATAGAAATTAGAGAAAATCCATACAGACTGCAGAGGATGGAGAGGCTTTGGGAGAATGGAAAGATTTTGGTAGACTTCACTGGAGAGAAGGAATATTTACATTGCAAAAGAGCAAACAAATTTTAGAATAAAAGACTCTTCCTTTTTCTTTTTAATATTTTGCAACCTGCACATCCTGAAAGTCACAAAGGTCAAAAAATGGTCCTTGTCCTGCCCCTTTGTGCTGAAGAAAGATTGCTCTCCCACTGTTCAAATTTCATTTCTTTCAAAAGGCATACTCCAAAACACATTCTGCTGCACGATCATCATTATTAATTACATTAAACAACCATTTTCAATTAAAGAATAAAGTACACAACATAATGCAGCATCTCCGAGTTATTTATTCCATTTATTCATTTTCTTCCTAATTTACAGTTTGGTCTTCTCTAATACAAATAGAAGTCATTAGTGCAAATTAATGATGTTCTTATTAAAAGTTTAATAAGAGAAGTGTTCTAAGAGTGTGACTTTTAGTCATTTATCTCTTGTGTTCATCTTGCATAGTTGGATGATATCGTTTTAGAACCCAAAACAGATAGGATGCAATAGTCTTTCCTCTCCTTTTTAGGTGCTGATAATGTCATTAATTAAAATGAATAAAGAACTCGAGGTCCTGCGTGATGAAGAACCTGTCCAAAAATAATTTCTTTACTTAACCTTTAATTATTTATGGCTGTTATATTTTAAAATAAAATTAAAATTACTCTTTATTACTAAAGTGATTATAAAACACTGTAAGTCTATTAACAAAGGAAGCAGCAGGGCTGTCCAGCTCTCAGGAATCAGTGCAAATTTCACCAGCAGGGATTGTGTCATTCCTTGAGATGACCTTGAGCACCTCTTACAAAGAGAATTAACAGAGGAGAAGAGGAGGATGAAACAAGCATAGGGAACAGCATGAAAGAAAGTGGGCAGCTCTGTGGAAACAGATAAAGGAAGCTGTTAAAAAAAAAATCTGCAGGAATCTATAGAGTAAGTAGGAATATGCAGTAAAAAGCACCCTGTCATTGTGATACAATGAAAGATACACATTATTTATCTCACGTGATGCTTTAAACATTCTCAAACTCTGACCCCTTCAGAAGGAAATATGGCAGCTTTAGTAACAATCTGTAAAATGTGGGACTCTCAGAATTAAGACACAGAATACTAGAAGAAAAAAACAAAGTATGGAATAACAGCTCTTGCATAATAGTGCTCAAAAATCATTATAGACACCTATGCTATTATGTAAACCCATTTGCTTAGTGGAAAAGTCCCAATGGTAGAGACTTAAAAGTCTATTATATGAAATTTCCAGGGACTCTTTCACCAAAATTCTCCTTTCTTGTGCATGATACTGCCCACTGCCTGGACACACTCTCTCCCTACTCTTGGGTTACCTAAATTTAGCAAATACCAGTGTTTTTCCTCCTCGGTCTGACCACTCTTCCCCTCACTCCTCACAGACACCCACCCACCCCTTCCTGAAACACCAGCCAGAAGCTGCAACCAAATGAGGGGTGCTAGGATCCTACAAAATTCAATAACAGCTTTCGGTGCTTAGTTGCTAAAAAAAGGTGATTTTGAGAAAATCCCATCTACTTTCTACGTCCAGGCAGGCAGAAACAGCTACATATTTTGGCACTTGTGCACTCCTTAATTCTTCTCTTCCCTCTGCTCATTTGTGACTGCTAGTTCTACGTGTACATTCAGCCTGCTGTTCAAAAAATAACTGAAATCTAAATATCCTTTTCTACCCTCCCGATATCTTTATGGATTTCTGGTAATGTTTTCGGTATAAAATAGAAATACTTCGGAACAGAAAACGAGCATGTCTCATTTTACCTTGCAGAAATGAGCATCAGAAGCAAAAATTTAGAGTTGAATCCTTCTCTATTGACTACATATTTGCCCCCAGTTTATTACCCATGAC
Source organism: Lepidothrix coronata (assembly GCF_001604755.1). Lineage (NCBI taxonomy): Eukaryota > Metazoa > Chordata > Aves > Passeriformes > Pipridae > Lepidothrix > Lepidothrix coronata. The sequence continues at coordinate 1,403,416 of NW_016690192.1, forward strand.
ACATAATAAAGGTATCTTTTTTTAAATGTTCTTTCTTACAGTAATAAAAATTAAATCAGAACAGTGATAGAAATATGTTCCAACAGTCCTAAGACAGTGTTTGAAGAAATCTCTTTCTGTTTGCCTTCTTCCTCTTGTTTTGTCACTCATCTATTAATTACATGCATATTAATCTTATGCACAAGGTTAAAATTAGTATTGGCCAGAAAGCAATAGGAATTCAGCCCGTGCTCTAAAAACTCCTGTCATGTGCTAGAGTTGTACGTACAAATATTGTACCAGGTATCTGAAATATGTGCATGATAATGTTAGTTGTGAAACAGTTATTTAACTTCAATAATGCCTTACTTGCAACATAAATTACTACTTCAGAACTGCCATGTTAGCCTACTTAACTTTAGGGTGTCAGCATTTATAAAATACGGATGTTGAGCCTGTACATTCAAACAAAACAGGAAATTAATATGTATGCTGCAACCACTTGCACTTAGAGACACATATCCTGGAGTAATAGCTACATTATATTTCCAATTTAAAAGAAAAAAAAAATTGATCAGATTTCAAGTATCCTGAAGAAGCCTTTCATTGTTTCCTTGTTTTTAGCATGAATCAATAAAATAAGCATTAAAGTCTCTGACTGAGGAAAATAAAATGAACACATACCATTTAGAGACATGAAATTTAATACTGAAGAGAGTGACAGGAACAAATATGCAGCTATATGAGGCAAGTATCTTAAACATAAACTACATCAAAATGGTTCTTCCTCATCTCAGACAGTTGATGGTTTATTATTAAATAAATTATTATTTAACGAAGCTCAAGGTTCTTTAAATTCTGTAACTTGGATATTTCTCTCCTAATACTCGTCAATTCATATTCCAATTTCCATATCAGAGCGTGGCCTCCAAGGGTATGAAATCTCCTGGTTTGAGCAAGTTCTATGTATAATCCATGAAAAAACTTTTATTCCTCTACTCAGGCAAAAATTACCCCAGCACAGAAGACCAGAGCAAGCCCCAGTAAAACACAGCTCCTAAATAGATGGGTTATGATGTACCAGTACCACAGGCATCTTGTAATTGTTCAGAGAGATTCAGATAGACATTCAATCCCATTGCAATTCCAAAAGTATCCCTAAGAATAAATCATTTCCTTCTATTATAACAGAAGCACTCTTCGTACAGCACAGTTCTCACACAAATATCCCACAGAAGTTATACAATTAAATTAAACTAGTTTTACTTGATGATTTTGAGGTAAATTCTGAAGAGCTGCAGAAATAATTTTTTGTAGAGTACACCCAAAAACTTCATCCCGTGACAGATTTGTCTAAAGATCTAAGAAATTATCTAGACCTCAAGATGGACCTCACTGGCAACTGCAATTTCTCAAGTTATTATCACCTGCATATTTTATTCCAAATTCCCTCCTCCTTTCAGACCTGTAGTCTTACCAAATACTCATATGATTGCTGATAATAAAAACCTCACTGGACCCAGAAGTCCATTATTGAGTATTTCAAGCCTTTCATACCCTCTTTTTGTTAGGGTAACTTGGCTCCTTTGTAATCCCAACACAGCAGGACCAACTCTGCCCCTTGTCCACTCTGTTTGTCTCTGACTGTGGGCATTATGGAAATGGTATCTTTGGGCAGTTACAGAACATATTTCTATAGATTTGCTTCCAGTAATCATCCCTCTGGGAACTTCATGAGCAAATGGTTGCACCTGATCTTATTTTAGCCCTGTTATTTTAGCATTGCCCTCTGCTTACTTGTCTCATCACTCCAAGAACCCACTATCAAAAAAAAGTTGTAGCAACACATTCTCCAGGATCTCTCCTTGCCCTATGAAACATACTGGTGGATAAAAAGCACAGGCAGCATCCAGGAAAATCTACGTCACTCACAATTTAATAGATGTCTGATATATCCCTTTTCAAAATATTAGTACTTATCTAGGGATCTCTCTTAAAATTTAGCTTACAGACACCTCAGTTTGAGAGTTCCATAGATCCCGATGTGGTAACTTCTGTAACCTACTTCAACTACTTTTTTTTTATTATTTTTAAACAGCTTTTCTGTTACTATCTAATCTCTTTATACTGCAAATATTTTTTAGTCCTGCAGACCATCTGACAAATTTTCTGCTTCTGTTTGAAGAGGTTGTACTGAGGATTTTGAACATTTTTAGCAATTTGCACCCATATACCCTTTTGGCCTACTATATTATCACCCTTATCAAACTTGCCAGAGTTATACATATATTAATTTCTTTTGTGTTGCCTAACTGCTAAGAATTTATCTTGCTAGCCAAATTTTGGGCTGCTGCCTTCCATCAAAAACATATGCATATATGGAGAATTATTGTATCATCTGCAATTCATAATGGTTATTCATAAAGGACACAAGATGGAATAAAAATGCCACTGACTACTCTTGGAAGCCCTCTTATAAGTTTTGCTGTACAGAGCATCAGAACTACTTTATTTACAGACCGTATGAAAAGTGCAAAATTCAGAGGAAAGTTTGCTTTCTGTGTTCTACCTATGATTATCTTAGATTTTCTGGCAGATAATCAGGCACAGCTCGGTGCTGGAACATGTCCCAACAATCCAAACATAGCACAAATGGTCACGCAGAACTTTAAGCCTGTGCTGCACTGAGTTTTCAGCCTAGAAGAGTTTCTGTATGAACCAGATGGAATAATTAAAATTCTAAAGCCCATTTTACTTTCTTTGAAATTAAATTTACAAACCTAATGCCACAGAAGTGCGGATCAGTTGTTAGGAATTGTCTTCCCTTCCTTTGTGGCACCAAACACCAAAATCAGTTCATACCCGAGCCATTTATTTGCTCAGGTGATTAAACTACATTTAAATAACCTCAATTTTAGTCATTTTTTTTCTATCTTTTTTGGTGGGAGAATATCTTCTTTGATGTTGCCTCAGAATAAAATCTGCTTGTTGGGGAAGGGAATTCTCTGTTCTAAATGACAGCTGTCATATTTTGTTATGGAAGTGCAATTCCATTTAATGGGCTTGATTGTGCAATTTGCTGCACCCACCTCACGTTGTGTGGGCTCACAGGAGCGTGGCTGAGTAGTGCTGCAGGATCAATGCCAAAATAAAGCAGAAACATGCAGAGTGGAAAAGTGGGGGGAAAAGAGCTGCGAGGGGAAGAAAGCACTCACACAATGTATCATAAAAAACAGGCTTGGCTACAAGGCCATTGCAATCCCAGCTTCAGAAGGTGACTCCTCAGGTGTGCTTAAAGACAGCTCAGCATTTCTTAAATAGGAATAGGAGGTGAAACAGGAGTCTGAGTGTTGAAAATCATCCCTTTTCCCAGTGCAGCTCTGACAATCAGCATTCTGCTTGGGCTCTTGCCAAGAATACACTGAGTGTGCAGAACTCCAGTATTTAACTCATTAAGAATCTCTAAAGCCATTTTAAGAAAGGCACTGTTCAAAATAAAATTCTATTCTACTACAAATGTACTATAACACATGTTTAGCATCTAATATAGTATACATATGTCTTTCCTTTAAAACAAAAAAATATATATTTTCATAGAGAAAGGACTAGTGTTTCAAGCCCTGAGAGTTTAATATGCCAGGCAATAATGAGAAATCAGTGATTATACCTGAAATAATTTAATAAGTTCAATCTTTTTTCCAGTGAGAATATATGAATTACCACCTACTGATATTCAAATTTTCTGCAGCAAAATCTATCAGTACAACTCTGCTGCTGTGACCTTTCCCCACACGTTTTTCTGCCCCCACCACGAGTCCCACATCTCACTGAAAGTGCCCGGTGCCACGGGCTAACAGACTGGATCAATACCCTCTCAAGGCAGGTACAAATACAAAACAAATGAGGAGTCACAAGAGGGGAAAGTCAAGACTTAGGGCTGGAATTCCTGCTCAGCTTCTTTTGCAGGTTGCCTCCCTAAACCAACCTTTGGGAGACACAGTGTTGCTGCAGCGATCCTTTTCCCAGTGTAATTGTGAACGTTTTAGAAAAACAAATATATTCAAGAGTGGTCAGTGGCAATTACAATTTCCATCTCAACAAGAAGAAAAAAAAAAAAAAGAAAGCCAATTCAATTTCATTAGGGGACCATCTTCTCCTCTTTCTTGAAAACTCAAGGGCCTGACAATGAATTAAGATTTATAGAAAAATCCTTTCACCACTTAAATGGAATTATGATTTTGCCATTAACGCAGAGTCAAGATGTTCATTCTGTGTATGAAGATAACTTTATTGCAGGGATTGCATGGGTAAGTAATATTATAAACTGTAATTCTATAGCAATTTCCTAATGGTCTGCAAGGAGCAAAAGACATGATGAATTTAATGTCCAAAAAGAAGACTGATCACTGTCAGGACAGGAATAAATGATGCTAAGGCCAAAGCACAGCAGACTCAATGATAAAAGACTAGTGAAAACATACTTTCCTGCACTTCCTTCACTCTGCAACAAATACTGAATTTATTTCCTTTCTTGCCCGTTTCTCTTCAGCAAGCTGGCTGCAGCAAACAAAATTAACAATTGACTCTTAAATCTTACAAATGCAGATTTGGAGATAGCAGAATACATGACAGGCATTTGTTATCTCAGATGGAGTTTCTGGAAACCACTCTATCTTCCTGTATTAGAGAAAACCATAAGGAATTTCAGGGCTGAAATCAGCCCTGAATGTCACAGAAGACACTGCTGATAGAAAGACAGTACTACCCATGGTGTTCAACCAATATGAAGCCAGTTTGGGATTTTGTACAGTTTTGCTTAGGTCTGTCTAAATGATTGAGACCTCTTGTGCTTCAGAGTGTTCAACTGTAGTGACTTGGGATAAATATCCTTCCAAGCAGTTACTCTTAAAAACTTATGACCAGTAGACTTAAAGAGATGCTGGAGTGGTCTACCACTGGTTGCTGCTTTTCATAAATCTGGCAGCACTGGGGGAAAATAAAATAAGTTCTTACGGTCTTAGAAGACCATGAAAATATTCATAAAGAGCAAGGCAGATGACCCTGGTTGACCCCATCAGTCCTGAGTAGGTTAGAGCAAAAAGCTGACAGGGGATTCAATTGATAAAGATTTAAAGGAGAGAACATAAAAAATGCCAGTCAAAATGAATTTATGGAAAATGGGATTGTAAAAAGTTATTTTAATCTAAAAGTGTGGTTGATCATGTTAATCTCACATGTAATATACTTTTTAAACTATTTCAACCCTATTTTATACACTGGAAAGCCTGATATCTGGGCTGTGTACACAATTCTGGTGTTCCTATTTTAAAGTGGTGTTGAAACCGAATTCCCAAAGTGATTTGAAGGTTGGGAGTACCTTACAGCAAGACTGTCGGAGCTCAGTGCTTTTAATTAAAAAAAAAGTCTAAACACAAGCATAGTCCAAGAAGTTACCACACTGTTAAAGTGTCATTTCACAGAGTATGAATTACAGTGCATTAGCTCTGTACATAAACAGCTTTAAATTATACTCTGGCCTTTATCCAAGGTAGCTTCTTCCACTACAGAACCAGCAGAAGGTACCTGTTTCACTCCCAACTCTTTCAAGGAGTTAGTGCTGCTCTATAATGAAATTGCACTCTGGCTTTTCACACACAACTTTGCCAGGGCAGGCAAGGACAGAAAAGTGACTCAAATACAGTAGATTGCATCTTTCCAAAGGAAAATTAAATAATTTGGTGAAAGGGACTGTTAAACAAGTAACCAGCAAGACAGTTCCTAAGAACCTTTACTGTTTATTTTTTAATTTAAAAAGCAAAGGTTGGAAAGTATTGCCAAATTTAGTAAATATTTTTTCCATTGATTAACATCTTTGAATCAAGATCAGATCCATCTTCAGGTGACACATTTTGCCTAAACACAGTTTATCATTAACAGATAAAATGCAAGACTGATGTCACGTGGGAAGGCAGACCAGATGAACTAAGTTCTGTTATATTTTTCTGAAAAGCTTTAATTGTAACAACACTGTATAGCCAAGTCACTTATTGCATTTCGAAAATTTGAGATTAAAAGTACAAAGGTAGTCAGCTCAGTACCCCAACCTCTGAAGGATACTGCAAAAGTCAGTTTGGAGATCTCAGGTCAGTTCTCAGTCAAAAGCTGGTTCAAAGTAAGCATTATGCTAATGTAATTTATTTATTTCATGATTAAACATTACTGTTTCTATTAGCATATTCTTCAAATACCACAGAGAAGCATTACAGCAAATAAAAGTATTTAAGGGCAACAACAAGCACGTGAAATTAGGAATAGAAAAAAAACTATAGAAAGAGAATTAAAATCAAGCACATTTTTACATTATGCATTATACGAATTAGTTACTAATTATGAAAATGTTCTTCGGTTTCACAAGTGGTTTTGCCTGTACTATTTCATCCTTTGCTATGCAGTTTTGAGAAGCCATTTTTTTATATCTTCTCCATATTAGGCTGTCAGCAGTAATCAATGTTAACACACTCGATTACGTGCAGCTATTTAAGAGATAATCAGTTTTAAACACTGTGGTGTTGTTATACTCCTGGTGGCCTGTAGTATTAGGTCTTCACCCTCCAGTATATGTTCCATACAGAGTTTAAAATGGTATGAGACATTCACTTACAAGTTGCAAACTTATTTTTCTAAGTCAAGTAAGTATTCTCCTCTCTCAGACAAGCTGATTTGCTTTAGTGTTTCAGGTGAGAATACAAGACTGAAAATTTACTGGTGCAAGCAGCAGTAAAGTTAATGATGTTTTCTCAAAAAACATTCATTTTCTCTGAAGATTCAGTTTTGTTACATAATAGATAAATTATCATTGCATACTGCTCACAAGGTAGATATATTGCATTTATTTAATTCAGATATGCTTCTTTAATAGCTTTCAGCTAAATTCTGGAGTATTGTTAAAAGTTACACGCAGATCACTTCCCAATTAGAATTTTTGTCCTATAACAGTGATAGTTATTATTTCATCATCTTTATTGCAGAATAAAAGAGAAAGTAATTTTCTGAAAGCATCTAATCTCATAAGCAAGTCATGCGTTTTTCAGAATGGGAGTTGGGCTTCTACACTGTTAAACAATTTTGAAAGTTTTTCCATCATTTTACTCACCTGTCCCAGCTTAGGAAAGATGATAAATAATTCCGAACATTTGGCTCCTTGGAGCACTGCAAACCACTGCATCCAAGTCTAACCAAGACAGCAGGAGCACACAAGATCCCACTTCTGTAAAAGTACAGCCACACAGAACACTTTTCTGCAGCAGAAATTTCAAACCCACTGAAAGCACCTCAAAGGGGAGATTCTCACAGGTGTTCCCTATTTATATCAGCTTTTCGGTTGGAGAGTTGTGGAATGGCTGAATAGTCTCAGCTGCAACGGGAGAAAATAGGAACTATACATCAAATGAAGTATTGTAGAGTGGTGAGTACTCAAAGAAATCGAGTCTCAGATGTTTCAAACTGGGCATATACAATATGCCTGACATTTGTCTGTGCTTGAGAGCAGAAACAGTCTCTCCTCAACAAACATGCATTAAGGTGGCAATTTATTTCACATTGTAAGACACTCCAATCTTACCACAATGAGTGCTATAGAAAAGCCCATGAGGAAGTTAATTATTCTGCCTTCAGCACAGCATTTAAATAGCGTATAGTAAACAGCCTGGGACCACACACTGATCACGATAAAACAAAATACTGGATCACTACTCATTAAATTCTTATCTCTTACGTGAAAGTAATGTGAGATTACATATTTAAAGATTGTACAACAATGCATGCTCACAAGGCAGGCTGCACGGGCAGCCCACAGCACAGCAACCACTCCAGCTCCTCAGCAGCCCATAACCCACCTCACACTTTTCACAGGTGCAGCCTCTATCCAGTATTTGTCCAACCCCCTTTTTGCATATCTTTTCCTTTTATCAATTATGGGCTTTTAATCATAATCCTAAAGTGACTCACCACTAACAAGACAGAATATTCTCTTATCTCTGCAAGAGTTCCCACCATCATCAAGCCCTCACAGTCTCAAAAATGTCACTTAAAAGACTGTAAAATCAGAACACTTCACATTTATAATCCCCTACCTTCTCCACCTTCTATCTGCATCACCTGGTTGTAAATCCCTACTCTATCAGTCTTGTTAAGACTTTCAACAACGATTTAACCTTTTCCTCCCTGGTGGGACAAAGCAGTGTCCCATGACACAGTTAAATTAAAACTGCGGGCAGCCTAACCTATACATGTGAGATACTGCAACTTTAGCACTCTTTTTTTAGTGGGTATGGGGGGTTTAAAATATAAAAAAGATGGCAGCATTTTGAAATGTGATGTATTTCACAGCATCTCAGCACAACAGGAAGTTTCCTCCTTTGCACTCCCACTATGTTTCAAAGAAATAACTTTGCTTTACATTTCTTCTTCAGTGCTTTACAATGTGAGGAGTAACTCTTGACTACCATAAGACATCTTCTGCTGACTTTCAGAGTATATCCACACAGTAAAAAAGGGTGGCAAATTACAGCATTGCAGAGTTCCATATTTATTGTCTTTCAGTGATGTTCATATCTAATTGTTTAAATTTCCATTAAAGCGATAATTAGTCTTACTGCTGGCCGTGTAAACAAAGCCCTGAGTCTGAATGACAAGCTGGGCTCTTCCTGGCTGCATCTGAAAGAGCAAAAAACAATTTGCAGATGAACTTTCTAATCACTTTTCTCAACGATGCACCTGCAGAAATACAAACAGGCTCACCTTCAGTTATTGGTGGAGCCTCTGTACTGCCTGGCCTGTGTCTGAATTTAAAGCCAGGCTCAGATGGTGACCACACAGGTACAGCCTAAAATGAGAGGAAAGCTTCTCTCTTGCCTCTGTGTCTAGTGAATTACCCAGCCAACTTCTGACAGAAATGCAACCTTGTTCTCTGCTTCAGTGCCCGAGCTAAGTACAGAGGGAAACTATTGCACTTCACTGTGTAACAACCAGGAGCAGTTGGTAAGTTATTAAGAGCAAATACTACAGCACCCTGCACAGCCTGCTAAAGTTACACACAGCAAACACATGGACACAAACACACCCCCAGTTCATGCTATTTATATACTAAAATGTTGGCTTTTTACTGTTGAAAAGTTTTGGAGAGTAGAAACATTAACTTACTGGGCCTCAGCAAAAGAAAATGGCAGAAAAGTTTTTTGGCAGTTCAGTGATGGCATCTTCACACCCAGCTGAGACATCCTTGTTCCCAACCTTCAGGCTGAGATGCCAAGTAATTGATTTAATTAATCCTAGTACTTTCATAATTTAAATAAGGCAATATGACCTACTGGTTCAAGCACAAGACCCAGAACTCAATTGATTCTAATATGACTATGCAGTGAAATTTTTCTGCAAGATCTTCATCAATTCATGTACTTGAACTGAACTAAAAGTTGTTATGAACTAAAAGAATTAAAGACTTGTGTGTTATGCAGTTTCATCACTTCTATTGCACAGAGGGTAAACAAAAGCAGCATTTGCATCTGGCTGTTTTACTTTCTGTACTTATTGGTTTTATGCTATCACACAGAATTTTTGCAGATTTAAGATTAGCTTTGCAAAGACTTGCTGACTTCCTAATTCCCACTTCTTTCAATGAGTCAAGGATCAAAATGTCTCTGAGACCCGCACCAAAATATCTGTAAAAATGTAAAAAAAAAAAAAAACTGAACCATGAGATGCATTAAAAATCATTAATGTCTTCTAGAATCCTATTTTTCATCATATTTCTTAAACTAGCAAAACAAGCAAGTTAGATGCCTGCAATCAAAACAAGCGAAGCAAATATCCTGCCTTCCATTTCTGTGTTGTGAAATTGGCATCAGAAAAAACATACAGATGCCAAGGAAAAAAAAAATCAAGATATCCCTTCTCTTAGGAGAACTGTTCAAATCCAATCTCTCAGGTCCACAGTTACAGGAAGAAACTACCACATGCACTGCAGGAAAAGGGAAGTTGGAATCAGACACTCCCACCATCCACTGGCTTCCCTGTTTTACTCCCTGTTTCACACTTCTATTTCAGGAGATATGAAAACATTACAATTTCCTATAAACTTTGATAATTATGCACAGTGGACAAAATAGTTTCTAGTTTACTGTTGTGCAACGAGCATGAACAGACAGAAAATTCACATTCAGACTGAGTACATTTAAAGCTCTTTGAATCACAGAAAAGGCAATTAATCTTAGTAACCTCACAGAGAACTGACAGAGTGTTTCAACATAGTCAAAATGCTGAAGGTCCTTGAACGCTTTCTAATAAAACATGGTATGAATTTTTCAATTTTATGTTTACTGTCTCATCTCTGTGGGGAACCTAGTGAAAAATGCAGTATGGCAAAACAGGACGGATATTTTGTATAAATAATTGCTATAAATGTTTATCATTGGAAATGCAACGGTACACGAGTCTTAATGTGATCTATATTATAGACTAATCAAATAATTGATTGTGATTACTGATCATATCAAGTTTTTGTTCATGTTAATAATGTTTCTAGGAAGAGATAACATGCTAGGTAGAGCATGTGCATCAGGGAATCCATGCATTGAAGAGCAGGGGAAGAATATATTTAATATTTACCAACATTTATTTCAAAACATTAATGCAAATTCTTTGTGCAAGTGAACTGAAATAAAATCTCTGATATTGCTTAAAGCTTAAAACATAAAATTATGCAAAGCATCCTTACAATGCACTGTCATTTTCAAGGCATTAAAACTAACCCATATTATCACAAATTACAGTGAAGAAAGGAGAGGTCATCAGTTAATGTTATTAAGCAAGAACAGTCTTTTTTTTATTCCTGGTGAGACTTTGCAAAAGAATAATAGTCCATTTTCTTTGATTAAGGGATTTGTTAGTTGGGCAATGCTTAAATACCATCCTTTTTGGTGCGACAAAGTATTTGGTTTTACATTCCCAGAACCACAGAATAGTTGAGTTTGGAAGAGACCTCTGCACATTGTCTACTCCAACCCTCTTGCTCAAGCAGTGTGAACTAAGGAAAGCTGTTGAGGACCATGTCCTGTCAAGTTTTTAATATCTCCAGAGACAGAGACAGACACTCCCTACCTTCCCTGGGCAGGTTGTTTCGGTGTTCAGTCAGATTTACGGCCTCTTGTCTCTGCCTCCCACCCAGAGCTCAATCCCCAGCTCAATCTGCAGCTCAATCTGGAGCTAGCTGCCCCAGATGTGTCCTCAACACGAGCTCTGCCTTCTCTACACTCTCCCAACAGATATTTATACACATTGATAAGATCCACCCCCTTGCCAATCTTGTTTGTTTAGATTTTCCTTCATCTGATCTTCCTCCATCAAGGGGAAGCTTTTCTTCCTCTAGACTTCACACTGGCCTCAGAGACTTGAGATTCCTGAAAAGCAGTCTTACCAACAAAGACTGAGAAAGTGGTCAAAATTCCTTGTCCTCCTCTGTGTCTTCTATCACCACATCCCATGTCCCATTTGGCAGTGGGCCCATAATTTCTCTTGTCTTCCTTTTACTGCTGAAGTACTTATAGAAAAGTTTCTTTTTTCCCTCAAAGCCCCTGGACAAATTCAACTCCAGGTGGGCTTTGGCCCTAAATGTTCAAACAGAGTTCTCTATACTTTTCCCAGGTCACCTCCCCTTCTTTCAGCTCTCATAAGTTTTCTTTTCATATTTAAGCTTTTTCAGGAGCACTTGGTCCATCCATACATGACTCCTGTTGTTTTTATCTGATTTCTTTCTCATCAGGATGGATGATTCCTATATTTGGAGAATGTGATCCTTGAAAATCAACCATCTCTCCTGGACCCCTCTTCTCTCCAGGGCTGTACCCCATGGAATTCCTCCGGGCAGGTCCCTAAACACACAAAAGTCTGCTCTTCTGAAGTCTAAGAGGTCATTTTAGGTTTGTGTTTCCTCTCAGGAGGTTGCATCATACTGTCCTCTCTTTTGTGGACTTCACTTTGCCAGTGGTGGGGGAAGATGTAAGTGTTAATTTTATTCAGAAATAAGATATAGACTTTTTTCTCTCAGCTCTTAATGAGCTAGATTGCTCTGGAAATTTGACCCTAACCTGTTTCTAATAGTAATGGATGTGTCACTTGGAACCTCTGTGAAGAGAATATCAGTCTTTTCTGTGGCACTGCCTTAAATTCACTCCTCTACATCCCTTACAGTCTCTGGAAGGCACATGATACTACAATAATGAAATATTTTAACTACAGATTTTTATGTCTAAACTTTTAAAATCTACTTATGACAGTTACTATTCTTTTACTGGGGTTCACTGAAACTTATTAGGGCAATAAACCTATTAATGAAACACTGTGGTTGAGAATTTTAATGCAGTGAAGTCAAGAAATGAGCTTGCAATTATAGTTCTGCATATGAAGCACTGCATATGAATAACCTATCTCCTCTGCATATTGACACAAATATTCATCATTCTATCCAGCAAGATAAAATTCATCACACATACATCCCTAATAAATGCTGAAATACTGAAGTTCTTTGATTCCAGAACTATTTCAAATGCCTGGAAAAAAACATTGATATATTTGGTTATAGCACATGAACCAAGGGACCTGGCATCAAATAACTTACTATTCCAAAAATAAGAGGGGAAGAAATGAAACACAAGCTGACCCATGTCAAAACTGCAGACTTCTGGCTACAACTTCTATTTAATACTAAGTACTTTTCTCACACTTTTCTTTCATCCTACTGACCCTGGCTATGACCTAATTGGTAAACATTTTTTTTCTGCACAAACACTAAATGAAAGCCTTGCTGTAACACTGCTGTAGACATGATGGTGTAATGAAGGCCGAGTTTGTAGACTGCTTCTCACATAAAAAACCGTCACCTTTATTTAGAGATTTTTTTTTATGGATGTGTACCATGTAATTGTCATTTGGATAAGTAATTTTTTTGCTTTTCTTCCCTTAGATATTCATCACAGCTAAAAAGCTCCTCTGCATTCATGGGAATAAATACTGCTTAACTTGAAGGTAAGATATTCAAGAACAGAAACAGCCTATACTCTGGCCATGCAGTGTAAATGCACGACCAGCCTCTGAGATAAAAACAGGTCTATGCCCAAAAAAGCGTGACTGAAAAGAGGCTTCCTTGTAAGGAATCATTAGACCATTTTCCTTAAGAATTGTATTTAATAAAACAAATTCCTTTAAGATCTTCCTAAGAAAATACTGATTAATCAACCACAACAAAATTGAAAGAGGCATGTGCTCTAGAAAACTGTAGGAAACTGTAGGGAGAATGTCATCTAAATTAGCACATTTGGTTTTAAGAGAACTGTAATCAGATCTCACTTTATTTACATTTCTCATATTTTATATTTCAAGAAGTTGACCTACATGAACATATTTACAGGCCATCATACCAGAAAGCTATTGATGGGGGATTGGTCTAGAAAGTGCCTCAAGAAACTGAGGAAGAGCAGAACTCAAACAGAAATTGCCAAAGCATAATGAAGCTGCCATGGGCAGGAAAGAAAACTTACATGGCCTTTCATAATCATCATTTCCATTTTGTCTGTGTTCATCAAGCTCACTGAGATGTGCTGTGGAAGATATTCTAAACAACCACCCTGACTGAATGGACTAGGCCATCAGTATGAGCAGGGAACTGAGGTACAGTTCAGGAAATATCCGGGTTTGGAGCTAAATCCGTGCGGAATTATTGGAAAAGAGATGCTGGATAAGATACCTGTAAGAGGATTCACACACAATAATACTCATCTTGTGTGATGTAATGAGGGATCAGAGCACCAACAGTAAGCAACAAAGAAGAATATCTTCAAAAGAAGAATATCTTCTGAGGTGGTTTTTACCTACATACAGACTACTCTAGTTCTCAAATGAGTAATAAAACCCCTGAGTTTGCAATACTGAATTCTTTGCCATATGTAAATCCAAATGCAGTCAACAATTAAAAACTTCAGCAGCTGTACTGAAGTTAAACGTGCTTTATATAATGGAACACTCCCTGTGTGGACTGAAGAATAAATCAAAAGCAACTCAGGGCACTGGTACAGAGCTACAGCCCTCTCTCTTTGTCTTAGGGACATCACTGCTATGTGGTTCCTGTTGTTGATTCCTCAGTTCTGACACTCAAAGTCTCCATCTGTGCCTTTTAAAGGCCGTAAATGTGGAATGCACTCTCCTGGAGGCTTGCAAGTCCTTACTCCTAACAGTTTCTAGACACAAAGTGTCACTTTGGTTTTGTATTTCTGTGTTCAGTAGATTATAAACAATACATATCTCATATGTGGCATGATTCAGTATTAAATCTTAAAACTGCTTTACAAAGAAAGTCAATAACATTTTTCCCATTATATAGATGTGGAAAATGAGGCAAGTTGATAAGCAAATTTGCTCTGGCCAGTGAATATGATCTCCTAAGTTTCAGTTCAGTGCTCTGTCAAATGGAATCACTGCTTTTAGCAATTAATACAAAGTAGTTTATCATTTTCTTATTATGCAGGGTTCATTTAGCCACTCTCTGATAAATTTCTTTTATATATTTACAGTATTATTTATGTAGGCCACATATACACAAGGGTTGCCTGCTTCAGTGATGAATCAACATACAGAGAACTTGTAAATGAATAGCTAAATAAATACATTTCTGGAAAAGGAAGACATTTCTAAGTTACTTTTATACTATCTTTACCGTGTGATAAAGACAATAAAAAACAAACAACGTGCAGTCAGGGCACAGCCATACATTTTATATAGACAATAGGAAAACCAAGTTGATAATACTTTTATATCAAACAACCAAGTGTTCAAAGGGTGGAGTCAATATTGCCAGTAAAAGTGGAATACAGTTCTCTATAATGTATCATTCAGAAGTATGTATCTATATGTATGTATCTATATGTATGTATTTATATGTATAATTCACTAGCTTTTCAAACTGTTCCATTCCAACCCACTTTGCATCCTGACACAGCCAACGCCCTTCCGGAGCAAGAACTGCAATTTAGAAAAGCTAAGTCTGAACAGGGACAGATAATCAAGTGCATTTGTATTTTTAGAAAGCCCAGATTAACAAGACTTGTGGTAAAGGGTGTGTGCAATCTCAGGCACAGCATGCCACTGCCACAAAAGAGCTCTCCTTCCAACATCCAACTCTGGAATACAGCAAAGAATTTAAAGTGGGGTAATTTTATTCTCTAGTTAACAACCAGACCCAAATTGCTTTAGTATTACCCACCTACTCACAGGAAGAAAAAGCAATTTTTGCCTATGAATACTACCTGTCTCTCAAGAGGAAGTTGTTAATACTAAAGCAGCACCAATTATTTCCCTTCTTGTAAATCTAAAAAACAAGCAGCTCCATGCTGTTTTCACTAGTGGAGCAGTTTTTTCAGATGGTCAGATCCAGAACCCGCAGACAAATTAATCAAGTTCTAGATACCTCAACCCTCCCTGAATCTAATACAGTTGCAGCATAGAAAGACTATTCTAATATTTAAGTCAGCCAACCAGTTTTTTAGGCCCAAAGCAGCCTTGAACAAAAGTCAGGATTTGTTGGTATTTTTTACAAATTATGACATTACACTTCAGCCCATTTTCAGATCACTTGTAAAGAAAAGTATGAATTGTTAATGCTTACCACATCCAGCAGCTGCTTAAAATGAAATCTGTATCTCCTTTCACTGATTCAAAGGTGATGATGCAGGTTTGGAAGCCCTGTTGTGCTGACCCCGGGGCACTGTGCTTTCCAGAGCCTTCCTTCTCCTGCTCCTCTCTTTTCTTAAGGAAGATGCACCAAGAGGAGCAATGCTGGGACTGAAGCTGAGAGCTGCAGTGCACAAGCCAGTCCTCTTGCAGAAGTGTAACCTAACATATGCATGGCTTGTATGGCAATGAATATGCAGTGACAGTCACTGAGGAGCTCTCTGGTTTTCTCATGGTGCAGAGAAAGATTTCACTCTATCCCCCAAGAAACATCCAATAAACTGTGCAATGCCCTGGACAAAACAAGAAGATCATGCCATGCCATTCAGATAACAATTCAGTTGTATATGTAGGTATAACCATGCCATTTCATTCAGTTAACAACTCCTTTAAAGATCCAAGTGTGATGGATAAGTAAACTACCTGATTCAAGAATCAGTCACTTCTTAAACTCAGTCTAAAGAGCATTCTCTCTCAGTGCTTATGCGGCAACTGTTTAGACAATCAGTCTAAACGAGGTGTCAAAGGCTGCTTTAACCACCTCCAGCAAACTGCTAAGACAATATTCATGTGTAAACCAGAACAAGCCACGAATACTCAAGGGAATCTTTTTGGTTCAAGAGCTCTCAGTGTTACATTTTTCAGATGCACCAAATTTCATTTCTGCACCCACAAAGAAAACAGCCCAGTTGGGTGTTTTCTGGTTGTTGCCTTCACTAAAGGTGCAAACAAGGTGCTGTGGCTGATTTTTTTACAAAGTCTTCCAATTCCTGTGTGTGTCTATTGTGCTTTAATGGAAGTGTTCACTTATGCCATTCTACACCTAAATCCTGTGCTTAACAGATGCTGAGCACCCACTATCCCAGATTTTCCTCAGGTTTTGGCCTTCACCCGGGATTTAGCACAGTCCAGATGAGCATGAGCTGGTCTGATGCATCTACCTGCAGCCTTAACTAACCTGGCAAACAGTGTCGGTCCTTCCTTTAGAGCAACATCAACAGAATCTTTAAGTATCTCATTTTTTTAATTTAAATTACGTAATCTATTTTAGAACACTCTTTTTTTAGTTTGGCAAGAAAAAGCATGAGAGGCAGGTGAATCCCATTTTAATCTGATTATTGCCATTTTTATTGGGTCATGACAAAATTTCCATTATGGTAGATTGCTGATCAATATGTATTTTGATAATATAAATATTTCTTTATTACTTCTTTATTCTTTATTTCCTTTATTATTTTCTTTATTTCTTTATTTATTATTCTATACTAAAAGACAAATTACTTCCACTGTTGTCAGATGGAATTTTAACAGACATGAGTAAACATTTAATAGACATGAATAGACATTTTAATGCTGTTAAAAAATATTCATACAAACTATTACAGTACTAGCAACTATTTTCTCTAATACTCTTGTATTTCATGTCCTTCATGTTTTGTGAACCATTGAACTGTCAGGGGAAAAAAACTTACTGATTTTTCTTTTAGCGGTATTATTTCAATTAGATTAATATTTCCCGAGTTTATAATTAATTTGACAGAAATGTCATTATAGTAAAAAGTCAATACTCCTTCTGTTCCTTGCTGGCAAACTTTCTCTACAGTGTAGAAATTTATAACAGTGCCAGAAATCATCAATTTGCCTAAATATGGACATACACATGTCAAATATTTGTTTCTTTTTACTAATTTCTACAGCACCTATTACTATGCTACATAGATGAATCTTCTGTTATTTAATATTTGAAACACAGCATGAACAATTTACAGAGATATTTAATAGAAATGTCCAGCATCTCTGCTAATGTTGCCACAGTCCTTTGGGATCTAAATATTTCTTGTGCAAGAGCACTCTATCTTAGAATAACAGGAAACTTATGATTTTATATTTTGAAAATTAGGAGGACAGATTATCACAACCATTTCAGTGCAGAAGTACTGCACAACAGCAGACATATATCACATGAAGTGCTGGCTAATAGCAAATTTCACACAAAGAATTGTATACTAATTCTGGCAGGTTTAAAGCTGTCTTCATCCTCTCTAGACTGTGCCTAAGTAGGAGAGACTTTTAAAACTCTCATGCCAGAACTAATACAGCTTTAAAAATGACTTGAAATAAGGAGCTTGATACTGGGAAGTTCTTATCCACTTCAGATCCTTATAGGATGAAATCACATCTCCTAAACTGGACGTTTTGAAATTGGAGAAACAGCTCATGTACCCTATTCCAACAATTAGTGTTTCCTTGTTTTTGCAATATTAGTAGTACATTGTAATAATGCTTGTTTCTGATTTTTGAATGTTAATTAGTGTAGCTGCTATTTATTCTCACCTACTTTCTAATACAAGCATCTGCTGGTGCCCACAAGAGATTGTCACAGACATTGTTTCTGACCTCGTACCATGACCTTTATGTTTTTATGCACCACTACTCCTGGAAAACTATTCTAAAGTGTATTGATCCCGTGATCAAATCTTCATCCTCAAGTGTAATTGGATATTTTAACTTCCTGAAATTGCACAAAGGTAGTATTTTATTTCACTCCATTACTTTTTAATAGTTTCCTATACTGTCTCAAAAATTCTTTCCCCTAGTTTTAAATATTTCCAGGGCATCATCATGTACCTTTTCCAATCTTAGGTATTATTTAATCAATTCTTTCACAGGGGAGCATTTAACCAAATGATTCACTAACCTTGATGTTAGCATAACTATTTTTGCCTTTCAGCATACATTTGCTTTTGCTGCACCATGGCCTTAGATAATTATTTCCCATCTTATTATTTTTGTAGTTTGTCTCTTGACTTCTTCAACAAACTAGGGCTTTTCTGAATTGAACTTGTCCTACAAAAAATTTTGTGCACACATTTTAAGCTACCCCAATGTGAAACTCACACTTCATAACACTTTCACAAACTCTCAATGAAAACATAATTTACATTACTTGAAAATTTCGTATCTGATACGAGGCGTGGGTTTTATCCCATATGAAACTTGCTTTTGCTCTTTTGATCTACATTTTTACAGAAATTAAAAAATATAGAGGTAATTAAAGGAAGAGCACAAGACCAAATATGCAAGAACCATAAAGGACAAAGAGCTGAAAGGGATCACAGGAGGTATGAAAAGGAAAATAATAATAAACACTGACAAAGTCCAAAACTACTCAGATATTTAGCACTCACATCACTGTGATTTCATCTTGATCAAATATCCCTTCTGAGATTAGGAGAATATTTTTAAAGTCTCTAATGAAAGAGCCTTCATAACCCAGACAGTCTGTTCCATTCACCATCCCTGTAGTTAGAAAAACCCTTTACAATCAAATTTAAATCTTTTGCTGTGAGTAAAATTCTATGACAGAAAGATATGAAGAACCATTGTTTACTGTATCTTCAGACCGCTCTCCTCCCGAATTTCATCACGTTACCTGTATCTTTCTTGAAGTAAATCCTAAAGCGAGAGATGTTATCCATTCTAACATCACCAGCCTGGAGGAATTATCTATATTCCTAAACACAACACTCCTAGTTACATATTCCAGAAAAATATCCCCTGGTTTTGCCATTCAATTGCAATCGTTCAAATTCAGTTTTTATTTCTCTATCGCCCTCCTCCTTTCAGATTGTGCAACTCCCTAATCAGGGACTTTACATTTGGTACTCAAGGTTTATTTCTCCTTCCTAAAAGTAACACTTTGTTCTTGTTCTTACTGAACCATTCCTGCACTTTTTTCAAGATCCCTCAGAATTCTGAGATCTTTTTCCAGGGTTTTCAAGCCCTTCCGCTTGTAACTAATTACAAAAAAAAAATAACTGATTACAACTGCATGAAAAACAAAGTGAGGAAAGCACTAAATATTTTCCTTGGTCTTTCACTTTTGTCTTTAATTCATTTTTTTAACCTTTATTGTAATAATCAAAGTGACCCTTTGGACTGTAGTAGTAAAAAATTAGACTTAAATTTGTTATGAAAGAAATCTATGAGTGTGTTAATGGCCTGCATAAACACTGGTTGTATAAGTACTTACACAAATATTTTTTAATAAGAATAATGCAACGGGAGATACTCCACTATTACCAGTATTCAAATTCCAGAGAGTTAGAGAATGGACAACATGAATCCTTTGTCTGGACCCTCCCAACCTCTCCCAGTTCCCTCCATTTTCCCATTCTCCAAGGATGCACCTCGGGCAGGCTGAGCACACCCCATTGACAA
Source organism: Lepidothrix coronata (assembly GCF_001604755.1). Classification (NCBI taxonomy): domain Eukaryota; kingdom Metazoa; phylum Chordata; class Aves; order Passeriformes; family Pipridae; genus Lepidothrix; species Lepidothrix coronata. Next base: position 1,423,393 of record NW_016690192.1, read on the forward strand.
TATGGAGATGACTCCAGTGGGTTAATTGGGAACTGCTCCAGAGGCAGCTGAGTTGCTGGCAGCACAGCACTATGTGTCACATCTTTCTCAGCTAAAATGTGCTATTTTTTTATTGTTTATTACAAATATTAAATAATAGTACTATCATAGCCTGGTAACCACTGCGTTTCTTACATAAAAATTACAGAGAGTGACCCTTGGCCCAAAGAATTGGCTTAGTAAGTCACTTATACGTTAACTCTGAAGCAAATTTATTTATTGCTACCTGCACTCTGTTCAGACTCAAAGCACAGATAAAAGATTCTCATATATATCTTTACAATAAAAAATAACAGTGGCCATAGTCTCAAAGATGCAATGACAGTGGAAGGGCATCTTGCCGAAGTAAACTAATATATGAAGCAGTTAAACTATGACAAAAAGGTGAAATATTATTAAATATAATTCATTTATTCACTTATGAATACTGTATGTGCATCTACAAAGGTATGCTTCCTAATGCAATTTAATGGCTTTGAATGTAATTTTCACACTATTTACAGATCTGACCCTTCTCTGCAACATCAGTTTCTCAATAATCAGCACTTTTATGTTTGTTAAGTCCCAATAATATCTGTAAAATAAAGGACATCATAGAGTAAACTTTGTGTCTGTTAACTCCAATCTAACCTGCACCTTGTTGTGCACAGTGCCATCCTGAGAACCGTCTTTGCTAAGCATTCTAAACAAAGGAAGTCTCAGTTATCTATCTTTCCTTCTATAAATATTATCAACCTAGCAACAACGTGATTAACTGTGATTGTTACTACTAAAAGTAGTAGGTAGCTCCCTGCATATTTCCATTTTAGTTTCTAGACAGAAGAAAAGCCTTTGTAATATTGGCAGAGAATGGATTTTCTTCCTACTATGAAGTATTATAGCACTGAATAAAGTCTTTCTGATCAAACCATACCATAATAGCTTTTGTCTTGTGTCACTATATGTTAGCCAGCATCAGAAGAGAAAATAAGCAGAGGCTTGCTATTGTGCCTCTATTTTAAAAGGGCCTTCCATCTGGTAGGAAGCAGAAGCCATCAGCACTGTAATTAAAATGCAATTACTGTCCCCCGCCGCAATCCCAGGACGACCATTCCATCTGTGTGATATACAGTGGAAAAAACACAATTTTTTGCACTTTTCTAGCTCCATTAAGTTTATTCTCTTTCTATTAATTAATCTAACAGCACTAAGGGATCGTTCCTGTTTTGCAAGCCATTGTGTCACAAACTGCGCGCTCACAAAGACCGAAACCGCATGAATTTTTAAAACTCTCCGCTATCCCTGTGACATAAAACCTTAATTACTTCTGACTAAATCTGTAATTAAAATATATCACCGCAGCAGATTTACCTGCGTGTGGGTGTTGGAGTGCATGCTTCTGTGACTGTCACAAATGAATCACTCGGAGACGGTGTTATAAAAAGGGAGATTAGCATGTACGACAGAAAGGATGGGGGAAAAGGACTTGAAAATGAAAAACTGGCAGCAATCTAGGAAAAAGTTGTACATTGGTGAAAGAAGAGAGTCATCCCCTTATTTTGTTGATTTTTTAAAATAAAAATATTCATAGTATGTATAGAGATAGATGCTCCATCTTAAAGTTTATTCCCATGTAGTCCTACATTTTAATGTGCTACCTTGACCTTATAACAACAAAATGACAATAAGTATAATCTCACAGACTGTAAAATAAAATCCCATAATAGTTTTCATAGCAATCCATCTTGTATTCGCAGAGATAATCTCATAATCTACCCTTCCTTTCATTCATGACTCTGCAGCACAAGGCCTTGCTAGAAAATCTTAAAGTCTTTGTGAGAAGTACAGGCATTGTGTACGTCAAGACAAAAGTATTAGCTAAATATTAAGGTGAAATCTTAGCCCTGTCACAGAATGTTGGAGTTTTGCCTTTGACTTCAGTGAAGTCAAAGAGTATTTTGTCTTTTCTTTTAATGCATGTTGCTAGGGGAAAACAAAGAAACAAGGCTCTCTGCAAATGGCCAGCTGCAGGAGGTGAGCAGACTAGCAGTGAACCTCAGCATTAGAATCTTTGCTGTAAAATGCCATGCAAAAACGATATTAAAAGTCCTGGCAAATAATAAATTCCACAATTCCTTTTTTTTTTTTTTTTTTTGAGCTTTGAGCATCTTGGAATCCTTTAAGGTTCAGCATGTGCATAAGTGTTTTTTACAAACTCAGCATTTGGGCTCAATATGTCTCCAACAGAAGAGAATTTTGGCATTTCATAGATTTAATAAAGGGTAAGGACAGAAGTACTCATAAAATGTGTAGGCTAGCTTCCTGCAGCTCATAGGTCACTAAATGTGCCTCTTATTTAGTACAATGACTGGTTTTAGCCAGGGCATGTGGAGTCCCTTTTCAAAGGGACAAGACATGGAGACTCAATTTCAGAGTTTGCTCCAGTAGATAATGATATCAACCAGTAAGAATTTGCACCTCGCTCCACCTTGTTTTATGTGGTTTAAGAATCCAGCATTAGTTTCTACCAAGGTTCTGTGCTTGAATAAAAAAAGCTTTTAATACCCCATATTTTCTTCCTGTGAATTTACTTGCACACTGTAATCATGTTACCTATCAATCTTCTTTTGATAAGATAAACAGATTGAGCTATTTAAATCTCCCACTATAAAGCATTTTCTCCAGCTCTTAAAATGTGTCTTCTTCCTGCACCTCCTGCAATTTTTAAAATGTGGGGAACAACAGCATCTAAAATATACTCTATCCTCAAGGTAAGACAAAAATGACAGGATTTGCTGCTTTATTTGGTTACTAAAATAGCCTGAACTCAGAACTGGTCCTCAGCAAGGAGAAAACCAATCTCATCCACACTCCCCCCACGGGTGGCTCCAATCAGATACTATGAAGACTGGCTTCCCACAGATACTATGGAGATCTTGAGCTTGCATGCAGTAAGTTCCCAGTGATAACCTAATTGGCAATATCTTGTTTGCTGCAAGGAAAGTCTCCCAGGACAGTCAGCTGCAGAGAACCTACAAGAATTCAGTGGGTTCACAAGTTACTGTCTCACTGGAACCAGATGGTTTGGCTATAGCTTGTCTCTGTGTAGGAAAGCAGTTCTCACACACTTCCTATAAATGTTGTCATTCAAAGTGGTATTTTTTAAATGCAAAAGAGTGATGATTTGGTGTTGCTTAAATAAAATTTAAAAAAAAAAAAAAGTGATATCACATGTTGCCTAGCCTCAAATGCTGAGTATTTCATAAATGAAGGTATGTTATTCTATCAAAAGACAACAGAGAGAAATATTAACTACATGTGATAGAAGGAATAAAGCTTTACATTAAACATTGGTTATGAGGGATATTGGTACTTAAATATAAAAAAGAGCTAAATTTACTTTTAAAAATTACAACATTTTATAGAAATCACTCAAATATAATTGCTTATAACTCGAGCAAAGATATGTTGGCTTTCTAGCTACAATACAGTTTTATGATTAAACTTAACAAAACAATTGTTATTTTAAATGATTCTGTACTTGCATTTGAGAAAAGTATAAATATCCAAGCAGGATTCTTCACTCTTCTCAGTCCTGTTCTTCTGATTACCTAGATCATTTCCTCTCCTGGGTAAGCACAGCAGACATAGAGTACACCCCTAGTTATTATGACAGTCCTTAGTGGCCCACCTCTAGGTCCTTTTCATATTCAGATCCTACTGGTACAAAACACTTAGAAATAAACTGCACACAAAAATTTTCAGTCTAGGAAAATATAAAGGTGACATGGTAGGCCTACAGAACTCATTTAATGGTGGCAAGAGTTGAATAAGACTAGATTCACTATGCCCGTGATTTTGTCAGTACATTTATAGGTACGTGGAACACAATAATTGCACATCCCTAAATGCTGTCCAGTGCTATTAGTTTCACCTTCTAAGGACACCCTATAGGACACCAGCTATTGTTTTGCCATAGGTCAAGAATCTGCACCAAATAGGAAGATCTTGACGGTATTAAATTGACTGACAAGAATCTGGAGGATAACCAGGGACTTTGCATGAGCTCCCAAAAGCACCTCCCATCTAACCCCATTCTGAACTGGAATGGCAAACCATACTGAATGTTAGAGAAGGACACAAGAAAAATGGTTTGGTTTTCTTTTTTAACAAAAAAAACGCAAGAGTACATGTTTAAAACCCGGTATCTGCTTTGAGCTCTCCTCAGTGCTCGGGAGCTGCCCGTGCAGAGGTAACAAAAGACCTCTTGACTGCCACTGCCAGCAGCAGCCACACACTGGGATCTGTTTTGCTAACGTGGCACATAAAGCAACACTAAATTAGCTTTCATATCATACAGTCTATCACTGTTTGACCCTCTGGGCTCTCTTTATTTATAGCATGTAGTTTCTTGTTTACTTTAGTGTTTTCATATTAAATAAATATTCATGAAAGTGCACTCTTCCTGAAATTGGGTCATTTAGGGAGACTATCCCATTAAAAATAGATTTGCTTTTTTTTACAGGTGTCATCCATTAAGGTAGGGAATAGACAAACTCAGCCAATTGTATCTGTCAAGAAGATTTTAGTCCTTCCACAAAGTCAGTCTTCTGTCCTTTACATACAGCACTTAATAGCAAAATGACCAACTTCATACTTTGGGGAGTTTTTTATTGTTGTGAGATTTGTATCTGAGGGTTTGAGGAGATATTTTAATCCTTCCAAGTCGTTCAGACACTGGCACCAGGCATATAAATAAAAGCTTTCTCTTACTGACTAAGTTGTGGCCAGCCTACTGCAAGGCTGGCTCAGGGAAGAGGAGTTTAACTCCTCACTCAGATTAAACAGCAGCTATTGACAGAAGACAAACCAGAACACTGACGTGGTCTCTCCTAGGGCACAGGATATGGGAATCTCCACAGAGCAGTGGATCCACTAGGGTTTAGTTTAAGATGGCTTTTGGTCATATAAAGTTATATAAGGTGTGTGCACACAACAGTGTGGGGTCTTAAATTCCGCCTTCATCTTCCACATACCCAAACTACAGTTTGGAATAAGAGTTTTAGGAGCATGTTTAGAGAGGAAATAACATCCGTGACAGATGTCATGGGAAGAACCGGCAAGACTTGGACACAGGCTGAATAAAAGCCCATGGCTGGAGGAATGGAAAGAGGCAGGCACTTCTATAGAGCCGTCCATCAGCCAACTCCCTCTCAGAAACTGTTTTAAAATGGGATAAAAAAGCTCTCACAGAGACTGGGGGGGGTGTGATGTACAGAGACTGCTTAGACACCTAATCTAGACTGGAGATCTAAACTTTGGACTGTGACATTTAAGTGAGATGAGTTTTAAGATTAACAAGGACACTTAATCAAAAGATCCAAGCAACTTTGTCTGGTGCACTTCCCCAGCCAGAATTGATAGTCCAGCCACCACCGAGCACTAGTATGGATATTTCATCCATACTTAAGAACACAGCTATGAAATCAAACTGGTTGAAAATTAAATCTTTGCAGAAAGGAAGCACGAAAACATTTCCATCATTTTCATGCCAGTGGGCCTGTAACAAATCACAGTTTCACCAAGTGGCATTAAACCCAGGTCCAAATTTTCAGAATGTGAATTTGTGCTAATATAGTAGTAATACTTTTACAGTACATTGGCTATATCAGCCAACAAGTTCTACAGCTTTCTCTTGGTCAGACCCTGCTGAAGTAAACGACTAACAAAATAAAAATAGATGTTTTCAAAAATTTAATATTGAGGAATGTGTTAAAAAGAAGAAAGTATCCATTTTTCATGGATATTTTCCTAAGGACTTGAACAATATGTTGAAAAATATTCTTAATGTGTTCAGTAGGACATTCGTGCAGAAATCAATAGCTTCCATTCAAGAGATAACAACAACGACAGAGAAAAGCAAATTTCAAATGCAGCGATTGTCGCAAACATTGGTTGTTTAAAAATTAGACAAACAATATCACAAAACATTCAAAAGTGAAACAATTCACAAATAACTAACCTTAAATCAGCCTTGCAAAGTCCTAATTGCCCACTGCCCGGGGTGAGAAATTCTTTTGACGGGCAAGTAAATGATCATTAGTCTTGTCTGTTATCGTCAATCATTACAGTAAAATGCTGATGAGTGAATTTTATGTCTAGGCTGATACATTTTCCTGTCGGCTTTAAAACACAGGTTCAAATTAAGTTACAAGCCAAGGCACAAAAGAAGCCAATACAAACTAATGTGACATGTTCATCTGCATGATGATATGCATAACCCTTACAATTTGTAATGTAATAGGAAGAAGCCCTCTAAGTGTTTTTAAATATAATAAAAATGACTGTGTGTCACAAGGTCTCTAAGTGAACATTTAACCAAAAAGATTCATGTAAGATGACTGGACTTTGTTTCCATTCATGGAAAACTACTCTCAAACAGTACAGTCTCTGCTGAATAGAACTGCAAAGCTTAACTCAGGTAAAAGAGATGAACAGACTTCTGAAAGGAGAGTTCCAGTTCTGTGCAAATGAGGCTGATTTATTCCTTGGCAAGAAATAAAGACTGAGGAATCTCCTACAGTAGGACTGCTCTTGAAAGAACTGATAGATTTAAGTGGGTATAGGGTGTTTCTTAATGTAAGTCAAAAATAACAAATAACTATTATATATGGAGCAGCTCTTAGATAAGAATAAGAACAAGAACAAATTTTTTAAAGAAAATAATTTTCTTTGGAATCACTCCAGCATTTTCTCAAGAAGGAGAATGAAATTTTTCTAATAGTACACTTATGTTGATACCCTGGTTGGACAGACAGTGCTCTTAATCACTGAGTTCTAATGGCCTTAATTCAACCAGCTTTGGAGTTGTCTACAACTCTAACAAAACTAATGTGTCTTGAGAATTTTAGGCAAAATATTTTAAACGTTCCTGTGGAAGAGGCTAGAAAGGAATACTGAAGAGGAGGAATAGGTTGGAGAAGGAACCTAACAGCATTACTATGTCTTCTTACTTACTACTGATTAAATATTATTATATTCTCAAATTTGAGAGCTTATAGTCCCGAAAGCTTCATTTCCATTCCATTCATACAATGACACATTTTTATTTTTGGCATTTGCCCAGGATAGACTTTCTATTCATACATGCACTTATTTTCAGGAAGGCACACAGTCTGGGTTTGGTGAATGACTTCTCAGAACCTCCAAGACAATCACTTCATCTCGACAGTGCTTGACAGTATATCTATCTGTGGGTTTCTTTCCTCAAAGAAGCCTTTTTGTTCATTTTACTGGAGGAAAAACAATTTAATCAAGAGTTTATAACAGCAATAAGCTCTAGATATATGTTTCAACAGATTCACACTCTTAGCAGCTACATATTAGTGTAGCCAAACTGCAACACATTTAGATGCAGAGGCCAACAGCAGGGGCCTTGTGCAATGGAACAACCAAAGCAGCTGGAGAATTTAACAAATTTATAGATTAGAGGCCTAAGGGGATCATTGTGATGCTCTAATCTAACCTTTTGTATAATAAGGGCATGCACTAATTCTTTTTTGAATTAAAGTATATATTTTAGGGTGAAAACATCCATCAGTTGCCACTGATGGAGAACGAACCAGTCTATGGTAAATCATTCCAATGCTAATTAACCTAACAGCTATAAATAATTTCAGCTTCAATTTCCAGTCATTCTATTTATACTTTTTCTTACTGAACTGAAAATCTCATTATCAAAGTTTTGTTTTCTAACATTTTCCTCGTTCTCGTGGCTCTTCTCTCGAGCATTTCTAATTTAGCCAGACCTTATATTTTCTTGGACTTGTATTCTCATTCAGTTCATAGAGCAACTTGATTCAGCCTTGGGTTTTTTCAAGGTTTTTCCTCCTATGCCAAAGTTTCCCCATCTAGATGGACATGAACACCTTTCTCTTTCATTATTTATTACTTGCCCAGTTCTTTATCACTGTGATCTTCACGTGTTTTATGTCTTCATTCAAATCACAGTAATGATGTCAAACACTTGAGATCTAAAAGCTCAAAAGCTACCTGCCACTGAAGAAAGCTGTTCTTTGCTGAAGTCATTCAGACATTAAGATACATATATGAAGAAAAAAAGATTATGTAAGTTCTATATCCAAAGATTTGAGTACTACTTCAAGCGAGTAACTCACCTATCAGTAAAATATTCCTTGGAGAAAAAAATATTCAGATTTAAACACCAGTTCCAAAGAAGAGGAGGGTAGTTTCTTCTTAAAAAAAAAAAAAAAAAAAAAAAAAACACCAAAGTAAAAATCCATAAGAGCAGTAAAACTTGATTTCAAACTTCAAACCTACCAAGCTTTATTTGATCATCACCTATATGACTACTATGGTACAATAAGTAATAACTGCTGCTTTACAAAAATCACATTAATATTGTCTTTTCAAACATGCCAAAAGATTTACCAGTCTGATATAAAGTCTAAACAGTTTCTATTACTTTCATGACTTTATTTTCTTTTATAATGAAATTTGGTGAGCTTAAGATACAATTTTGATCCTGGAACCTCTAGACAGGTTTTGATAAATACCTATTGGCCATTGATGATTATTTCTTATCCCATGCCAACTAGATGAGTCAGACACTTTTTTTCACAGTTTCCACACTTCTCTAGGCTTATATAGGAAATTGCCTCGTAGGAATTTTGCCATTTTCACTTCTGTGTATCAAATCTAGTTATTTTGGCTGACTCAATAGAGAGTTCTTATATCTTTGCTGCTTATTTTCTTGTGTCTGCATACAAGCAGATTCTATATGAATAGGACAAGAAGGATATAGAAAATGTAATTTACATGGACTCATCTGGACAAGACTGTTTTCAACGTGCAGGAGGCATAGCTGAAGTAGTGCAGGTGCTTTTTGAGAATGTTCCTCTCCGTCAAGGATTGGAGACCAGGACTAAAGTATCGTTTGCCTTAACAGCAAAATAATTTTAAATTAATTGCAAAGAGTTAGGAATGGTAGGAGTTACATTCTGTAGCAAACTATGATAAAACAATATGAATTGCCATATAAAAAGGCCCAAGACCTCAGTAGACTGATTACACGCTGCTACGCCTGTAACAAGTGTAAAATAATCTTGAATTAAACCTAGGATTCCTATGGTACTTAAGCACCTACACAGTAATTCAAGTTTAGCCTTAAGTGTAGGACTCCTTCGAAAAACATAAAAATAAAACCTAAACACCTAGTAGTCTCTAGTCATTTTGGTTTAAATTCTTTAGTGATTTATTTAGAGAAAATAACGTTGAAATGCTTTGAACAGAGTAGATAGTTGGCATTACGACCATATGTCATTTTATGCTAAAAAATACTCTTAAGAAATAGGGCCTGCTGTTACCTATAGTAAACAACCATTTATCACTTTGAGGAATATATGATCTAATCTTTTCAGAAAAGTGGGCAGAGTTTTAACTTGAATACAGGGTAGCCTTACACTCAGACAAAAATTATTTGAATAGGTCACTCTCGGATCAGATTTCTAATGTTTATTCAGTTCTAATGTGACAAACCTATAATAACTGGCAAAGAGCTGATAGTTATTTTTCCTATAAAGGCACAGAGTACTCAATTTGGACTACTTTTAAAACCTGCAGACAAATACTACAATGACTAAAAAGCACCATAGAAAAACGTTATTGCCGATAGGTGTTAATTTGGAAAAAAAAGGTTCTTTGCGAAAACCTGGCTGTTATTTGATGCCTTTTGTAGGTGCTGAAAATAACTAGGTCATTTTCTTGCATTCCCCGTAGATCCCTTCTGTCCTTAAAAGTCTTCATAAACAAAAGCTATCATTTTTGCTGTTCACACTGTGGAATGGACTCGTTACGAGCATTATATTCTGATCAGGCAAAACTGGAATGAAGCTCTGTTGTGATTCACCACCTACAAAAATGCTCTCCCTCGTGCAAAGTAATCTAAATGCTACATATATATATTTCTTTAGTATATCTCTTAGCAGTTAGCATATATATTGGCATATACACTATATATATATAATATATATATATACACACACACACTAATTCAGAGTTGAAGGAATCTTTCACAATGTATAATTGCAATACCACTATTGAAATATTTCTTAGACTCTGTTGTGCTAGATATTGGGGTTGTGCTAAGCCTATCTTCTTTCTAATTAACTCTCCTGGGATTTCATCATTTGTACACAATTCACCCACACAAAACCCATTAATAACAAGAGTATATCTTCTTCAAAATAACCCTGCCTTGAACTTTGGGTTTAACCTTAAAACTTCTTTTCTTAGCAAAATACCTTAAAAAAAAATAAATATTTTGATCTACATAACATTAGAGCTTGAAAAAATAAGATTCTGGAAACAGTAACATAACTAAAAATTTAGATAATGATGCAAAAATTTATCATAATATGATATAATATATATACTGGTATATACTGCTTCCATTGTTCTGTAAGGTTTTTATTGATGGAAACATTATGTAATTACACTCAAGAACTGCCACCAAACTGATATGACATTCAGGCACCTCAGTAAAAATGTACCAAATAGGACACTATACAAGAAATCAGAGAGTAAATATACTTCAACTTTCACACTATTCAAAAATAGACTGCCAAAAGCTGCAGGGAAAAAAGGCATGTCAATTAATTTGTTCAATCCACACTCAGTTGCACTGATCTCAAACACCTGAGATCACAAAAATCACACATTTAACAGTTTCAGCTTCCCAAAGAAGAATTTTGTGTGTGAGTTAAGAACAAGTGGTTCTATTGGATTAATATAAAATTATGTAGTTGGTCTGAAACATTAAGAAATTCTACAGGTTTTGTTACCTTTTTTGTTTCAGGGTAAGTATACTATGACTGTTATTGAGGTAATCTTAAGGGTACTACTTGTTCTGGGTATATGTCTGAAAAGAAGTAATTTGGCTCTAAATAAATAAGTCTGAGCTTCTGAAATAAACTGTTATCTAAACGTTTTTGACCTTTTGGGGAATCACCAACACACTTCTGTAAAAACATCTGTTCTTTTAAGCTAGTTCATAACAAAAGTGGTTTAGGTTCAGATTCCCAAAAACATATAAAAAGCACTTAAACAGACTTTGGTGACTAAGTCCACATTTTAATCCAAAAAATTCAATTCAGAGGCAACAGAAGTAACTGAAACTTGGTAAACACTCCTTTTGGTATGAAAAGTTCTCTGGGCACCTGAATGTTCTCAATGTATAAAATCCCAGGACTGCTTTGCCTGAGCATTGGGATAACCAGCTCTATTCCAAGTAGCTTGGGATCAGAAACCAGATGGAACAGCACCTAAAACCTCCACACAGACTTCCTTACAGGGCACAGAGAGAGGATCAAGCCTTAATTTTAAACTGTAATTAAACATTAAGGAGGTAACGTGAACAATTCTTCACAGAATACCTGCTGAACATTCCCCCAAAAAAGAGGTGCCTGAGTTTGCTGTTGATTCAAGCCTGAACAAATGCAAGCCCACCTTTTATCTACTACAGAGAACAGCAAGAGCACATTTTTTTCAGTGCTGGGAAAGTAGGACCAACTCTCCTGGTGGTGTTTCTAAGGCTGTTCACTTGTGACTTCCAAAATTATTGATTTTTGCTCAGTGACATATGCCTGTCTTTTGTCATGTTTGAAGTTTGCCTATAGTTCTGTACATATTATGGGTCACCTGTAGCCTATTTCCTACTGAATTCTTGTTCTTAGACATGCAACTCTCCCAATCCACTGCCAGGGTATCCCTGACACCACAGCCTCCTTGAAGGCTGACATGGTAAGCCTGGAGATTTAGGTCTGCAAGTGGATCTGGATCTTCATCCTGCTATTCTTATTTTTACAAGATTAAAGTTTGAGAATTATTTATTCCTTAGTCTGAAAATATGTGCTTGTATTGCATCAGAAGACTCACATTATCTGATCTTTTCTGAAGCTCTCTGGTGCTGGGAGCGGTGAAAGCCAAACAGTTTTCATTTATTTCTAAGTTCTTCTGTAGGCATTTGTGGATTTTATTTACTTGTTTGATTTGGGTTTATATATCATACTTACAAGAAGTGAACAACACCCCAAGTCTCAGAAGCTCTAGGTATTGCCCTCACAACATAACTCAGTGCTCTATAAACATATTTGGAGCTAATATGACTATAGTTCCTTTACTAACCAAGCTAATTAAGTTTGAGTGATCCAGACAAACCTCAGAAGGCAAAAATTGTGCAGAATAGAATAATTAAGTGATTAGCTTACAATACAGTATATTTTGCTTTTAAGCTACAGTGATTTTTTAGGAAGATTTCCTGCTTCCTTTTGTATGGTTGGCATCTCAATAGTAGAATGTTTGGGGTTTTTTTAATTTTTTAAATATTTTATAGCAAAACTTCTTTTGGAGTGATATGGTCAGATTCAGGCAAAAATATACTGGCTAAAACTGCTATTCTTAATGAATAAAGGGCTTTCTTACTTAAGACTCTAGATCAAATAGTTCTACTTGAAACCATAAAAAGAGCAGATCTAATTAAATTTTGCAGTGACAGAAAATAAAAAAACTTAACAATAGCTAATTGTGCTAATATTTAAATATGTATTAGCTTTCAATCATCAATTAAGCTTGTTTTGTATCAGTTTTGCAATTAGCAAAACTTCAGTTTGTTTTCACTTTTAACAAGTAACAGTTCAAACAAATTGTTAGAATTTAAAAATCAAATTCTATCATTCTTCTAATGAATCACACCTCATGTTTAGCACTCTTGATTCCAGAGCTAATTATGTGGTGCACACAAGCATTCCTAAGATAAATGTTTATTACGGAAATGATAACATGACTGCAATATAATGGCAATATCATGATGCAATTACAATGAATCACTATAATCTGGGAAGTGTTTTGAGATACTTAGATATGCAGTACACTTCAGATACACCATGTCATGTTGTCTCATTTATCCAGGCAAAGCAGGAATCTACATTCTTCACATTATTGTACTGGAGTTGTGTATTGCTGGTATCATCCTCGTGGCTGGGAGTTTTTAGGCCTTGATCAGCATCTCTTTCTTTTCCAAAATCAGAGGGAAGAAATGGTGCTGGCCAAAGGAGCTTTAAGCATTAAGTACAAGACTCAAGACAACAGACAGAGGCAGCCACATGGGAAAGCACAAGGAAACAATAAACCAGCTCTGCTCAGCCTGGACGACTGTTGGGTATCCACACACCAGCAGTCTGGCTCTTGCCAAATTATTTCTCTGTAAGGGGGGAAAAAAACAGTTTCACGGGAGAGGAGGAGTAAATAACAAATTATTTTCACAACTGCAACCACAGAGTAGTAAACTAAATAATGACCCCTATTGAAAGCCCTTCAGACATTGCAGTATGACATTTGAGGCAGTCATCCGTGGAATTAAAACTTTTCTTTCTTTTTAAACATGTGTCTGAACCTCTAAGATTTACTAACAGAATTTAGATGTTCCCTGAGAGAAACCCCTTCTTTTCCCCTTCTTTCCTGGAGTTTTCCTTACTTTAAAATAAATGTCTTCCTAACTGTAAATAAGATTTTCCCCTTTGCATTTAAGTCAGCACTATATCTTTTCCATTCTTGTCTCTATATATAATTAATACAGGTGGGATACTGAATTTACTATTTCTTTCTGGCATTTACAAAAGAAATGTGACTATAATAAGCCATTTGTGACTTCATCTGCAGGCTTTTTGTATTCAAATTGTCCCTTTGCTCTCTTCTGTGGCACTTTTTCATTCCGTCCTTTACATCTGGAAACCGTTCCTTGGCTACGTCCTCTTTTCTCACTAATTGGATACTTTCCAGAGACTCAAAAAAGCTTAAACTTATTCCCAAAATAGCTCTCCAAAGCTAAATAAAGATCAAGAAACTAACTACAGTATGGCTAAAAAAAAACAACACCCCTACTCAGATTTTCCTGCACTTTATTACTATTCAATCTGTATTCTGGATACTTTGAATTTAAATTCTCTAAGAAAGGAACCTTCATCTCTGTGTTATCTGCAAAAGCACTGAGCACACCTGTGGTGTTAAATGAATAGTTATAATAGATACATGGGTGAATAGCATTAAATGGCAGTGGGCACAAAGATATTCCCTGGATCACCTGTTTTGCCCAGCCTGATTAATGTGGTAATTGTGCATGCATTATTTAGTGCACAGGCTTTCCTCAGTGACAAAAGCCATATTGTGAGTGGCCACCAGTCCCATCCTGGTGATTTCCCATACATGCAAAAACTTCCAGTGTTAAAATCCTTGTCCCGTATCAAAAAAGAGAAAAGAAGCCATGCTTTGTTGTTGCAAGTGACAGAGGAATTATGAGGCAAAAAGACAGAAAATAATTGGGCTAATTTTTAATTCTATCTTCTATCATTTTTGAAGGGAACCAAATTTAGTATCCTCGCCTTCCAAAACCTTCGCTCCCCTAACTAGCTTAATTGGTCTCTGTTCATTTCTTACTCAGATCATTTATAAACTGCCTCCATGGGCCCTGCTGCCTTTTCAAAGCAGCATATGGTCCCTCCATTCATGATAGTCACAATTTCTATTAGTGAGTAAAGGAGGAGAAAAAAAAACGTTAATGTCATATTCAGACTGCAGAAAAAGCCTGAAACGAAATTTTGGATTCAAGAGTGAAGGTACCAGTAGAGACAATAACTCTGAAACATCACACACCCTGGGTGATTTATGCTGTATTTCTAGTTCACAAGCTTCTACAATACTCAGTGTAGATATTAGGCTACATTTAAAAAGAAATTCAGGTTTAAACACACTACGATAAGTATCTGTTGCATATGTTGTTCAAACCTCAAAGATTCTCTTCCTTGTTGTGTTTTTACATGTGATTAAAAAAATAATGCCACATAGATTCTTATATTTAAATCAAGCCAAGATCAATTAATTAAAAAAGAACATCTCAGTATTGAACTGAGTAACTCACAAAATACAGGAGAAAAAAAGAGTTCAAATACAGAGTTGGTGTCCCATCCCAAAAGATAAAATAAAATATCACAACTAAAAGACAAAAAATATGAGTGACCCCGTTAAATTTAGCCCTCGCTTTTATAAACTATGCTACCTAAAGGATGCATTTTATTAACTAATCAATTGTGATTTAAATTCAGATTTTAACTACATAGAAAAACATTGCCACAGCCACGGAAATGAAGGCTCAGGTCTTAGGTTCTAACTTGTTTCAGTGGCTAACAGCCACAGATATTTAATGAGAAATTAATCACAGATTAAATACTCAGCACGTCATATGGGCCTCAAAACACTTTTTAAAACCTAGTAGAAAGATCGAGGCCTATAGTCTAAACTTCCAAAGACCACACGCTGTAACAAGACAGAATAAGAACCCAAAGGTGGTCTTTTATGTCTTTAAAAGCAAGAGGTAAAAATGCCAGAATTATACTAGCAAGGGCACCATATTACTATGCAAAAGTTAGAAAGAAGAAGAAACACACCCCTTGCCATATTTCACTTCTTTAATTCACCTTAAAACACTGATCAAATAAATCTGTCAAAATTAATGTTTTTCTGCTGGAACAGGATGTTGTCATCTTCAGATATGTGTTTCTCTGAGCAGGTTACACTATCTAAGACCAGGTATAGCCTATTGTTATTCCAAACATTATTTAAATTCTTCCAGTACTCATGACTAGTTTCAACAGTTAGAAAACAAATACATATATTATCAGACTTAGGCATGCTCGTGGTTTAATGTTATTTTGTCCGCTCCACTGACATTTTTTAAATAACTATCAAAAATAAAAGTATTTTTAACTTTTCTTTCTGTTCTTAGATTTTTCTTTCCCTTTTTTCATAGTT
The DNA here is from genome assembly GCF_001604755.1 of Lepidothrix coronata. Taxonomy (NCBI): domain Eukaryota; kingdom Metazoa; phylum Chordata; class Aves; order Passeriformes; family Pipridae; genus Lepidothrix; species Lepidothrix coronata. The sequence goes on from NW_016690192.1 coordinate 1,439,293, forward strand.
AATCTTTTTAGCTTCACTCTGCTAGCCAACTTGGATGAAAGGTTAACACATTGCTAATTGAGATATACTGGGTATTACTTTGAACAGCAGAGGCAGCTTTTATGGATGGTGATATGAATTCAATAAAGCAGAATTAGCATGAAATAAGGCTAATTTAGTGCCTACATATTTATCAATTGATTTCAAATTTTCTTCTTTAATGTTTATTTTTGTCATTCAGGAAAATAACTGTTTGTTATACAGGTCATTAACTTGTTTCAGTCCAGTAAAAGCACTAGAGGTGTGTCAGCTTCAGAACTGAGTATTACAAAGTCCTTCTGTTCTCACCACACCTCATCCTCATTCTCACCACGTCACTATTCATACAGATTCCAAACTAAAACGTCCCTACAGCTGAATTTTGTCTCGAAATCCCTTTTAATGAATATGTTTTAGATGTATTTCTAATCTGCTGACAGTATTTGCAAAACAACTGGTTCAAGTACAAAAAGAAACTAACTCTCTAAGCATCTATATTTAAGATAGATAAACAAGTACATTATGATTGAGTTACTTGACCTGTTTTAAGAATGACAAAATCCAGCTCTGCATTATTAAGAGAATGCAGCAGACATGTGTAGGGTAAAAATCTATTATTAAATAGTTCCCAAGAAAAGATAAACCTTCCCATATATGGATATAGTTCTTATTTCTCGGTAATTTTATACAGGACAAATTTGTTTCATACAATAAAAATTATAATAGAAACATAAATTTTAATATAATAGGCCATATTTCAACAAATTCAATTTGCATTAGCCCAGTGCAGGTGGTTATTTATTACAGTGTATATACACATAATCTTGATGTTTTGAAGGTGACTCAGAGTGGCTGAGTGAGTAAGCCAGGGACAGCCAGGGAAAGCATTTACTCAGCATCTAGAGTACATATTACAAGCTCAGCTCTGCATGAAGGGCAATTTGGCCTATGAAGAAGCAGCAAAAGGAATCAAGGACAACTGTAGTTTAATACTTCCAATCTCATCAACTGAGAACAAAATCCCATTTTTAAAGGAAAGAAATCTAAAGATATAAACCCGGTTCACTAAAATAGTTCAAGTACAGCCCTGAGAATTTAGCGTCATCCATAATGAAAGTGTGGGCATTATTGTATGGCTAAAACATAACAGCTTGTGCTTTTCAGAAAACTGTTTCAAGGCTAGTTGATTTGTTTTAGCCTTTTTCTCTTTCTGTTTTCATTCTTTCTTTTAAAAAAAAAACAATTAGATTTTATGCCACTGCAACTGAACAACCTATATAAGCTGGCAGCAGTGGGGAAAAAGCAAAGGAGAGAGAGAGAACTAAAAGGAGCTAAAAGCAAAGAGAAAGACAGAAAGGAAAAGAGGGGTTTGAATCTAGAACGACTGATTGAAGGAAGATGAGTCCTGAAAACAGAGAGAAAGAAAAAGAAATAGGCATCAGAAACGGAAGGCAAAGACACAGATTTTACTCTGAGTTGGACAAACACATTTCTTGTAGAATACTTTATGTAAAACTCAGACTTTTGGCAAAGAGGCCCCCCCAGAAGACTTTTCTTGTTTTAAATCTGTCATAGCAACATATTTACCCAAGAAACAGCGTTCCCCAAATCTGATGCATTTTTAGTGACCGCTAAAAAGTAATGTATCATGTTTACTCACAATTACACAGTGTTCATTTTCCTTTTTTAACACTGAAAGAAAACTGAGTTAAATTAGCTCTTATAGATTTATCCATTAATAATTTTGTCCCAGACTCCTTGCTCTGTCTGAGATTGCTGATTTACTCTGCTGCTACACTGACAGTCTCATTTGTAATGCCTTGGCAGTAAGACCCATTTAAATCAATAGATATACACGTATGTACTCAAACATCATCTTTCTGCCAACAGGCCTAATTTAGATGCCCACAGCCCTAAAGATTTTATAGGGCATTTTGTTCCTTTTGTTTTACATGCAGCAAATACAAAAATTTCTTTAGCTGACTTTCATGAAGTTGTTCATTTTACCAAAAATTCCACCAGAATTTATATATATTACATCATCACAGTTATTATCTCAAAACTAACTAGGGGGAAGCATCACTAACAGTTCCAAAATGGAGGTGTTTGTTTGTGCAAAATACTTAAGAAAGAACAACCTAACTTGACAAATATTAATAAGAATATCTATGATTAATGTACTATTTTACATGTATGTATAGAGTACTTCCAGAATACAGCATGTACTACTGTCTTCCTTTTATAATCAGTGAATCTGGAGTAAAGATTTGGGTGGCCCTGGATAGAGGGCAAAGGAGGAATCTGAGCACACAACCTCCTTATTCCCAACTTGCAGGCTCACGTGCCCAGCACCATTTTTTCGAGACATTATTTTGCTTTAATTGTCTCGAGGCTTATCAGACATCATGATTTTCAAATTTAGAAAGCAACAAATTAAGCTTTTGCCCAAACAGGATGGAGTTCATCCACGATGAAGCACATCCTGGCCTTTATCCAGTACAGTAACTCCTCCCTCCCAGCACAAGCAGACTCTCACTGACGATGGGCACACTTAGTTGAGTGTAAGCTGATTCTCATTGAGAAGTATAATTTTCACAGTTTAGCAGCAGCACTGCTTCCAAACATGTCTTAATTCTGGAATTTATTACCTGTCCCAAAAGCAAGTTTTTTTTATTCCACTACGTGGGTAAATCAGGTTTCCACCTGTGAATTAAGGTTTATAAAGTAATCCCTATTATTATCATTTGTCAACTGCAGGAGGTGAAAAGATGCTAATTTGAATGCAAGTACAGTTGCACTATACTGTTTGTACATATTTCATTGTGAATATTTTACATTGTTCTATATGCAAGCCAATTCTAATGCAAACTATTTAATTTCCCCTAGGTAATGAGAAGGTAAAGGAGGTAATCAAGATGCAAATCTAGATTCTGCTGTTTTACTGCTAGTACAAATGTAACATGAATTAAAGTTTGATTTACCAAGAAAATAGGCATAGTTCTAAGGCAAATGGCCTCAGATGTCATTTCTTTCATCTCACTACCATATAGAAGAATTTGGCACTCTGGGCAGCTTCTTGTCTAATCCATGTTGCAGATATCTAATGATGGACACTAACTTTCTGAGGCATTATCATTTCTGCCTTTACAGCAAAATGCCTCCAGTAATACCTGTTCTGAATTCTCCTTCGGCACTTCCAATGTTCTGCAACAGCTGAAGTTTGTTACTTACTGCCCAAATCACAACCACACATACTCAAAACTGTTATATCTCAATAGACTTTCCTACCAAGCTTAAGTTCTTCCATTTTTCATTGCAGATCACCCACTACATTTCTGATCATTATTTTTGCTCTTCTTTCAACTGAGCCCCCAGTTTCCTGGAAGTGAGGTATGCAAAACAGGACACAGTTTGTCCTTAGTCGTCCTGTGAAGAGCTAAAAAACTACTCCACCTGTGTTCTAGGCTTTGCTTCTGGTTATTCAGTCCAGAATGCTGTTTCCTCTCGCCAAGTGTAAGATCACTTTGAATTCTAATTTTTTCTCTCAGTAATCTCTCCACACAACAAGAATGTTGTCCACACATAGAAATTTAATTCTGTCATCTAAGTCTAAAGAGGAACAGAATTCCACAGAGTCCCACCCAACGGGTTTTTCACAGCTTTGACTGTGAACCATTAAACCACCCTCAGATTAGCTTTCAAAGAAATATTGTGTCAGCAATAGCATAATCCCATCTATACATTTTGTTAATGATCTCATTTGTTCATGATATCATTTGTTAATAATAATATTAGTAGTAAGAAAGACAACAGTCCTGCCAAATCAAGATTATACTGCACTTATCATTTCTTCCCCTACCATAAAACTTAAAAAATATTCTTGTTTTAAAACTGTACAGACTTTGCTTTTGAATTTATGCCTCAGTATTTCTTTAATTTCACACAACTGTTTCACTTCAGAATCATTTTATAAAAAGCATAAAGTTAACTAAACTATCTATCTATCTATCTATCTATCTGTCTCTTAACCATAAGAAAAACTTTAAAACCATTCTAACACTAACTCTCTTTTGTTAAATAAAAAGAAACACGTTGCTTTTACACTTTACTGTGGGGAATCTTTCCTCTCCAGAAACAAGCAGAAGATGTCTGCTAAGAACATAGATGGGGGAAAAATACCATTCCTAGTGCTTCAGCATTCACAAAGATGTGTCAAGCTGAAATGAATCATTAAAAAAAAGCTTCCTCTCTTATGGGGAATCAATTTTGAAAAAGAACAGTGGAATGAGCATTTTGCAGAACATGACACAGTGCTCGGAGTGTACAAATAACAGAGTACTTTCCTCGAACATCAGTTACAACAATGCACAGTTACTTTGTCCAGAAAAGAAATAACATTTATTAGCCATGTTCTGTTGCCTTATACAGTATCTTAGCGACCTAATGGCATTACTTTAGCAACATTGTTGTCAGAGTAGAGATGGACCCAAATTGAATTCAAATACCCTTGAGCCTCACTTAGCTGGGAAATAGGCTAGGACACAGTTGTTAGTCCAGGTCAAAGAGGAAAAAGGTAGAAGACAGCTTGGAAGTGCTGGAGGGAAGAAAAGTGAAGATGAAATGGATTAAACTGTAAACGGAAAAGAGCAAACAAAAAGGATTATTTAAAAAGAAAATGCTAAGGAACAAAAGATTTTTAAAAAGGTACAAGAAGTATGAGTAAGCAACCACAAATTCTACAACTCTCTTACATTCCATTTCTTACATGCACTTAAGTGTTTGTGTAAGTCAATCACAGGTTCATAAATTCAATTATCTCTACAGACTATGCAGATTCTCATTATCCTGTTGTCCTCTGACACCAGGACACCTCTATATTGACTTCAGTAGGAGTGCTCATAGAATGTAACATATATGCCCAAATCTTTGCAGAAGCACAGCTTTCCAAAGTATGACCCCAAAAGAAACACCACAGGCATGTTAGCTCTGCCTGGGAAGTCTTATGGACATCTTCCATATCCAAAGCTAATAGTTTGTCATTTCCAGGGAATCTTAGTAATAGTTAATTGAGAGAAATATTTTTTTCCTTCTCAGTTCCTTTAACAAAGCAACGACAGCAAGTACATAAAATCTTAATTCCTTTGACCATACTGTCAGCCAAATACTATTTAAAGTAATTTAAGGACATCTTTTTTGATGATTCAAGCAAAGTGAGAAAAGTATCTGTTAGGGTCACTAATTCTGATCTTCTGTTTTTCTGTCAGGCTGAAGGATGCATTTGCTTGTCCTCAGTTTAGAATTTGTGCTCAGTAACTTCTGCATTCTTCTATCTGATGATGTTAGAATAGCCAGGTTGGGGGGAAAGAAGAGGTTATAAGTATTCAAGTTACAAGCAAGCCAGCACCCTTAGAAGTAACCCACTGTGTTGGCTCATTTCACTGAACTGGACATACTTTCCGGTCATGACCCCGAAGTTTAAAAAGCTTTTCTTGCAATGATTATAAAAAAACTGAATCACTTCATGTGTCATACGAGACAAAATATGGTGCAATCACTTCTTAAAGGTCTTCAGTTTTCTATTGCATGTCCACAGTATGAGAGGTAACTTCCCTGAGCCTTGACCCTCAGCTCTGCTTTGTCATGTTGGAATGTCCCCTTTGAGTCCCCCTCCTCAAAGAGATGGCCAAATCAATTAACAATATTCAGCTAAAGGATTCATTTTCTTTCTGGACATTCTGAGGTTTTTAAAAGTACACTTTATTTTGGTGTATGCAGAAGGAAGTTCGAACAATTTAAAGTTTTCTATCATCCAAGGCTGATTAAGCTCAATCATTTAATTCACATATCCCTAAGACTTCCTGCACAGGAAAGACATATAAATATTGCTCACCCTCTTCTTTGGTGTTTGTTTAAAGTTATCTTTGGAACTAGATGACCATGGAAATAGGATAAAATCGGAGGTGGGGTGGGGGTGAAACCCTCCTGAAGTCCTGAGTTATGGAATTTCCTGTCCTGTGAATGCTAGATAGCCTGGCACCAGCTTTATGTCCATGACAGCACTATTTGGTTTCTTCTAACAGATACTGGCCTAAAAAGAACATGTGAGTTGCTATTTCTGCTTACTAAAGGAAAAGTTTTCAGCTTCGGTGTTGGACACATTTAGTGGAGTGATAAAGGAAGACTCCATTTCCCTGTGTGTGCCTGTTTATATTGAAGAGTAACTGCACCAACTGCCTGGAACAGGTAGAGTAGTGACACATTCCAAGCTACCTTTGCACAGTTAATATTTCTGTGACTGGTATGTATAAACAAGCAGAAATAGCTCTTGCTGTGCCAGTAATTTTTACATTGATTCACAATTTTTTAAGCATTTTCTCATTAATTTAATTCTTCATTTTCTCACTAATTTAAGTATAGCAATCCTGAAGACCAGTCTCTGGTGGTAAGGACCTGGCATTTGGGTGATATTCTTTTGCATGGGAAATTTTCCATGAATTTTGCTACCACTTGAGAACATTCTGTGAAAATCACCACAGTGCATCAGCACTTTAAAAGAAGTTGTTGCTGAGGAAGTTGAAGACATGAGATAAAACCTTTTATGAAGAGAAAATTCTCTGCACTTTCATTATTTGTTCTGCACACTGATTCTTGGTAAAGATGCAGTTTTCAGCTCCTATATATTTACAAGCACACAGATACTTTGGGTTAAACTACATGATAAAAAAAGAGAACTTTGCTTTTGCTAAGAATTGCAGTCATATTTTCCTTCTCCCCCCCTTCTTTTTTAGAACCAAAGCTTCTGTAATTTTACATTTTATATGTCTAAGGTTTTCACAACCTTTTCTGATAGAGCAGAAATAGAGGGACTCTCAAATGGAAAGTCTTTTTCCTGTGAAATTAAAGTGAATAGTAGTACTGTAGACAAATACTCAGACAAGAAAGACAGGCAACTAGGAAAGTATTACAAACATATGTTTGGAGGGGGGTTTCATCTTCCACTGGCCTGAATAAAATGCTTTAGGATATAACTGTGAATCTAATGAATCCTCCCAAAATTAGGCTGTTTTATAAAAAATTCTGTTTGACACGTATTTTGATCCTAACTTACAACTGTAGTAGTGCACCATTACTAATGTATGTGCTTAGCAGATGAAATACAACCTACATTATCTAACAGCAGGAAACCATAAGATGAGAAACAAAAACCAAAACGCAATCTAGTCAATATATTTAGTCAATACTTTTATCTTTGAAAAGTGTCCCAGAAGCTTTAATGCTCACCAGAGATCAGAATCTTCAGTTTATCTGCACCTTCAGAGAATAATATCTCCATCAGCAGTCCTTCTGGCATTACTAATTAAAGAATAATCTACTGATTTACCGACATGAGCTGGAATATAAGAGAATTCACACAAAACTGCTTTGGAATGAATAGTCCTGCAATTCTAAAATCCCAGTACACCAAGCCATGCTAACTTTAGTGCCATTTAGTGGGAAACACAATATAGATATCTGTAAACACGTTTAATATGCAAATGGGAATATAATTACGTTTTAATATCTTTCCTTAAAGTTTAGGTCATGTAATATAAATATGATCCAAAACTTTGAGACCATAATAATTTTTTAGGAAGTTATAAGGGCACTGTGTGCTCTCGGCCCAAAATTTAAAGATGCCCACCTGTGAGAAAGCAAATATGCCTTTCTATTTTCGAAAGCCAGAAGTGTAGCTATACAGCCTCAGTTCTTACACAGAGACTGGAATTTTTCTGCAATTGTGACAGCACAATATGAGCAGCAAGTTATCCAACTTCCCTTACTAATCAAACAAGGAATAGAGGAATTAAAAAGAGATTGAAGCAATTTTATTTTTATTAAACCAAATGGATGCTGTGGCTGAAGTTTAGTAGAAAATGCCAGACAGTTACAAACAGCCATTTTCTGTAACAGAAAAAGACATAATGATACCCAGTGGTTCCAAGCTGAAACTCAACAAATACACACAAGAAATAAGGAACATTCTGTTGATGAAGACGATTGGCAACTGAAACAACTTATTCAACAACTGGGACAATTTCTTCACAATTTATGGGTGTTAGGTAAAGAAAACATCGGTCATTTCTCGTAAGACAGGCTTCGTGTTTCTCTGTAATTTTAACAGTCTTTATCTGTGCTGGTTCCTCTCTCAATTCCTCTTAATACTGGGAACATGAACTGGAGAGTATAGATCTTAATGGTGGTTTTAATGACACTACTGTTATGTTCAATTAATGTATATTCAAGACCATTTTCATAAACACATCCTATTGATGCCTCACAGTCACAGCTGACCAGGTGATACAATCGACCATTTCTCGTGCTTTGTGTTTTGCAATTAATGGTTTCCATTTTATGGCAGTTTTATGTTATTAACAACTAAATCTTACAGTTCATACTGTCATACCTTACTTAATTGTGCTGCTGAAGTTGCCTGTGTTCCTTTACATTTATTGCAATATATTTAAATTTCCTTATTTTTTTTAATTTATAACAATTTCATAAATTATTCCTTATGCGACATAGGACTGAAATGCAAGCTTCACGAATCAGCAGCATACTAAAAATTGCTTTATTTCTTATCACAAGCCTCTTACAGGATTCTACAATGTCATCCCATAGTCAGCCCACCCTTTTTAAACTTTCTAAAAGAAAAATTGGAAAAGTTCATGCGTGAAGGCATTATTACTTAAAACTCTGCAAAAACAAAGTCAGCTTGCACTCCACAAAACTTAGTACATTAATATATTTGCAGACAAAGTACAGGTCTATTTTTGCAGACAGTAGTCTGCAGACAATCCTACAAAGGCATACATACTTCATAAGTTTTTATTATTTACCTGGAGTAGACTTATTCATTGTAAAATTAATCAAGGTACAAATCTCTACAGAATGAAAGACAGGATAGCACCACTGTCTGGGAACATATTTCTGCAGATATAAACAACCCCTCAAATTTGGAGAAAAATTCACTCTGCAATGTCATATATATATATATATATATATTTGTAATTTGCATCATGAAAGACAATGAGAGTTATCTAAGTAAGCATTTTTACATTGCAAGAAGAGTTTCAAAAGGAATGCAATCTTGGAAAGTAATATACCCCTCTCTTTTAAGTCACCAACAGCTTTAGTTCAACCAACAGCAAAAACATCACTCGCTGCTTGTTTCTAAAGCCTCCCTTTTTCAGTTTTTAAAAATATGGCCAACATTTTCTTTATGGCTTAATTTTCTTTTAAGGGCTTCTTATTTTTATGCTCTCATTTTCTACCCAAACTGAAATAATGTTATTACCTTATATTCACATTTCTAAAACCTTCCAGTACCTTTGAAGTATTATTGTCCTCATTAATATACAGCACTTTCCAGTTTAGTGCAATGTAAGAATGTAATTCAAGGTCTATTCCTCCCCCACATCATTTATAAAATTGTCAAATAAAATTAGACTTATCACCAAACCTGGCAGTTCTTTAATGAGCAGTTTCATCTCGGTTGTAATTATTTTTTGTTTGTGTATGTTCAGTAATTTTTCTTTCTATGTCCTCCAAATTATTTTAACTTTTACATTTTACCCAATGGAAATCACATTTTTTTTTCCATTTTCACTTTGGAATTTCTATGTAATACATTACATACATTGTTTTATACCTATATAAAATTTGAAGAAACAACTCATTTTAGGAAACCACCCAGTAGAGTGCTTTGTTATATTTTCTTAGCTGTTTAGTTATTGTTAACGTTGCAGGTTTTGCTGCTAATTATTGCAACAGGAATTAAGTAGTAATTACACTTGTTCACCAGGAAGTGTATAAATCCCTGTTATCTACTGATCCATGGTTCCTAACTGATTTATTCACTGTCTCCTTAAACTTTGTTCCATTATTTCATAAGGTTTTCCAGGATGTTTACCAAGGATATTCTCTCACCCTTACTTTATTACTCTGTTTATAGTGGTTTCTTTTTCATATTTTCTGGTACTTTCCTGATAGTTGAGGTTCTTTTAGAAAAAAAAAAAAAAGCAGCGAATATTTTCACAAATATATTTCTTAATTGCCATGAAAAGTGTATATCCAACTAGCATAAACTTCTGGATTTAAGTATGTCTTCCCAAAGATTCTGCAAACAGTTTTACTAAAAACACTACTTCATTTTTCCACTTTCAGCTGATCTAAGCCAGAAAGAATCAAGTCAGTCTTTTTAGAAGGATGGAATTAATTTCCATTATTTCCCTAATAAGTGGGGGAAGAGTATTATGAGAAAGAAAAACATTCCACAGATTGATATTTGATAAAATTCCTGCTGAGTAATAACCTGAAACCTGAAATAACACTTCTGTGGCAACCAACCTTACAGATCTCTTTCTTCTGATGTTTTACTGCTCAGGGCCTATACAAGGAAAATAAGAGGCCACAATTTTTGCACATGACTTTCAATTTACATCTTATGATTCTGAGATTACAGTTGATGTCAATGGAAGTAGAGAATTAATGTATTGATCAGAGAACATTTGGCATAAAGAATTCTTTGTACAGTCCTGACACTGTTACTTCAACCTCGAAGTAGAATTCTAGTGCTCTAAAAGAAACTGAAAGTTTGCACCTGCTATTTTATGGGAGCCAGTCAATGCAGGCACAGTAACTTGAACCAGCAGACTCATGTGACTGTACAGCTGCTCCCACAGTAACATCCCTCACTTTCCAATGGGAATAGATACGACTGTTTTCCATAAATTCATAGCAGAAGGAAGCGATGGGGAGGCAGAATTGTCAGGGAATCTTAAGAATAACATTGACGAAGGAATAAATTAGTATGAAGTGGTTATAAATGCATTTGGCTAAGGAATTAGAGGGCCTCAAGCTTTCGGAGGACTAACATCTCAAACAGGTTTGCTACAGGAATACTTCATTTTGAGGGTTAGCTGGGCAAATACAGGAACTTGTGATAGCAAAGAATTCAACTGCCTACAATAGAAGCTCTTTCCCTGTCCAACACTGTATTACTTCTGTATATTTGATGCAGCAGACAGCATGGTGGAGGAATGTTCAGCCACTGGCCACTTAGTCCTCATTGTCCTACTTTCCCTACTTTCTCAAATTTTAACCTTTTAAAATCAAAATCTTCAGTTGCACATCTTTTTGTTCATCACTCAATTTGATTCAGCTTAGAATGTACTGATACAACATTTTTCTCCACAGGACTTTTTTATTTGATGTATATCAAAACACACAATAGAGAAGGGGTTTTTTTAATTTAGTAGCAAGACAATGTTCCTGTAGAGAAACGCCAAATTATTCTCCAATCTGATCTTGCTGTTGGGTCATGGAATCCTACATGGAGACAAAGCAACTGCTTACTGTTCAAGAAGCCTACCCAAATCATGAATATAATGCTGGGTTTCTCTGGGGACAAGAAAAGCAATCCCACGAAAAGCAAAATTATAACAAGCAGTGTGCTGGTTGAACTGCATTTCATTTCCCATGCAGTTAGCAATCAAAATAGAAAAAGACTATTGGGTTGGTTGGTTATGTAAATTTAAGGACAAAAGGCATGCTGTTTTGACTCTACAATATGGATTATTTTGAACAAAAGGGTAGCCATCATTAGTGTCTGTTGTTTCAAAGTGTATTGTACAATACAGAGAAAGATTATCTTTGCATATCGTGTTGCTTACACCATACCATAAATGTGTGTAGGACTAACACCTTGGCACCCACAGCCAAAATGATCTCTCGTTTTCTGGGTGCAGAATTTTTTTCCAAATAAATTACGGTTAGCAAAAATGGTCAGCAAAGTATTTTCTACCCTGATGTTCTGCAAATTGAATATTAAAAGTGATGCTCAGCCTTTCAGAAAGAAATCATTATCTAGTCATTAACTTTTCTTCTACCCTCCCTCTCTTCTTAAAAAACCCAAGTGTAAATGAAACTGTTTAAGACACGATATTGCAAACAACTAAATGCTTATGCCCACACAAATGACTAAATAGGAAGGTGAAACATAATTATGTTCATTTACAGTTTTATTTCTGACATCAAGCACTAAGTCTGCTCATTCAATCTTTTATGGGCAAACACCAATTTTTAATTAATCCACTCAATTAGGGAGTACAGGATGAAGAAACCAAGTCAAACTGTTGAACACATTCTTAGCAATTATATTTTAAAACAACAGAAAGATAGTGAATAGCATCTTGTTTAAGTAAAATAGGAATCTCATTAACTTGAAAAAAAATATTGCTCATCTTTAGAGAGAGGCAGAAACAACAGTTACTTAAAAAAGGAAAACTGAAGATTGGAAGTAGCACACTACACATAATATAAATAGATATAGTGTCAATTAGGTGGGATTATTAATGCACTGGCAACAGTGTCTGTGGAGAAGGACACTGTTGAACAATTGTGTTTGTTTGCTTCAGTATAAAAGTCGGATGTGATTACCTTTCAAATACATTTTTTTGTTCTCTACTACTGTTTCCTTAAGTGCACGTGTGTGTGCATCCATGCCCCTCAATATTATGGTATTTTGAAGAATTTTGTCTTTTCTTCCGCTAAGTACAACCTATCCAGAATGTCAAGCACTGTTCTTCAGAAAGATGCACATAAGCTGAGTATGCAAAAATGGGCAAACACACACTGCTCAAACTGCAGGACTCACTATGTTTACAAAAGGAAGCTTTTATACACACTCATCTAAATCTGAGTGGGCAGCCCTGGGAACCTGACCAAGATGTTTCTAAGCTTTTAAATGCATGTGTAGTATAGGCAATGAGGATACATTTATTTAATAGGTTATGTGTTGAAATAATTGACAATTTCGGCGATAAAAGTACTTATTTTTCACCTGCTCCAAACACTACAAATGTACCTAAAATAATTTTCCACTGACTCTACTGCATGGTCAAATTCAAGCAACCATTGTCCGACGACAAAACTTACTTCTTAATCAGAATTTAATTATAGATACTTAATGTTGTTTAATCTCAGTGAAAATTAGCATACAATTGAGCTTCAAATACTGTTTGAGACTCTTTTCATCACCCAACATACAACCATGATGCCTTTAATCAGAATAAGGTGCTTGCAGAGAGTGGACATTATATGTGTCTATGAGGACTGACTATTTACAAAGCAAATCTTAAGTAAGGTAAAGGGTGTAAAAATATTTGACAATAGTTTTTTAATAAAAAAAAAGTCATCAAGGTAGAAGTCTTCCTATATTTCTTCATTTTCTCTGTGACTACACCTTTTTTTCTACAGTAAAGTATAACTTTACATGAAACTCCTTCTGCCTGGCTTACATGTTAAAAATCTTCATAAAAATACAAAAAAATGAGGAAACGCAGTTCATGTACAGTTCAGCACTGAGGGATCTGTGATCCACACTGCTCGAGCTGTAAGCAGTAACAACCCCTGAGTGAGCCCAGTACTGAATATGGTGCACACCATTTTTTTTGCTTCCTCATGCCACTGATACAAGCTACAGTGGCTTCATAGGTCAGAGTACTATGGTAACAACACACTGGCTTTAACTGGATGTCCCAGTTTAAAGCCTAGAGGCTTGTGGTGAATGGAGTTACACCCAGTTGGCTGCTGGTCCCCAAGGGTCAGTGCTGGGGATGGTTCTGTTTAATCTCTTCACTGACAATCTGGACAAAGGGATCGAGGGCACTCTCAGTCAGTTTGCACATGACACCAAGTCAGGCAGGAGTGTTGATCTGCTGGGGGCAGGAAGGCTCTGCAGAGGGATCTGGACAGGCTGGATCAATGGATTGAGGCCAACTGGATGAGGTTCAACAAGACCAAGTGCCTGATCCTGCACTTGGTTCACAACAACCCCCTGTAGCTCTATGGGATGGGAGCAGAGCGTCTGGAAAGCTGCCCAGTGGGAAAGGATGAGGGGTTGCTGGTCAACAGCAGCTGAACACAAGCCAGTGTGTGCCCAGGTGGGCAAGAAGGCCAGTGGCATCCTGGCCTGTATGAGAAATGGTGTGGCCAGCAGGACCAGGGCAGGGATTGTCCCCCTGTTCTCAGCACTGGTGAGGCCACACCTCGAATCCTGTGTCAGTTCTGGGCCCCTCACGACAAGAAAGACACTGAGGGGCTGGAGTGAGCCCAGAGAAGGGCAGTGGAGCTGGGGAAGGGTCTGGAGCACAAGTGTGGTGAGGAGCAGCTGAGGGAGCTGGGGGTCTTTAGCCCAGGGAAGAGGAGGCTCAGGGGGGACCCTATTGCTCCCTACAACCACCTGAAAGGAGATTGTAGCCAGGTGGGGATCAGTCTCTTCTCCCAGGTAACAAGTGACAGAACCCTCAAGTTGCACCAGGGGAGGTTCAGATTAAAAAAATCTTCACTGAAAAGGCTGTCAAGCCCTGGAACAGACTGCCCAGGGCAGTGCTGGAGTCACCATGCCTGGAGTTATCTAAAAGCCGTGTAGGTGTGGCACTCAGGGACATGGTTTAGTGGTGGACATGTCAGTGCTGGTTTGATGGCTGGACTTCATGGTCTTAAAGGTCTTTTCCAACCTAAACAATTCCATGATTCTACGATTTCAGTCTTGATCAACATGATCCTTGATCTAATGGTATTAATTTTCATTTTTTAAAGGCAATGTGTTGTAAGTTATGTGAGGTCTGACCAAATAGCCACTCAGAAGAGAATGCCAGATACTTTTTCATTTTTGAACTAACATTATCAGCCACCGGATGTTTATACACAAATAAAATCTTAAATTAATGTAGCTTATTTACACGTGTTGATATAAGTATATATGTTAACCAGTGCACACACTGGCTTTGGATAATCAAAACACCCCTCTTAAGAAAACTATGAGTAAAAGCCTTATTTAGCAGAGCAGTTAATTTATCCTTAAACAACTTCACATAGTTAGAAGGAATAAAGTAAAAAGCAAAGAAATATAAATGATAAAAAGCTATTTGCTGTGATACCTCACTAGAAATGAAGATTATAAAGGCCAAGAAATTTCCAGTCAGGACAAAAGGCTTTTTAAATCTTTTAAATCTTTTGTTGTGCCTGTGATTACAGGTTGAAATGATTGATTTCCCTCTATGACAGTATCTTAAATTGTGTGTCACATAGTCAAAATTTAAAGCTTGATAGGTCCACTGTACAGTTTTAAAATCATTCAGAGAAGCTCAAAATTTAATTAAGAAAAACATTAGACCAATTAAGACAAAATGGTAGCATAAAATATTAAGGTAAAACATGTATTAGTGTGACATTTGCATTTTTATGAAGTATGAATCACAAAGAAATAAAAACTGCTGCTAAATTTCGGTTAAGTCCTTTTAAAAATCTTGTTTCCATGGCAATGCTGAGAGTAAGTTTTCAGAGGATGTAAGATATGGATTTTTTTATTTAAAAAAAAAACAAAACCACACAACAGTTTAAATGAGAAATAGCAACATCATGGCCTCTTTTCAATTTTCTAATATGCCCAAGAGGCACAGAAAATAAGTCACCAAGACATCAATGCCAGGATGAACGCAGGAGGACAGACCCCTACTTATTCTACTGCTTTGCAGCATGCTTCTAAATAAACACATTTGCCAGTGCAATTCTGCTGCAAACACACTAATTGTTGACAGACAACAGTATTTTTGCAATCTGAAGGCCTAGTAGTGCCCATTCAATCAGGAAAGCTTAATGACAACACCACTCATTACAGAGAGGAGCTGAAATTCCACTACAAAGGCTACCTAAGACAAAAGTAACCAAGTGATTCTTCTTTTACATTCCAGATCTAAGAAAAGTTGTTCAAGTCTCTAATGAGTAATCAGGGATTGAGGTTTCTAGGCTACAAAAATCCTGTTGTGGCAAAAAAGGCAGAAACCTAACACCCAAATCAATACTGTATTACTCTCTCCACAGGCAAGAGCTGCTGGGTCAGGAAAATCATGAAAAATTCATAGTGAAGGTGGTCAAGTCATCCATAAGATAGAGAAAATAATGCTATATCTAAAGATCCCTTGAGCAATCGAAGACATTTTATAGATTTCACCATAGATAAGTGCTGGTTTGTCTCATCCATGTACCTTAATACTGTTCCTCTCTCTAACAGTAAATGAGGATGGTCTGGTCTATATTTACTGTCTTTCTTATTTACTTTATTAATTTCTCTGTCTTTGTGCTCCACTGTTGCAATAGCCACCCACAGGAGAATTCTGAGTCACTCTTGCTGGTAGAAAACGTGGGGAACACATCTTGGAGGAGTCCTCCACCTGAATTCCTCAGCAAAGGCGAGCATAACTCAGGCTAAGAGGAAAAGTCAGAAATGTCCTGCTCCTTTCTGTGACATCACTTCTCCAAAGGGGCATAGGCAACAGGCTTTCCTCTTTTATCCAGTCAAAACGCTCAAGAACAAAGAAGACGGATACAATTATATTTCATATAATAGAAGGGAGTGTTTAAACAACCACATGTGGAAAAGATTTGTGCATGATTAATAAATGGGTTTGCACATCTTCATTCTTCCTCCAGCACCAAATTCATATCCAACAAAGCAACAGTAAAAAAAAGGAAAATGGCGAAGGTCCAGCTGTACAGTATATAATAAAGTAAGTAATAAAAAGGAACTCTAACAATAGCAAGAAATGATAGAAATCTAACTGCCAGATAAAAGACACAGTGCTTTCTAAAGCTCCATAAACATTTCTGAAAATTGGGAGAAGGTACATTCCTCCACAGTGCACAGAAATCCAAAGCTTTCCCGTAGGATGAGCTGCACAGTTATCCCACACCTGTACAACGTTCAAACATCCTGTGATTCAAGACACAAGACACTCCGTGGAAAATGGATACAGTCATGATTAAATCTGTTATGCCAAAATAAGATAAACAATGTTAGAAAGATGGTGCATCTCTCTGCCACAGAGGAAGGAGAATCAAATTAAGGATTGAAAACCGCTGGTGCACTTTGTCAATTGTCTGCAGGCTGCGGTGCTGTCTCCTGTTCTGGAACAGCAACCCCTATCCAGTGAGCTATTGAAGAAATGTTAGAGGTTTTTATTGTGTTTAAAAACTATTATTCACCCGTGAATGTAATTGTCCAAGTATATTGCCTCTCCAGATACACATTAGACTCAATCATATCCCAGTTCTTGGAATAATCTAGAAAAGCACGAATACAAAGGCAAGACACATTCTCTCTTCGACTTAATGCACTGGACATTCACCCAGGACATATATGAACATCCCTGACCTTATCATATAATACAAATCAAAAACTTGGAGAGCAATTCCATCAATCAGCTGTATTTCAGGTTTTTCTTTCGGTTTCTTTTTATGTATGTAAATTAGGGAAGAACATTGGGAGCTTAAAAGCAGAAAAAAATCAATTTGGACAGTAGTGGCCGACTTAGCTCTGAAGTTTTATACAATCTTATTTGAAAGCACATGAGAGAATGTATAGAGATTGGTGCCAAGGAATATAAGGCCAATTTTTCAAGGTGCTACTACTACTGAAATGTCACTGAAGTCAATGGAAACTCGGGTTATTTTGCACTTCTTAGAAAATGCTTGAAAAAAAATGAGACCATAACAGGGACCTTGTGAAATCACTTGTGGCACCTGTATTCCTCTAGCAAAGTATAAATCAGTGCAGAAAGCAGAGGTTATTTTGAAGTAGAGGGGTGAAATCAGCTGCAAGGAAAAAAGAAGTTATTATTGGCATGATCAGACATTCATGATATGTGACAGTACCACAGAAGATAATACACGTTAATATGTATTACCAATATATTGCTGCATGAAAAAGTGTTCAACCAAATTTAATCATGACTGCATTTGAACAATAGGTCAGAATATTTAAGCTTTTTTTTTTGAAAATTATGTTGAGCAATGTACAAGTATATTAGGGGTCTACCAAAAGCGTTTCCTAAATTCAACATGTTATGATTCAGCAAGTTCAGAAAACAACACTTTTCTAAAGAGTGACACAAAGTGTCAAGAATGACAACATTTCTGGGTTGCCAGTATGTCACTATACATGGATGAATCTTTTGACCCGAGTGAATATAGAAAAATGTTGCCTTGGACAGATGAGAGTATTGATAATTTGTATCTTTGTGAGGTTCTGGTACCCATTTTTCAGAGTGTCCCCCACTGTCACCAGCTGAACTCTGCTGATTCCAGAGCAAACTGGCTTGTGCCAAGAGAACTTTGTTTTGCCTGTTCTGACAACCTCATCTAGAAGTTTCCATTTACATAGCCCAGGTTACAAGTTCTCTGCTTAAAATACTTGCAAAAGTAGCCCAAAAGATTGCCACTTGTCTTATTTTAACTTATGGATGTTTATAATTTCTTAGCCCTAACATGGTTATTTGCATGGCAGACAGTTTCTTTTCTTTTTTCATTTCTCCCCACAGAAGTTCTCAGAAAGACATTCTTCTAATACCATACAGATACAAAAAATATAACAGTTTCATTAGAAAAGAACGAACGGTTTGGAAAAGGAATACACAAATTTAAACAAGTAAAATCAGTGTGCCTTATACAAAGATAAGGAGAGTCCCTAGGAGAATGTTAAAAACTTTGCAATTGTTCTTGTTAATTATACACTTCATCTTCAAAAACAGGCAAAAATGCAAAATATTTTTCATTCATTTTCCCCATATAGAGCACATCTATTAATAAAATAATCATTGGGTTTAGCAGAATACATTTTACAGCCTGATAAGCATTGCATTACACAGGAAAGCAAAATGGCTGTATCGTTTACTATGCTCCTCTCATTTAATATAATATCTGTAGCAGTCTGATGTTCTCACAATATTCTAACTTTACATTACTACAAAACACAATTTTATAAATTGTAAAGGTCTGTATGCACAGGAATGCATTTTAATACAGAAAACTTGACACTATCACTGCACTTCTCTTCAAAAATATTCTTTTCTTTCTTTGACATTTTTTTGGCTTACACAACAGGGTGCCAAACATTTGTGACAGCTTACAATAGAAAAACAATATTGCTTTTAGTTAACAATGTTAGCTATGAATATATATTGACAGCATTTTCACTGCAGATTTGCTGCCAACATAATACAAAGCAAATAGCATTCAATATGTTGGAACACTCAGGGGAATTAAGGAGTTTCAAAAACAAATTTATAGCATTAGGTGCTGAATGCTAAATCTAATGAAAATGCAAATTCAGGAGTATCTCCTGCACATACTTCATGCAAAGGAATACAGTTTGGCAAAGTGATAAAATTAAGATTGTTTAAGTCAGGAGAAAATTATGTTAAAATGCCTCCGCTTGTTTGGCTTTTATAAAGCCAGTTTTACCACAAAGATTAATATTTTTCCCAAATTCTTTCTGCTTCTCTTCCTTGAAGTACATCAGAAAGAGATCATAAAAAAACCTCTCTCAATTCCAAGTGCTCCCAAACGTTTTGAGAAAATACAAATACATAGTTGCATAATGTTAATATTTGTAACTTCACTACTGATCATATACAAACCCAAGCATCACCGTTCCCTTGAAACAACAGAAGCTGAGTCTGTATGTTTATTATTATCTACAAAATAAGCAAAGCAGTGGATAGAAATTATGAATTAAATCTTATTAAAATACAGTCATGTACTGCAACATTGTAGTGTCATCTCCTATATATTAAAATTTATTTGTTAAACCAAACATTCATTGACTGTACTTTATAACTGACATGACACTAATAGTTTTGAAACCATTTACAAAGCAAATTAATGTAGGTTAACAATACCACACTGCCAAGAAAGCAAAACTTGATCAGATTCTGTAGCTGTTGAATATAATTTTTTATGAATGTTTAGATGAACTTGATATTTATCACTGCTCAACTACAACAAGTAGTTCAACACTTATATCTAACAGTGCTTGCAAGACATAAAAATATGTAGGTTTTAGAATAACTTGGTTAGATAGCTATAAAATTATATTGTGAAAACAAACTCTTCATAGGTTACACTCTGGTCTTACTGAAGGCATTTTGTACCTTCTAAATAACAAAGAAAATAAAGAAAAAAAAAGAAAAAATATTTGTGGAACAATATTTGGTTTTAACCACTGAAGTGTAAAGTTATTATAATCCATAATTATCAAACTCACTATAACGTGCAACAATTTACGAATTTCAGGTTTATTAGAAAGCTGAATGAAACATATTTTAGGACTAAACTTGGCCATCACACACAGTTTTCCACGAGACTCAAACTGCTTCCATTACAAAACAGTCTACACTGCGAAATTATCCCGTCCTTCCTACTCTGGTGAGAGAGCCACAACTCCACATTTAGATCCGCAAGGGAAAACCAGGAGATGCAAAGCTGCACTTTTTGCTAAGCTATGAGTTTGAAAACACACTTTCTAGCCCATCCAGCACAACATGGAGCAGTATTCCATAAGCATCAAGGGAGTTGGGGTTGTAGAAGCTGAGACTCTTACGCTGGTGGAGATGGAGTAAACACAGTTAATTTGTTAACATCTACTGTCTCTTTTCACCCACTGTCAAGGAAATCATATTTTACATTTTTTTCAGTTTGTGCTTGGAAAGGATTTCCTACTAACCTACACTAAATCTCACTGAAGGGTGACAACAGAAATCAATATGTGTCTCTGAAGAATAATCTAGCCAAACATTTACATTTAGAATATTCATTTGTATCTATGCATGACAAATTCCTGGCAAAAAAAAAAAAAAAAAAAGAAAAAAATAGTAGTTCTCTTCCTGCATACATACCATCTCTTTTTATAGGCTGATTTTTATAATGAACTGGCTTTAAATCAACAAAATAAATATATATTACTCCATGTAAAATAACAACTGACCTAGGGAGGTAGCTGTGTTAAACCTTGGCTTCAAAGAAATTTGTTTGGTCCTTCTGCAGCCATAGGGAAGAGACAACCCACAAGGAGCAGCTATTGTAGTTTCATCCTGGCTATTCCAAAGCCATGGAATTGCCATTCCACATGCCTGCCAGGAAGGATATTCAGTTTAATCTGGCTATTGAGGTAGTTCTAAATGTAACACTGGAGGTACTCAGCATCACTGTCGAATTTGCAGGGGCAAGCATGCCCTACCACAAAACCCAAAACACTCTGTAGTCCTCTGATTGTGGGAGATTGTGGGATTAGTTTTGCCCACAGAGTTCACAGGAGATCAGAATATGAACCCACAAAAAGATGCAGTGCAAGCAGCATTTTACTTCCCTGCATCACCCCTGAGCGTGACACGGTCTTGCATTAAACTATGTAAAGGCAAAGGAAAATCTGCCTGAAGAATCTGCACATTGGTGTAATATATTACTTTTATTAACATTTTAACCAATGTATTCTCTGAAGCTTCATGTGAATTTTCAGAGGGTAATACGAGGACAATGAACACAAGACCCTCCAAAAATTATGCTACACAACAAGAAAATTAAATAAGTGTTCCCTAAAGAGTCATCAGTTCAAGACAAGATAGATACAGTCAGATCTGCCATTCCAGTAAGTCTGTTACAAGGTTCCAGGTTAAGTCTCTGAATTCGTGGACTCAGATGTTCAGTTGGAGGATACGTGCATTAAATGGGCAAAAATTTGGATAAGAATGTTCCTCTCAAAGTTGAAAATTATAATAAGGAAATGGTTGTCCAATTTGTTGTCACTTACCTAGGAAAATTATTAGGGAAAAAGGAAACTGCTAAACAGAAGCGACAACCCTGCTCAGCGACTGGCTTAGAGCAAACAAATGGTTGGGGCAGATTATTTACATTGCTCATACAAAGCCACTAAAAGCTTCAGAAAGATTATCCTTTCAATGACAATGCAAACCCTATTCAACAACAGGCACTAGATTTAGCAGAAATACACGCAGTTGTTTTAAATCTATACTGAATACGTTCCACTGTATATACATCCTCCAGTAAAAATAGTAATAAAAAACTCATTTCTACTTGAAAAACCTGCCGAGTTTTAGCTCCTACATAACAGAATGCATATTTAGACTAGCACGTTATTCAGTAAAAGATGTCCAAACAAGATGATTTGATGTTGGAACAGTCATCTGCGAACAACCAGAGCAATGTAAGGTAAAATAATTGTCAAGTCAATCTCTAGCTTACACTTTATTGCAGAAATAAATTGAACTCTGCTCTAGCTTTTTGACACGTAATTCTGATACTAATGGGTTCAAATCCATTTCTCTTTGCTCTCCTTCCTAACAGGAAGCTTTATGTAACACTGTGTCAGAAATCCACCAGTTACTGGCTAATGTTTCCCTTAAATAAAAAGTCTCTGCCTGTAATAGTATTAACAGCTGCCATCAGTTTACAGTAATGAGCCACAGTTCATCATGGCAGTGCTGCTATGAAAATTAGAAGCTTCCGTGGAGCTTCTCAATTCACGAGAAAAAAATTATCCAAACCGTGGTGTAAGAGCAGATATTGCCTATCCAAGGTTTGCAGGTCAGATCCTGAACTGGTGTAACTGCACTCAATCATTGCAATTGTGCCATTTATTATTCTGTGTTATGCATAAAAAAAACCACAACAGGTCTATTTTGAGAGTCAATATATAAATCCAGGGTTATTTTTCTTAATTGCTCAAAGCAAAAAATTGCACAGTCGTTTTTACAGAGTATTTCACAGCCTCTTCACTAGATGAATTAAAATATATTTTGCTGGAAGAAACATAACAATTTAAGTATATATAATGTAATATCTTGTGTAACTTATACAGGTTTCCAGTTTCAATTAACAGTAAAACTAAAAACCAAAACCAAAACCAAAAGATAAGCAGCTACAAATCATGGCATTTTAATTTTATCTGCTCCCTTAAAAAACTGAAAATGTATATCTTAATGCTTGATAGCTCCATAATTCTACAAACTAAGCATATACTTATAAACAGTATTGCAATGAAACAAAATATTTAATTGACATCAGGATGGGATTTTTTCTGCTGCATTTAACATTGTAGGAACTTCGCTTCCTATGAAATCAATGGGAGATATAGATTATTCTGAATTAAAAAGATATAAAAAATCTAAAAGCAGGAAAGTTTAAAACATTTCATTTTCACTTCTTCAATATAATCTTTTTTCTTTTACATTAGTTCCATGCTTCCAGATTCTGATGTAAAAACTTTTCAGTAATAAAAGGAGAATGAAACCAAATTTGCATGGAAGACAATTAACTCTGGAACTAAAAAAGGGAGCATTTAATCAGAAATCAAGAAGTTCTTAAATTGAAAAAAAAAATAAGCCTGTCACATCACTGCCATGGAGATCATCATGGTGCTGATTTTGTTTATGGCATCTCTAATGTATTTTTGACATTTTGAGTGACAGATGCCACCATAATAGGAAATTAAACACACCTGGCCATTAGTTGCCTGTAAGCAAAAGTGTTATATCTGAAACATACAGTGTGTGTGCAATAATTACTGAACACTGACATCTAAAGTGTTCTTAGAGGCACCTGGAACAGCAAAAGTTTATGAATTTAACACTGTCTTGCCAAGAGCAAATATTTCAGCAGGAAAGAGGTTCTTTCTCTAATGCTGAATATTGCCTGTGTGTACTGAGCTATCTGCACTCGTTACTTTTTAAAGGATGATACATGTCATGACAGCTTTGGATAATTTCATGGAGATGCACATTATATTGCACTTACCAAAGTTTCACGTGCACCCTCAATCTATTCCAAGCACAACTGAATTATTGATCCAAAATAAAATTATATGTACTTGAAAGGATTCCAACTTGGAAGAACCACCATTTATAAATCTAATTTTATACATGACCAATATAGGCACAAGTTTCCAAAATGGTAAAATTATTTTTCTTCAAAACTGCAGTATGTTCAATCGATTTTTCTTTTTTTAAATGTTGAGATGCACATGCAATCTATTCTAAATGTCATCACTTTGTTTCTTATTTAATTATCATTTCATATGGCTCCCTCAGTAAGTAAATAATTACTTCAACTGCAGTCTAACCCTTTGCACTTTTGACTTACAAAAAAATTGCATCACTTTGCAGCACAGAGATCAGTGAAACTACTTTTAAAAAGTACAAAGGCTGCTTTGAAACAATCAGTTTTGGTTTATAATACACACTTCAGGTAATCCAAGCCCTTCTCTTAAAAAAAAAGTAATGGATCCATATTACCTCATGCTATGGTACCAAAATTTGCATCATGAACCTGGCTCCACCATTCTTCCTCCCATTTTTATCCAAGTGGAAGGGCATGTGCTCTACAAAGAAATTGTCTACTTTCCCTGTAGTAACACTGTTACTTAAAAGATCCTGTCCAAATGCACTCACCTCAGCCTCTGGTGCTTTCAAGGCAGACAGATACATATGTATGCACATATGTGTACATAAAATATACATATACACTCAATTATAGCTTTAAGGAGCTTGGCCAGTGCAGAATATGCAGTGCAACACTGGGGTGCACATCAAACTAAACAAAAACCAACCAAAAAGTTCAGACTTCTGCTGCTTCGAGATTCTGCAGGGAATCCCAAAGGATACAAACACATAACTCTTATTTTGCTCAACTCTTGTCATATTTGCTAGTAAACACCAGGGGACTTCCAGTGAAACCATTCTCTAATTCAGATTAAATTTATTTACCTGCCTAAGAAACTGATTTTTCCTGAGGAAAATGTTTCAGGAGAGCTTTGCTTCCTTTTTAATCTTTCTTAGGAAAAAAATCATAACTTCAACACTTCCTCAGTATATGCCTTTCTCCAAGGGAAAATAAACCATGACATGATATGATATGATAATGACTGACAAACCCAGCAGCCTTAGATGAATGTCAAAGTTTAAATCTCGAACAAATTCACCCACAAGAACTGAAATCCACTATTTGGTAGCTAAGAAAAAAGGAAAAACTTCACTCACATGTGAAACAAATAAAAATTTGATACTGCTCTAACTAAATCAATACTAAAACTACAGAAAGCAGTGAATTAAAATTTATAGCAGTGATGCTACTTACAGTTTCATCTTAAAGTCAAAATGGCAATGTGAGCTGGAAATATGGTTTACCAATACCCATTTAACGTCTTAAAATTAAATTATTTTCAAGAAAAGTATCAGAAGCAAGGAAACAAAATAAATTTATGCAACAAAACAAAACTGGCACATGGAAAAGATTGGGTTTTGTCTACCTGTGTAAAGGGTGAATAAAATACCAAAATAAAATACAGGAAAAGTTAGGAGCAACTTTCTAGCATGCTAAAAATTAACATAAGAAGGGTACATAAAGATGGGCAACAGCTTCCTAAACAGGCAAATTCAAATAATCTAGCCATTCTCCTTGCAAATTATTATAAAGAGCTATTTAGAGAGATTACAGGAGCTGACCAGAAGAGGTTTAATAAATTATTAAAAAATGAGTAACATATGCCTAATTTAGTAAGAATGTATCTGTAGTGTGTATGTGAAACACACTACAGAAAATACATGTTTAAGATTGGTTAGGAAACGTTGCACAAAAATGCTTTATTTATTCACTTCAAATTTACTCACTTCAAAATTTCAGAACTATACTCATTCATAAAAATATATGCACTTTTCCACATGCATTTTCCAAAGCCAAGTAAATGCAATGTAGCCTTTAACACACAGTAAAGAAAATATCTGCCTTCTAAAATGAGAAGCTGGAACAACTATAAGATGTTATCAAGCATCTTGATACCAGTAACTTAAATCCCCGAATGACAGTAGAGCAAAGAATGTCTGCTTAAGAAAAAGAAAGTAAAAAGGTAGCCTATTTCCAACTTCAGACTGCTTTTGATGGCATCTTCACTCCATCTAACTTCAGATGCAGCTTCTGAACAAATTAACTGCACTGACCAAGTTCTTGGGTCAGAAAAAAAGATTAAGCACCTCACATCAAGGTGAGGTACTTTTTTTGCTTTTCTTTTCCCCCCCTGCTTCTCCAAAATGTATCAGTTGGTATAATAAGAGACATTATCTTTCCCTGTATATATACCATTCATACCTTTAAACAATCACAGCTGTAACACCACAAAGAAGCAGTTGTCTGCTAAGGATCATTGAGTTGTTTTAGGACAGTAATAAGAGGCCTGAACATACTATAAAATCCATTGTCGATATTAATATTTCCTGAAAATCTAATCAACTAAAGACAACAGAGATCTTACAGCCTTTTCTATTTTACAAAACAGTGTAGGACAAAAAAAGAGAGAACTCTACAATGACAGCTCCACAAGTTCACAATAATATCCAGCTGTGACATTCTCTGTCTTACCTTGGCATCCCGTTTAAATTTCTGCAGAAATTTTTCCTTTTTCCTGATCCATATATATACATAACAGAAGATCCCCCAAAAAATCATGAGTCAAAATTCTAGTTTCAATCCAAATGCAACTGAAGTAACAGAGAGAATGCCTTTGAAGTAAATAACATTTGGTTCTTTGATTTTAACCTCAGTCTGGATTGATTTATTAACTGTAAGTAATGATCAAGTGGTATCTCCCAAATATCCATTCTTCTCCTCTCTCCTTCTTGGTATATTTTGTCAGTACCTTTGTGATGAAGAACTCCAAATGTGTTTATCAACACTTACAGAACAAAATTTGGCACTATTAGGAAACCCCTTCTGTTGGAAATTCTTTTTTTAATCTCAGTGAAAATACCATTTCTCAACATGATTCATCAGACAGCAGAGCTGTTCAGGGTACATACACACACAGAATATTTCATGAGGCCTAGATGTGCATTACTTATTGGTATAATATGGCTGTTGTTTGTGAAACTAAAATCCTCACAGATATTTTTAATCCTTTCATCAGTTTGTTCTATTTAACTCTTATCTCTTCTCAGACTGCTCAAAAGTATATTTTTCAGGACAGAGATCATCTTTTTCTGGCGTGGTTACAGTATCTGGAGCAGTGAGTGTCAACTACTTGAGAAGAATTTCTGGCTATGGCCCTCAAGAGCAATAATCATTCTTTTCACCTGTAAAATCCTCCAGTATCAGTATAGCAGCATGTTTTTATAATTTCTCACACATACACACATCTCTCTTTTTTTCACAAGAAGCTCAAATGAATCACTGTGGCTACTAATAGAATTAAAGACATTCCAGCTCAGAGGTAATCTCACCCCTGAAGCACGGCCTATTTAAAATACGCAATTTGGAGATGAAATTTTTTCATCCAATTTCCCGTTCCACGGAGAAGAAATTCAGCAAAATCATCGATGGTGTTGTAAGGGCCATGGCTGAAGTGAATAGGAAACAAACCCTGCCCAATACAGAGCATTATCCAGAAACAGGCAGCAGCCTGTGACACGTATATAATTAGAGAAATTGGAGGCTTTGCCCAAGAGACCATGTGTTCCACAGCAAATCCTATTTCCTTCACTCTCCCTTTGGATATGTGTAAATCATAAAAGAGTATGTTTTCCTTGCATATAACATAGCAGTTTCTTTTTTTTTTCCCAATATTGGTGTTGAATGAATGCACAGAACAAAGAACAAAACAATCTAGAGCTCAAACCTTTTCAGACCAACTGACTTGCAAGTCAGAAAATGTATAAGGAGACCAAAAGACCAGCTTTTACATCTCACAGGTATCTTATATGATGGTTCTTTTCCTCCATAAATACAAGTCATTAGATATTTCCTTTGAATTTTTTTTTAATTCCTTGCTAAAAAAAAAAAAAATTGATGACACAAAACGTCTGATGTAGAAGTCCAAGTCACAAGGAAGAAAAAATTAACTCACCAACTTCCAAGTAAAAAAAAATTCTATTGGTTCTACTCCAACGCAGGGAAGTGAACATCAAACAAACCAAGTTTATAAAAAAATTATAAAAATAATGCTGAAAATATTAGGGCTGTCACTGAAATGCTACAGAACTTAGCTCGATTACCTGCCCTTGTTGCTGAAGCACAGCAGTAACCTCAGACACACGTACCAGGAGCACGGAAGCAATCATTCTGAAAAAGACTTCTGGATGATAGGGAAAAACAAATTAGGCCTGAGTTTCCATAGTGATCCAGCAACAAAAGGCTGCTGCAATTTCCAGCTGTCTATACTGAGACAGTAACAGAGCAAAGGGACCACAGTCCCTTCTCTGAAAGTTGGGATTAGCGTACTCGGAATTGTCCATTACCTTTTAGTTCCGCACTATAAAGAAAATATTGAAGGAAACTGGAAGAGGTAGAATAATAATAAAAACAAGAAGTTCTGCAAGAAGCAAAATTACTCAATGCTATGGATTTGGATTTCATGGTTGGATTCTCTGGTATCTTAAAAATGCAAATTCCAATGAGTACTTTCTCCTATTCATCTCCTCTGTGGATTCTCTGATGTTTAATAAGAAATGATCTCATACTATAGCCTGGCTGCCAGTGGGAACACTAATGGCTCTCTTGCCCATCTGGCAGCCTGTTTTCCCAAAACTTACAGGAATTCCTGTCCAGTGGTGCTGAAACTGGCCAAGAGTTAAGAAGCTATTGAGGGAGAAAAGAGAGGAGAGAGATCAGCAGCCATACAAAAAGCCAGGCTAGCAAGCAGACAGTGTGATCATATAAGCTTTGTTTCCTTGGGAAACTAGGCTAATTACCAAAGGGCTTGAAAGATTCACTTATGATGAAAGTCCAAAGGCCCCAAAGCGGAAAAATACTTAAAAGGTAAAGTGGTCTATTGGATATAGGGCTGAAAGAACCAAACATGATAGCTAGGTTGAGACACAAATGATGAGGAATGTTATAATTTACAGAAATATAAATGTTAGCCAAGGATGATGAGGATTTATTTGTACCAAGAGGAGTTATTACTAAGCAGAATTGCAACTGGGAACTGTGGGATTAAATAAAGGAAAGCTTTAGGCTAAAAATCAAGCAACACTGTAAGTGAGAGGAGTCTATGAAGCAGTTTTGAGCCATAGGAAATGGAGGCTCCATGCCTTAAGAAAATTAAAACCGGAATGTAAAAAACCTTTTCTCTACAGAATGTTAGTGCATGGACAGTAAGATTGGCAGGAATGTCTAATAGGTCTTTGTTTTCATTTATCACTAGATTAATAACACAAAATACTGCACTAATAGATAATACATAAAACAAATAAAAGTAGCTGCTCTTTGTGAGTTCTCATCCAAACAGCTGAAACCAGACCTAGTATATATAACTGTATAAATGTGCCTTCCTCACACACTACCCATATGATAAATCAAAAATAAATACAATATTATCCAGGTAATGATTTACAGACAGTTACTAAAATATCTACTTTTACACATACTGTGACCGAAGTTACTCGTGTATTAGTGCAACATTTTTAAGCAATACTGAATAGCTTGAGTTTCCTTGTTACTGTTTTCTAGTAAAACATAAAATAAAATAATCAAAATGCAGAAAACATATTATGCAGTATGTTTGATGTAGCAACTTCTAACTTTCATTTAATATAGCTGAGCTGTAATGACTAATACTGCCCATGGCCTCTAGTACAAAGGCCTAAAAAGGGTTCCAGACTAGATTACGTCCATGCAGGTCTCATTTTAACGGAAATTGGAGAGATGGAAAAAAGATTATAGGAACACACATTATAAAAACAGACCTCACAAGTCAAACTTAATAGTGGAACCATTCTCTTTCATGTAGACAACCATGAAAACAAATATCCTGTAAGCCCTAGATATATATTGTATCTTTCTACCCGATCTCTTTGCCTCCTTGAGACAGATTCCCATTCATCTCATGACTATATAATTTGATCACAGTTGAGTAAGGCACAGCAGGGGAAAGGGTCTGTCTGATAAAGTATCAGGCTCCAGGAAGATAGATAAACAATTTCATGATTTCTAGTTGTAACAGGAATGGTACAGAGGTGGATATGAAGATATTAGTCTCGTAGGAATACAAATATCAACCTTCTGCAGTTTTTTTTCTCTTACTAAATATGTTTTGTTTCCATTAAGTAAAAATGACAGATTGATTCTGATAAACTAAAATAAAATGCAAGGTGCATGCAAAAAGTGGAATTAAATGTTTTCTGGTTTTTCAATGGGAAAGTCGGTATAAAACTTTTACAAGTTTGTAAGCGAGAAATTAGAGCAAGGAAGTTTCTTCCTCAGGGGGCATTTTTACAGCAAAGAAACATTGTTTAAAAGTAAAACAGTTGCCTATCAAATTGAGTTGACTCAGATTTAAACCTCCTCTTTCACAAGGGACACATTGGCAAGCAACTCCTCTGCTACAAGTCACTAGAGAAACGCCTGTTTGCAAAGCTACCTCATTGTTCTACATGTATTAAATGAAGGCTGGAGTGACAATGTTTGAACAGCAATGATGGACTTCTTTTCCACATATTAACACACATATTTGGTTGGAATATAAAACCACAAATATATAGCAGCCATTATTAGTACAAGTTCTGGTAGCTGGCAAACATTACAATGCCTTTGCAATTACCTGCTGTTTTGGATAGCTGAGAAGCATGGTCATACCCAGTCATGCTGACACCTGCTTTTATTCATAAAAATTCAAGGAACAAAGACATTTTACAGCAGTTTTTAGTTACAGACCCTAGATGTTATCTTTTTTGTTTAAGAAAATATATTCTGGAGCAAGCAGTTTTTAAAGCTATCATACCATCTAATTTAGTAGCACTTACCTGTGATTCTTTCACATTTTCAACAGTGAAGTTGAACCAGACTCGAAAGCGTGGGTTACAGGTATCTGGTCTGATGAACAGGTCATACTCAAACTCTGTGACATGGTCCACCCGTCCAAGGTTCCCTACCAGGAACATTTGAAAAAGAATGCATTTTAATGAATCAACTCCCCGGGAACCACACTGAGAAAAGTTTTAAAAATTTCTACCTCTGTTGGTTAAAATATACAAGTATAATAAGCCTTACAACAGTTCATAACTACTTTTAAAAGGCCTAATCATAGTCAAAAAATAAAACATGTATCAAAAAGAAGACAACATGCATTTTTATTATTCAATCCAATTGACCTTTTGCCTCCTCTTATCTGAGTATTCCAATTATGTGCCTTAACATCCTTTTAATTGTTTCTTTTTTCCATTTTTCTGCTGATGTCTCTGCACATCTTTTAGCCCCCACCTGTATGGATTTCTTTCTTTCCAATTGCTGCTCATGTTCAAGCCCCTCCAAGACTAAAAAGTCCCCACATTTCCCCCTGGCTCCTCTGGCTGGTGCTCTGAGCATCCCTTTCCCCCCACAGATGAGCTAGCATTCCTCTCCTTTTTGATTCAAAAACTATCTCAATACTTTTCCTGAACTAACACCTCTTTCCAAAGAAATAAAGAGATTTTGCCTCAGCTTGTTCCTAGTGAATTTCATGGAATAATATTTTTAAATGTAGTCAGAGAGACATTGTCCCCTATGGCATTATCCAGCAGGCAACCACCCTGGCTATAGAAATAAAGTTCAGCACTGGGAAAACCCACTAAGTGCTTTTAAATTGCTAAAATGGCATTTTTCCTTTGAAGTGTGCCAAGATTTTTAGAGACAGGGTTTAGACTGTCCAATTCATTTATACACTACAAAAATAAGACTTTACATTTTCCTGATTCAATCCAAAACTCACCTCACCACGTCTTGTACGACAGGGCCATACTCTACCTCACATGCTAAATTACATTTATTTAAAAAATATTAAAAATAGCACTGAAACATGGGTTACAAATATATTTTTGGGGTTAGATATATATTTTTGGGTTGGAAATATATTGTCGCATTCAAATATGTATTTATAAAGCTATTTGAGCTAAACAATTCCCTTCTCAGCAAGTCCCATGGCAGTCAATAGGACTGTTCTCTGCTAACACACTGCTCAGTACCAGCACAAGCAGCAAAATTTGGCTGATCTGCTGTTCTGGGCTGGAAAAGAAGCAGGGAAAAACTCTCTTCATCAATATATTTCCAGGATTTCTTCCTTATCCTAAATTGTTTCTAGCTCTACTAATGGAACATTTTTAATCTTCCCTATTTTTAATGTTATCCTCTACTTTCCTACCCACATCCCTCTTTTCAGAAGAAAATTCTCTCCACTGCTTCCCTCTGCAGAGACCCACTCCACGCTCACAATCTGTTCCTGAGCGCTCGCCTCAAGGAGACACTTGGCATTGGAAATATTTGAAAAAACAGCTCTATTGTACAGCCAGAATTCCTCTGCCAAATACCAATAATGTCACCTGCCATCCCGGGTGTCGGCAGAGGGGCTGCAGGCTGAGCTCCCTGAGCCCATTCCAGCCTGTTCCCGATGGTCCCAGCCGGCTCCACAACGGTTGCACTCCACAGCACAGCCCGGCCCCTCAGCCAAGGTGGAGGCACCTTGTGAAAATGTGTTTTAAAAAAGGGCAAAACCCACACAGAAGGGTGAGGGAGGCTGAGGAGAACAGGGGCTTGAGGAGGAGGAGGAGGAGGAGTGGGGTGCTCTGGGCGCCAGGGCAGAGACTCTCCTGTGTCCTGTGGGGAGAGGCTGGGGCAGGTGGATGTCTCCTGAAGGAGCAGCGGCCCACAGAGGAGCCCGGCTGGAGCTGGTGCTCCTGCCAGGCCCTGCGGGCTGTGGGAAGGGAGGGCCCAGGCTGGAGCAGGGGAGCTGCGTGAGGAGGGAGCGGCGGCACAGCACCGACCGCAGCCCCCGTCCCCTCGCTCTGCTCCTTGTGAGTGGGGTGAAGTTGATCCTGGGAAACAGGGGAGGATGGGGAGGAAGGCATTGTTCTAGTTTTATTTTGTTTCTTACTATCCAAACCTGTTTTAACGGGCAACAAATTAGTTTCCCCCAGTGGAGCCTGTTTTGCCTGTGAAGGCCGTTGGTGAGGGATCTCCCTGTCTGTATTCGACCCAAGAACTTTTGCACCTTATTTTTCTCACCCCTGTCCTGTTGAGAAGTGTGGATGAGAGTGCTGGATCGGCATCAAGTAGCTGGCCAAGGCCAACCCACCATATCTCCTGGCTTTAGGTGAAGTCCTTGACACAACTAAGTGCACTTTCTGCCACAGGGGTCAAACCTATCACTTACTGACAACAAAAGAACTCGAATCCTAACATAAACTACAATTTCCTACAGATTATTATCCAAAGTAAATAAGAATAGCAAAACCAAGCTATTGCATTATAATACCTTTAAATAAAGGACTTTGTTTTTCTGTATTTTTCATTAAATGTCACGCATAAATGACACAGTTGGGATAATAATATTCTTTGGATATTTTAAGTGGTCCAAGCTGTTAATCCAAAAAGGTTGGATTCCAGTTGCCTCACAGGTCACAGTTTAAGCTCTCTCTGGACAAAGCTTGGTGTGTGGATGCCCAGAGTTACTGCAGCTGTGCATCCTGTTGGATCCTCCAAGGTTAGCAGCAGGCTGGCTGGACACAGACTGTGGACCAGGTCCATGTATACTATGTATACATGACTCCCAGTGATCCCAGCAATTCCAGATACAGATTAAGTTATCTGCAGCACAGACCAGAGGTGCAAATTTTGATTGAATTACTTGCAAAGAAGGACACAGAAGCAATTAAATTCATATTTTAAGTTCAAAGACCATTAAAACCTTGTACTGCAAGGCAGAGGAAACTAAAAGATTATTAAGTGAACAATTAAAACAGAGCAAAAGGAGACCTTGATTTTGACCTATTGCACATTTCAGTTTCTTTTTCAACACCAAACTGATCTGAATTGTACGGGAGACAGACGACCCACTCAGAAGTAGTTTATGGAATCCACAGGATCCATAAACTAGCAGAGGAGAATTGTGACAATGTCAGTGAAATCACTGATGGTGAAGTGCTGGTGTGTTGGAACCACTGCCATCCAGTCTGCTCTGGAAGACCTAACTACCCATCTCAAATCCAGCAGTGTCTCTGACAGTTTAATCATTGTGTGCTCAATTCTCCAGGAGTCCCAGCACTGTTTTCTCTCTTGATTTGAATACTCCCTTCCCTCCTAAATCAGTATTTTTTGCTTTTGCGAGTCGCATCTCACTTTATTACTTTTGCCCACAGAACTGTCCCTTCCCAGGCTCCCTCAGAGCACACATCAGCTGCCATTGTCACCTGCAGCCATTTGCAGTTCAGTGCCATTGGAACATTTCATTAGCACACTATTTCTTCTCTGTCTTCCAGATGCTAAAGAGGCTGGACTGAACACTAATGCCTTCGGTAACTAATTCAACAAGTTCCTCATGCTCAATAGACTATTGTTTGTAATATCACAGCCTTTGCTCACAATCTGTCAGCCTAATTTCAACCCACGTAGCAATGTCATTAAACAAGACGGCAGTTTTGGTACAAAGAAGCCTAGAACTGTAGGAACAAAACACCTCCTCGCTTTAAGAGATGCTTTGTAGAAAACTGATAATGCCACTGAAAAACATTTTTCGGTGTCCAAGAGAGGATATAAACTTCTCAATGTTAATCTCACAAACGAACTGACCAGTTTTATGTACTGGCTTCACACTGCTGTAGTCATGGGAAATACATTTATTCTAATGAATGAGAATTATATTCCAGTACCTCAGGTAACACAGTGAGGAGCATTAGAAACCATGAAACGGGAATTAAAACATTGATTACAGCATTCCATTTAGACATTAAACCACTATAATACTTTAACATTGAAAATAAACATTTTTTTTCTTAAGTGCAAAGCACTTCTAACCTGATTTTTTTAAATATCTCTATAAGGTTCCTTAAAACTTCCCTTTGTCACAGGAGTCTCTGTGTGATTATGCAATACACACTCTGCTTTGCAATACCTGTGGTAAACAGTTTCTGTGTTGAAATGCTGACAAACATAAGAGAGAACCAGATAGCACCAATTTTGAGTAATAGTTTTCAGTCTTGATACAACTACTGCAAGACCCTTTGCATGCAGTTTTTATTCTGTGTACATTTCTAGTCTGGTAGTTTGTGGTATCAGTAAGAGAGTCTGTCCACAACCACGTTGATTAAGCATGTTCTTTTAAAATCAAAATAAAATGTCTCACATTACTCAAACATCAGCTTTGCTTTACTTCACTGTGACTTCATGCCCATATGAACTCATCACCACTCCATTCAATAAACTCAGAAGTTATATATATGAGATTATACAGCATTTTTCAAAGCCTCGTCACTCCATAATTTTTGATTAGCATTATATTTGGGGGTTAACATTATAAAGCATAAGATATTAATAATGTTATTTAAGGTACATGTAAGATTAAAGAACTGACTGAGTAACTGACCTGAAAGGGAAAAAAGCCCAACAACATTATGAGCAGTAAAATCTGAACTGATTGGCATTCTAAACAATTCTTATTTACTTTTTTTTAACAGGTCGAATGCACATCTGGTTGTCAAATGGCTTTCTGACTATATCCTAAAAGTAAAACAAACAATCTATTAGGCGAGCCAGCACTTTACAAAACATTATGGATTTTCTCTCCTATGCACTCTGAAATTAGTTGCAGGGGCTTTTTCTATTATTATTTTACTTTACAGAAATACTGGCACAGATCTTTCTAAACTTATGGGAAGATGTGAACAAATCAAATTCCCAAATGTCTATAAACTGACTTTCACTTAGCCTTGGGGTTTGTTTTTAAGACACGCTCAATTTTCAGTCACAGTTCTGTTCAATACTCTCAGCATACTGAGAAAAGAGGAGACATACTTTCCTTTAATCATTCAAGCTGAAATTCTTAATTATATTTGCTTAAATTGCTTTACAGAGTAATGTTTAGTGCAATACTCTGAAAATGCGAATAGTGAAAGGGGTCAATAGCATGTTTCAAGTTTCTTTAAAAGTCAGAAAAAAGCCCAATGATACTCTTTTATTAATCATGCAACATACACTTAGTCCTCATAAAATATTAATGTATATTGCTTCCTACATCAATAAAAAGTGTACTTTACACAAAGAAAGAAAACCTGCTTAAGAAAATGCTAGCTAAACTTACCAAACATTCTAACAATTATCATAAAAATGCTAGAAAAGAAAATACAGATATGTTAAGCAATCCTAAAATCTTCTTAAAACCACACATTGCGCTTGCCTACAGAGAATTTTAAGATGAAAAATAGACCTTGAGGGTCTTAGACAAGCCTGAGGCAATATAAAGAAAAAGGTCAAACACTCTGCTAAAAAGGACCGTTATCTTCAGAACAACAACTTATCAGCCAGCTTGCAGCCCTGCTTATTTACAGTTATTGGTCCCAGAGGAAGTGCACTTCAGCGCAGGGCGCGATTACTTTGTAATGAGTTTGCCAGAAATGGTAAAGGAAACTAATTTGTAACAATGTGCTGTTCCCTGCACATGAACTTTCTCAGACACTTTTTTTTTTTTTTTTTTTTTGTCCAGCAATGAATAACTAACTTCAGCCTCCCTAATAAGCAGCGAAAACAGAAGTGCACTAAACCCGACTGAGTCCTGAGCAAAATGTGCTGAAATATCAGCGATTATCCCTCTCAGCTGTCCATTACAGTACTCATGATGACCACCAATTCCCCCGTGGTGGATACATAGAATGCAGGTTTCAGGGGGTGGATTTGCACATGAAAATTAACACCATTTGGAAGAAAATAGCCTGCACCTGTCACAGATTAGCAACAAAAGGTCAAATGCCTCCTTTTACACCTAGAGCACTTGCATATTGTATGCCTTGCTTATAGGAGACTAATTCTAGTTTCTTAATTCAGAAAAGTGAGCACCATGGTGAACTGAGGAGAAGAAAAAGAATTAAATCTTGGCTAAAAGCTATCAATAAATCTATTGATCAAGATACATATGAATGGAAGTAGCCGAGGCAATCTCTGTCTCTAAAAGAGGTAGTTTTTCAAAAGAGAATTACACAAAGTGCTCTTCTGTTTTTGTCAATATGCTGCCAGGTTTTGAAATGCTATTTTTCATCCACACAATAAAAATCTTGACAAGTAAGCAATAGAAAATCACTAATACACTTGCAGCTGCATTTCAATCTATACAAATTCTTTAAACAAAAACAACCAAAGAACAGATTGGAATATACATCATTTTCACCAGTTGAACCTGGGATGAAGTCCAAGATAGCCAAACAGTATTAATCTATATTTCATGCAACTCAGTATTTCACAAAATAAGGTGAAATGTAGAATAGGGAATACCCACAATGGAATTCATCCTTATGGATCATAAAACACACTGAGATGATAATGCAAAGAAATTTTATCAATATGTTCTAAATGGAAGAGGAATCATAGGGACTCAGATCTGTAAAAACTTCTATTGAGTAAAAGATTAGATATCTTCTGGAAGGAGTGCATCTAGGAATATCAGCTGTAAATTCCCACTTGCTTTATGGTCTTTGTCTGAGCAAAGAATTTATAAAAAATAGTTTGTTGAGAAGTCCTGAATGACTTCTAAAGAGCATTTGATTTCTAAATAGGAAAAAAAAAATCTAATGAAATAGTGATGATCTCTGAAACCTATGACAGTTTTTGCATCATCTGCTGGACTCTTGCCCAGAACAGATGTCAGACCCAGATTCCTGAAACCTCAAAGCACATGATTTGAAAAAAAAATACAATATCATAAAAACCACATATAGAACATCTGTAAATTATGGTCTAAATTATTAAAATTGCACATATCAAGCTCTGCAATACAAAATCATACCTACACCGCCACAGTTACATCGACATTTTGCCAAAAAAACCTCAGTACTCTTCAGCAATATAGTATTCTTTTAAAAACCTGATGTTTTAACTGAAACAGTTAAAACCATAGCAATGGTCATGACTGTGCTTTTGGTCAAATCCAGATTACCTTTGAAAAACGGTCGAGACTATCAAATAGGCAAAGCATTTCAAAAGTACACAGCAAGACTTCATTTGTAGTCTCTCTCCTATCTTCCCTCCTCAATTAAGCGAGATGAAATTGTTATTTCCTTTATGTTTTAAGTTTTTATCAGTTGTGACATCCAAAGGACAGTAAATCGGTAGTTTTTGTGAAAAAGACTGTACTGGAACAATGACCATCTTGGCTCTCAGAAGCAGCTGGTAAAAGGCCAGGTCCCATCTCTGGAAAGAGTAGGCTGAGATGTACACATTAATGTACAACTTTTAGAGGCCAAGCAATTCTGACTGAGCTTTTATTGTAAGTAGACAACGTGATAAAATCTAATTGTGAATGACAGCACAGGAAAATTCTACCTTTATACTTTCCTCTTTGATCTCTGAATATAGCATTAAAATAAGTTGTATTTATTTTTTGGGTATCTAAGAGTTATGGGTCTCCACTTGTTTGTTTGTCTCTTTTAGTGTAACAATACTCATTTTAATGGTGTTGCTCCCAATGCATAACAACGAGAGGTAGATCTGATTTTCCACACCTTTTCAGGATCACAGTCCAAGTTCCACTCTTTCCAATATTTTTCCTCACAGGTGATATAAGTAAAGCAAATTGGACCCATTTCCTCAGGGCATCCTGCCCATAGGATCTGGAAACACAGTCACTGCTTCTCAGTGGTCCCAAACAAGTGTAATGAATAAATCTTTAATTCTTTCGTATTGAGTTTAACTGCAGAAATATTAATGATGTGTGGCCTAGACTGAAACACCCACAGGAGTTTTATAAATTAAAACTTTTATCTGAATTACAGTAGGAGGCAGAATTATCTTCCACATGGAAAATTAAGGGAATTGGAAACCTGTAAGAAAGAAGGACTGGTTGAAAAGGAGAGGGTCAGAAACCATCTTACATCTACTAGCTGAATATAAAGAAAGGGTGGGTGGGGCAGGAAATGCTGTGATTTATTTTACTAAAAATAGTTACAAAAAGATTTTCTTATTTCAGTAGTCTGGACAGTGCTGCCAATGGACAGTTTTAGGATGAGTTCTTCCTTTCAGAAAAAAATGCTTTTCTTGGTCACAGATGTTTGAATGATGTCTGGGCAAGGGGGAATACAGGGATTAAAATTTATTAAGCAGTAGTTTTGAGGCTCCTCCTGCAATGAGGATACTACTACAGATTTCACAATATAAATAATTGTAAAGCTCTAGTATGTGTTAATCCCAAAGGCCACCTACTTACATCACTTGCAACTTTCTTTGAAAGATAATCCAGAAGAGTAAACAAGGCCATTTGGAAAGACAACACAAGCAACCAGAACTGGAATATTTTCTGTCTTCTTATGTTTCTTAAGTAGAGCAGTCTTAATGGTGATCCCAGTTTACAGCACAATGGAAAACAGCAACAAGTAATCCTGAAGATTTTGTGATCACAATTGCTCGAAAACCACCATGAGCAAAATAGCACAAAAGACAAGCAACAGATATCCCAAATACTACAAATATCATTGTATATACTGTATATGTATATATATATATATATTGCAGGCCTACATATGTATTAAGAAATTATACAATAAAATCTTGCTGAAAGAATTCGATAGTTTTGATCAAATGAGATTGATATTTAATCACTTGCAGCCAAGGAGCCTAATTTCAAAATTGCCCTTATCGATAAATACTGATGCTTTCAGTTAAAGGACCTAAAAACCCCGGTGCTGCAAAGAATAAAATGTCAATGTTCACTGTGTGGGGAAATTGCAAAGGACAGATAAAATGGAGTCAGTCTCTTGACTCCTTCTCCTGCATCTGTGAGATTCTTATAAATTACAAAAAAATCAGCAGAGCCCAAGACTGCAGGACAAATTCTCCTAAAAGTCACAAAATCATGTAAATACACAAACTGGCAGTGATAAAGTAGCAATGCATCAGCTTAGAGAGGAGTGTCAAGAGTGCTTAAAAATCAGAGGCCTGCGCCCTAAGATGGCCATTGCACACCCACTACACCAAATCCACCAAATCCCCAGAAAAACAGATTTCTCTGCTCCCTCTTTATCAATTCCCCAAAGGCCTCCAATGACAGATGGGCAGTTATTTATCCACAGCAGTGAACCTTTGTTAAAGGAAAATCAGAATACAAAGAGGTTTTGCATTAGTGTCACGAAACTCAGCTTTCTTTAACAAAGCGTGTGCTCCCAAAATGGGTCTCTCACGGCTGTGCATGTATCACATCTTTCAAAGCAGAGCTCTTAAAGGAAAAGCATTTGGGGAAATTTCTGTTTGGAAGTCACTTAGCATATAATGGGTGCTATCCTAAATAAATAATTAATAAGTTAATAAATAAATTATAACAACGTCTGCAGCCTTAACCACGGAAGCAACCACCGAGGCAGATCAGGGAATACGAACTGCTGCACCACAGTGGGATGTACCATTACTGGTGTGTGGCAGACAGAAACATCTCTCTAAATACTCACTTTGTTAGGGCCCAATGCTCAATGTCCAGCACCGAAATCTGTTGTTATCTTCAGCCTCTAAGGTAAAACATTCTCATATTTACCTGCCGCTGAGACATCACAGGCGTGCAAAAAAACATATGATAAATGGTGAAAAGTGTTAAAAGCTGTATATTCGTTATCCTTCAGTACATTACAGCACTCCCACTTATGTAATGCTTCCTACTCAATATATTCATCATTTTGCAAAGACCCTGAGAATTCCTGTAACGCAAAAAGCGAAAAAAGTTCTTTCATCCTACAAGAGAGGATATTCCTGTTGAGGTATTGCTGCACAGTAATGCTGTAATTCTGCATTTGGCCTATTTGGTGCCTGAGATGGAATCACCATTTTTCCAGGGGAATCCTTCCGCAGTATAACTCCAGACTGACACTTGAGTGAAAAGGAATAGATGGAAACCTCTATCAGCTGGGAGATCTATAGTTAAATTATATTCCCAAGGGCCTCTAAAAAGTCACCAGAGCTCTAAACAAATTTGAAGGTTTTTTATTAAAAAGAAAGAGTATAAATGGAAAGGCTCCAGGTATTGCCTTATAAAAGAATCTTCCTCTTCGAAATAGATCCTGAATTAGAATCTACTTTAACTAAGAAATTACTGGCTTTATATCCATAACTGTCTTTATTTTATACCAAAAAAATCCTTGAAAAAAGGTACTGTAAGGATAGACTTCCAGTACAAATACTGAATCTGATAATATCTGCCCTATATACAGCTTTTACAGAAGAAACAGTCTTATTTGAGTTTATTATAAAACTGAATTTGATTCTCTATGCCATTATCAATCCAGTCACAAAATCAGTTTGGGTGCTAAAAATGTTACTCTCATTCAGTACATTAATCCCATTATTTCATTGCCTAAAAGGGATATCTTACCATATAATCTCCATGATAAAATTTACAGCGACTTTCCTGGAGTCTAGGTACATTTTTAGCCATTTCATCAGATTAGACTGATACACAACTTCCCTGCTCATCTCCTCCTCCTCCTCTGCAGCTCCTCATCTGACACTCTTTTGTAGAACAAGGTGATTTCTGTACTTTTCTCTTTATTATACAGCATTTTGATCCTTCTGCAGGTAATGGAACTTGTTGCTGTATTTTCACTTATACAATTTTCTGACTCCTGTGCCTTGGTATTTTCCTCTCCTCCAGACACCAGCCAGTTCTGGAAGCCCTCCTGGACTTCCAGCCTTAACAATAATTCTGAAATGTCAGTACTGTTCATACCCTAACTTTACTCCATTGTACTATACACAATTATGCAGAAACAAGGAACTACACTATGCTGGTTTGTTTTTATAACACTGACAGAGTTTATAGCAGGCCTTCCTAACTGTACCCACGTGGATGGAACCGAAAACTGCTTACCCTCATTCATCTTTGTTTAGTTAAAGCTTAAATTAGACCTTAAAAAACTATCTCATTGATGTTATTTTTTCAATCAGAAGTGATAATTTAAATATTGACATTTTAGATGGCACCAACATGTTTTTGACTCCTGCTATGGTTACAATATTTTTTTATATCTGAATGTCTGTCTTAGTTTTGTTGGGTTGTTTTTTTTTCATTTTACCAAATCCAGAAGCGTTTCCTTTTATTTCAAAGTATTTCTATGTTTGTAGTAAATTAAACATTAATCTTTCTCTGCAAATGTCAAGTGATATTTAAATGTTTTTCTGGCAGATAAATGATTATTAATATTAATGCAATAAAATCACAGCTCTTTGTCCTTTCTTTGATATTTAAGAAAAAATTAAGAATGTCAAAACAGTTCTGCAAAAAGAGAATTCATTGGTCTACCATCCACTCTTCATTAGCCTGAGAGGTAAAAAATTACTGATCTTGTGAGACAATGTGTTTATAGAATCAGAAAGGGTTGAAAATGAATTACTCTATCAGTGGTAGAGTGTGTATCACTTCAATGTGAAAATGCCTTGTTAAAGTTCATTTTAATTTAAAGCCCCCTTTTGTCATTCAAAAAGCTTTAGCACAATGAAAGAATCTTTGTCACTTTCATAATTAGCCCCTCTTGCACTAAATGAGAATAAAATCTGATCAGAAGTCCATACAGGCAAGGTCATAAATCAAAGAGAAAAGCTCCACAAACAGTCCTGTAAGATGTCCAAAGGCACACACAGCTTGGAATTAAAGCACTGTAGTCAGGATCCACTCCCAGAAACACAGCACAAAAAAGCCCCAATAATATCTGTTTGACAGGCTAAATTTATCTCCATATTCTGTAGCCCTATAAACACATTTTGCTGTTTAGATACAAAAGCAATTTCAGCACCAAGGACAATCCAGGAAAGCAAACAGCTGTTAAAGTGCTACTATCGCCGTTTGCCAACCCAAGTCAAATTAATTTAACTTAATGCTCTCGCTTCAAACTGTGGCAGTAAAACAAAACAAAAAAAAAAGCCATATATGATAATTGTCATAAAGCAGGAAGTAAAGTTGTATTAACAGAAAAAACCTCCTTAGGAAATCGAGTTTAATTTTATACAAAGAAGTGAATTCACAGCCCA
This sequence comes from Lepidothrix coronata, assembly GCF_001604755.1. Lineage (NCBI taxonomy): Eukaryota > Metazoa > Chordata > Aves > Passeriformes > Pipridae > Lepidothrix > Lepidothrix coronata. Next base: position 1,482,205 of record NW_016690192.1, read on the forward strand.
GCTCAAACATAAACTGGATTTTATTCAACTTATTTTCATTTTCAGATGAAAGTGAAAAGACATTTTGAAAGATGTAATAAAATTCTCAACCTTGGACAGTTATGGAGAGAGTGACAGCACATCACTCTCTCTACTCAGGGATCATCAGAACACCAACTGATATCCAAGACATCAACATATTATTTTACTCCCCGTGTTAACACAAAATGAGGATTTCATCAGAAAATGATGCCTAAAACATGGGGAGAGAGGAGGGCAAGGAGAGGGCAAGGCAGAAAGTTGACAGAAGACTGTTATAAAGTGGCAGTAGCAATGAAAATCTGTATTCTACAATAGATATACCTTTTACAATTCAATGTATTGCGTTAACAGTAAATGCTAATCTTAAATATTAATCAGCTGAGAGTATTTTTAAAGTAGCTACATCCATACAAACAGGAATTTCTATGATAATGCACATTCGTATCCATAGACATTTGGATATATCTATACCTTCAAATACACTGCTATATAAATTAAAAATGTGCAACTTTCCTTTATGAGATTTTGGGGTTTAGCAGTATTTCTCTGCAGAACCAAGCTGTAAAGGTCCTGTCTCTAACCATGCAAACACCAAACCACTTTCAAAGTAATGGCTTGTTTGGAGGGTGTGGTTGGTGACATGTCTGTCCTACGTTGCCAAAATTTCAGGTTACAATAATTATACAATGATCATAAGTAATTTGATTCCACATGTTTGGAGACATATAAAATTGGTCTGCTCAGCAACAGACTGGAGAGCATCAGTGTGACAAAAAGAGAGCAATGTGTTTTCTCCATCCTCAGACAGTCTCACGCTTTAGTTCACTAAAGGAAGCTTCTCCCAGAGGTTCAGGTAGTGAGAACTCAAGTGAGTATCCTCTTGGACACAGCCCCCTGTGCTTGATTCACAAAAGAAACATCATTTGCCTTGTCTATCAGACAAGCAGGTATCTAAGGAGTGCAAATTGCAAATACTGTACAAGCAAAGCAAGCCTGGGAACTGTGACGAGGGCATGCAGGTGATTAGAGAAAGAAAATGGGTTTAAGGTGGATGGGATGAGACTCTGAGTCAGACATATTATTGAAATTGAACTGCCTGGATCTTTCTCTTATAAGTGAGTATTCCAAAAAGCCAATAAAGCTTTCCAACAAAAAGTAGAGTTTTTTACTATACAATAAACTAGATTAATTGGCTTTTAAATAAAGAAAACTCAAAATGACTAAGTAAAAAGGAAGAAAAATCAAAAGAGATCTCCCCTGCCCACTGTGCTCCTACAAGCAGACACTGTTCTCACAATTTCTATTAGTCTCCTACTTGGACAACTTGCAACAAATTCTAGATAGCCTCCACTGGATCCCCAGGAAAATACTGTCACCTCCATGGCCAACCCTGCATCTGCTCCTTGTATATCCACTTTGCTCTGTCATTCCCCTTCTAACAGGGCAGAAATGAAACAAATAACATCTCTTTGAGTGGCCTTAAATAGAAAACTTCATCAAATCAAACATGTGAAAGATATCCTCAAACACCCTGTCTGGTTGTCCCTAACATCTGATTCTCACATGCTCTGTATTCAGGTGGGGACAACTCAGATGCTACAGTTGATCACAGGATTCATAATACCAGGAAGATCCTTCTCAGCGTGTCCTTAGTACCCACCTCCCCTTGAAAGGCAGACAGGATACCAAAGGAGGGCCTTTGTAACTAAGGATTTCAGAGCTTCCCTCTTCCCTCATGCCAACAAAATCTCATACCTTCTCTTCTACTTTTGTTTTACTTTTCACCTTCATCTGAAACACACAAAACCTGGAGGAGACGGTGATTTTAAAATTCCTAGGAAATATGACTATTATTTTAAGTCCCATTTCCTCTTACCCAAATGCTGCTGCTACAGTGGAAAAAGCACAGCACCTCTGCCAGCTGAGTCTCAATCCAACCAACACCCTCCTGACTGTCAAAACTGGGAACTGCACCCAAGTGGGATCCCAGAGGGGAGTGGAAGGGAATAAGACACGGAGCCAGGAGGAGGACTATGCCCATGAAACAGGGGTAAGTGAGCTCCTTCTAGCTGTCAGGAAAGCCAGAGCATTTGGAAGTATGGTTCTCAGCTTCTCTTCCTGAGCTTTTCCATCACACAGCAGGTCTGATCTCCATCCATCTGCTAACACAGACAGGTAGCCCTTGGTCTTATTGACATCAGTTTGTTCCTAATGAGGAGGCACAGATCTTAACCCTGCAGCAGGTCTCCAGCTCAGCTGCCTCCATCTTCGTTTATTCTGCATTAAGAAATAATCATAAGACAAGAGCTGAGCAGTTATTCCCATATTACTCATGGCTATGAATAGGCTGAAGTGCAGGGTACAGTCAGAGGCACTTTTGAGTCAATAAACTATTTGCCAAACTTTGGATGGTGAGTTAAGTGGGAGGTTTGGGCTATATAAAGGCACGAGCTGTAGATATGTTCCTGTATTAACAGACAAAATCAATCATATCACATACTGACTTTTTCTGCTCTAGTAATATTTTGATATTCAGAACTTTCTAGCCTATCAAGATGCCCATTTAAGCTTGATTTAGCATTCTAATTAAGTGGATTAAAACTAAATTTACTTTTATTTGACTGCATCTCCGAATTTATTCTCAATGGGTCTGGTTTTGGTAGGAACATATTTTTCCAAAAAAAAACAGACAGAATCTCATAAGTTATTTTACAAAACCAGAAAACAAACCAGTATTTTTAAAGCAATTAGTATTTAAATTAACTTCTAGTGATGGTTGAGGTGTATTAATGTTTCTCACAGACATGCAATGGCCTTGGTCAATTCTATAGTTCCAATGTTGCTTTTGAGTCTTCAAAAGCAGTGACATACACACCCTTAGCAGTACTATTTCTATTCAAGATTAGTCTGGGTCACTAAAAAGAGGTGCCAATTTACTTCCATGTGAGAACCTAAAGAAGTATCAAACCTTTTCAATTAAAATAACAATTAAACACACTACTTTTTTCTTATGCTGTATTTTACTTCTAATAGTATACCCTCTGAGTATATATAAGAAGCTGCTGAGGTAGTAATAATAATAATAATAATAATAATGAAATGTGTATATATATTTACAGATAGATATAGATATAAAATAAATAATACAATAATTAAATATTCCAAATGTAGCATCCACAGTAAAGCAACATTGGATTGCATTAATCAGGCAACACTGAATTTTCTCCAAATTTTCTAATCCATACACTTCGGAATTTTATTTTGTTAAAATATCCTAGCCTGTATTTGCTATCACTATGAAGCCACGTAGATAAAAAAGACTAAATCACAATTATCAAATTACAATTTTCTGATTTCAGCATTCTTCCTTTCTCATATGAATCAACAATTTAACATATGTCTTCCAGTTATTATTATCAGTTAACAAAGCTTGTTACAGTACTGTCAAGAACACAATATTGCTTTTCTCCTCATCTTGGTTAAATCAGCCAATACTGAATAGGTTGCAAAAGATAACACTTGTTCTCCCTCCTCTTTCTTTACTCAGCTGGTTCATTCTTCATTAGTCTGACTCAGAGGAGATAACCTAGCACAATTCTTCCAACAGTATTTAAGTTTTCCTGTACTGCTGAAATAATATCAGTTATTGTTACATTATATCTGAAATAGTATCTATTATTCCTAATATCTGTTGAAGCATGGCAGACTCTAAAATAGCATCCCTACAAAGGAAAGTCCGTCTTATCCACCGTGATTCAGGATGACACATACTTTGTTCGGTTTTAAAGAGTAATCAAAGGTGTGGGCTTAAATCCAATTAGTGTGCTTCAAAGAAGATAATGTCAAAATGCTTCAAATGGGGATTCTACTGTATAGCACTGAAGCTCTGAACTTCTGCAAGCCTCAGATTTCTGAAACTATAAAATGAAAACAAAAGCACCTGCTAAAGCACATGGTGATCTCCCGCAGTAAAAGGCTGTAAGCATTAAGTTATTATTAACCAGGCTAATATTCTAAAGAGAAAATAAAATTAGAGGTCTTGGAAGTCATGTATTCACATCCTAAGAAGCATCAAGATGCCATAATGATTATTATACTGCAGACATATTGGACAGACACTTTGAATGGAACTTCTGGTAATCACTCAGAATGTTCTTTTCCTGCCATCTGACCTGTTCTCTTTCTGCTGGCATTCACTCTCACTGACCCCAGACCCACCCAGTAACAGAATATTTGCCCCATTTCCACGTGACTACTAATTCACAGAAAAATTTCACAAGTTTATGGTCTCACCCAAAGCCAACAGAAATTGTAGTTTTGCAGAGATTTTTTTCCACTGATTTCTGCCCTGGACCAGGCACTGAAGATTTGGCATCTGTCAACACAGACCCCCTGTGCTGTAGAAAATATTTGGAGGGCACAGCTGAAGTTGAAGCTTTGGGTAAGAAACATTCCCTGTCCAAGAAAACATGCAGACTGATTAAGGATAAATTATCACCAAACATCAGAACCTCAATTCCTTTAAATATTACATATATATATATATATATGTAAAATATATATACACACACATATATAAAAAACAGGAGGAATTTTGGAAAGGCAGATTTAAGAAAACCTTTCAAGGAAGGGATACTTGTAGAGGAAATCATGTGAAAATGGAAAACCATGACTTAAATGAAAGGGACAAAACTGTTTGCTGATGGAAACGCAAATGCAAATATGAGGGAAGGAAACAAATGGATGCCTAAATCCAAATGGATAAAGAAGAGCACACAGATGGGAATAATGAAAAACAAAACAAATGCTAATGGCAGGCCAATAACATGGAGTCCTAGAGATGACAATAACGAGGTTTAATTTGATATAGCATTCAACGTACAGGCTCAAGAAGTGGGGCTCAGCACTCTCTCAACATACAAAAGAAGATACTTCAGCAATTACATTTACACAAATGCAGAGAGGAAAGAGAACTAAGGGGTAGGATGACACAGTGACAATCAAGTAACGACAAGTGTCTGGGATGAGTGAGAATGGATCAATCCCCAAGCTACTGAAACAGAATTCATGTCTAGGCTTCGTGAACGAAGATTTGGGACGGAAGGACCGCAGAAAATACACGCAGTAATGACCAAAAGTCGAGTTGCAACTTGCTATCAGCTTTTATTTTTCAGATGAAAGCATAAATTGATCATAACATCGCTGCCCCATTCCTTGTCTTTGCTTTTAATGCGGAGCACATCTACAGCCCAGCTCAGACACAAAGTATTCTGACAGCAATGTGTCTGTAACAGCACAAAACTCAAGAGTGAACTCACCAGCTCAGTATTTATCCAGTCTCGAGATGTTTTGGGCTGTGCTAACACTGCTAAGAAATCTAATCTGCCTGTGCCTACACCAGTGGCAGCCAGCCCAGCACAGGTATACCTGCAATTTTATATTCACGAGAGCATTGAAAATACGTCATTATACAATTTAAGAGTAATACGAAATATATATGTAAAGCATTATATAATTGGACCTTAACATAAGTAAATAAAAACTACAAATAAGAAGAAAGGCAGAAAAAAGAACACGAGTGTCCAAAAAAATTATTAGTCAATCGTTTAAAAAACTCACTGTGAACATAATTTCTTAGGCTGAACACCAAAATACTGAAAGGAAAAAAGAAACCTAGATGCATTATTTTTTAGCTCTCTATATTTTATACTGCATTTATAAAAAAGGCTTAAAAGTTTTTCACATCTGGAATTTGACATTCATTTACAATCTTAGAAAAAGGCTACTAAAAATGAATTATTCATAACATAGTACAGTAGCAATAATAAACAAACCCAATTTTTTTTTAAACAGAATAAATCATACTTCTTATGAAAAAGCTATCCTACAGTTTAAAATGAGAGAAACAGAGATGTGATTCTATCAGAAATTGTTAGAATATAATAATAACCCTTAATATAGTATGGTAATTTACCTTCACATTATGTTACTGTAGTAGATCCTGGAATTCCAGTAGCTGTCTAAAGAACAGCTACTGGATAATTTATGGTTTGTTCCCAGTTTGTTTTCAGAAATACAAACACTAAATCAAAATTAGCATGCTAAAGGCTGAACCTACCAGGCTATTAGGTTACTAAACAGAATCAATAAATGCAAAATGAAGCTCTGCATGTATCCAAAACAATGTGTTTCCCACCTAATAACTTGTATCCAAATTCCTGTTAGGCTGAGCAAAATACTGTAAAATATTTTCTCCTAAAATCAGATAGTACCCATTTGCATTCAAGAATGCAAATACTTTTTGTTTATGCAGAAACACTTCTTCTGAAGTATGTTTTTCAACCAGTATTCTTTCAAAAGTACAGACCACTATGGATTTCACAGTGTTTTGTCTCTTCCTACATTAGTGGCAGCTCAAACAAGCAAAGATCTTAATTTGGCTTGTTAACTTTGTAACAGCAGGCAGTTAAGAATTTTAAAATTATTTATATAAAAACAAGAGCAGAATCTATCTGAAGTGTATTCTAATTTCTGGGGTGAAAAAAAGAAAGTGTTAATCTTCTAAGGGATCTCTAAGGGATCTTTGGGGATTGTCTAGTCCTAGAGCAGGGTCAGCAGAAGAAGCTGCTCCATACTGCATCTACTCAGGTTTGGATGGAGACTCCACAGTCCCTGTGGGCAGCCTGTGACAGTCACTGAAAAAAATCAATCAAACATAGCTACAATTTATGAGGGAAGTCTGAGGGAGCTGGGCCTGTTCACCCTCAAGAAGAGATGACTGAGAGGGGACTTCAACAATCAGTATCTGAAGGGGGGTGTCAGAGGATGGACCAGGCTCCTCTCAGTGCTGCCAAGCAAGAGACAATGGGCAGGAACTCATGCACAGGAAGTTCCAGGCAAATATGAGGAACAACTTCTTTACTGTGCCATGCACTGCAACAGATTCCCCAGAGAGGGTGTGGAGTCTCCCTCACTGGAGGTATTCAAGAGCTGCCTGGATGCAACCCTGTGCCATGTGCTCTGGGATGACCCTGCTGGAGCAGGGAGGTGGCACCAGCTGACCCACTGTGGTCCCTTCCAACCTGATCCATTCCGGGACTCCGTGAAAGGTGTTCATGTATCTGGAGCAGAGAAGGAAGTACAAGAAATATTACTCAGCCCTCTCCTTCTGTTCCCCTATTCTTCCTAGCATCACTGTTTGATCAAATCTAGGAGACATAATACAAGATATGAAATTTCCTACACTTCATTCAGCATTTGGCTCACAGGGATCTGATGCAAAGCACTCTCAACATTTCTCAGCCATTTTGCACTCACTTCACACAGCTGAAATTCCCTACAAAAGGCACTAGGCAGTCAAGAACCAGGTCTTTTGTGCTACTGTCTTCTGCAAAACGGGGATAATATTACAGGTTATTGAACTAACTGAACAAAATACCACTATTTAGTCAAGCAGAATATTTCAATGTTCTCTCAGACGAACATAAAGCCTTTCCAATACCTTTTAGCTCCAAAATATTTACTGTTCTGATGGCACTTTCTCTTTTATTCTGAGTACAGCCATTCACTGTGCTAGTCTATAGTACCACCTGCATAAACAGAATAAAGAACACTTTTCAATTTCTTCTAGTTCTGAAGGGTTCTGATTTAAAAAGGCAGAGGTTAAGCATATAAACAGGACGGTGAAGGCAAAGAACTACTTTGGGGAAATAGCAAGGAGAAGCCTCCCTGACAAAATAAACAGTGCCAAAATTTTTCCACTGGCACTGCTCTACACTGCATTTCCCCTGGGTTTGAGAGCCCAGTAAGATGAAATTCTGGAAGGGTGGTTGTCAGCTGTTTTAAAGGCTCAAAATCAGATAAAAACCCAAGGTAAAGTTAAGGTCTGCACTGTGCCCATCAGAAGAGACTGACCTGAACCTACCAATCACTCAAGACTAACACGATTCTCTATTTTAAGAAGCAATTATTCAAAGCAATTATTTCCTTAGTCAGTAACTGAGGCAGAGGTCACCTGTTATTCTATAGAGCAACCACAGATTTATTCAAATTCAGGGCTTTTATATGAGAAGAATTTTGCATCTCCTCATCAGCGACTTCCAATGCTGTTAAAAAAATTTTTAGGTAAAGCACAAACTCTAATCTAGAGTTTTTTCTTTACACTTTCAACTGTCCCAGGCCTCTATTGTGTCCCTGTATATACATACCTCTGTACATTCCTGAGTGATTAACTGATGTCACATTCATGTTCATATTAACATGTGCAGTTTGAAATAAACACAGCTGCATTTATGTCAATGATTTTATATTCAAATATATCTGATTATGCTGAAATAAACACAGCTGCATTTATTTCAGTGATTGTACATTCAGATAAGGATATTTGTTCAGTGTAATGTAATGTTCCTTCACACTGGCAGGGACATTGCTATTCTTTCTTGCATTTCCCTCTATCATTTTTCCAGATGGAAAATTTTGAGCAGAGCCAGAAAAATGGAAACTGAAAAATTTATCTCAGAACCTGGTATATACAAAAATCCTTTTGCTTATTGTCAAAAATTACTTAACCATCTTTGTATAAAGTATCTTTGTTGTTGAGGGTTTGTTTGGGTTTTTTTTTAATTCCTTCTCTGTCCAAGAGCAAGCTCACAAAAATCCCACCAACACCTTAAACACTGATGGGAATGTAAGTACCAGGAATGTACAGTGGGAAATCTAAAGAATGGATCTACATCAGGTTGTTTCTGGACGACTGTTGATGTCAGCACACCATCCTCAACCACTGTCCTCCTAAGGAAATTAGTTTGAATGGAAACAATAACTCTAACATTTTCCTTCCTATTATCTGATCAAACTATAGTTTTGCATGATGTTAATTTTGGCCTGCAACAATAACCTCCAATCTATTTTTAGAAAAGGATAGAATATTATCATAGCTACTAACAGTGATTAACCAGCCAACCAGATGTATCTATCAGGTGAGATCAATGTCCAGCTCAGTAACTGCCAGAAATGGATCCCTGGAGAACAGCATGGAAACAAAACAATCATTTGAAGACACTTCCCAGTATAATTCCCAATTTGGAATGCACAATTTATGAACCTTCTGAGCCAAAAATGGTGTCAGTGTTCAGCTCTCAACCGATTTTTCTTTCCTGGTCTTGTCAGTCGTTTTTTGTGTTTGAAAGCATGACACATGTCAACTTTTAGCACCCACAAGGTCCTGCAGGAAGAAGCTCCACAGCTTAATTAAACACTATGTGAGGAACCGTTCTCCTTTGTTTGCTTTCCACATGTTAACTGCTAGTTTCATTTGACAGCCCTTAGTTTTTGTACAAAGAGAACACATAGGGAACCACTGTTTCATATTCACTGACATTTTGACTAAGAATCATGATTTTATCGACCACTAATATGTTATTCCTCAGTTTTCTCTTTTCCTTACTACGGATTCCTATTCTATTTGACTGTTTCTTATCCGGAGGCCATTGAAAATTTCCTCTGCACTTACAATTATCTGATCACAGACATTTCTGTTTTCATTTCCAGTGGCTTATTCTGGTCCCTTTCAGGTCAATCAAACTGCAAATCAACACTTTAGTGTGCTTGTATACAGCTGAGGAGACACAAACATCTCCTGTCTGCGGGAGGAAAGGCTTGGTCCTGAAGAAGGGAGCAAGAGAATCAGATGGTAAACTGACTGTGAAAATTATAATCAGCACAATAACTACAAATAACATCCTAATTCTTTACTCTTGCTATTACACTAATACTTCTTGCATTTTCATCAGCTCCAGAAGTCACTAATATCTATTTTCCCCAAGTTATGATACCTCACTAATGCCATATGTGTTAGCTGGTATCACATCGACACCAAGCACTCCCCCATTTGTAAAAGTCTTCCATATTGTATCTGTTTAGATATTTAAAAGGTTAATATTTAGTTCCATTTGCAATGCTGACCTAGCAAGAAAGAAATTAATTTGGCATTACAGCAGTAACATCAATTTCCCATGTAACTTTAGTAATGCATTTACTGGAAAGAGATTAATATCAATTCCATAAATCATTCACATGCTTTTTCCGGAGCTTGAGACATCTGAGTAATGTCATATATGTTAACTGATATCACTCTGTGCATGCTACATCCATTAATCTATGCCTAGAGTCATCATTAAAACACACAAAAAATTAAAAGCAGTCCTTTGTTCTCAGGGTTTTTGAGACTTCTAACTTGCAGTAGTCCAAAGGTATCGATACTCTGATAGAGTAACTCTGCTCTGAACTGGGAACAAACATGTTCAGAAATGGGAAACATTTGCTAAATTATCCCCACTGGTAGCAATAACCACTTAATACCTTTCTGTGAAATATGGCATAAATTACCGTCAACAAATAAGGAAATAACTAAAGTGTTTCATTAATTGGACACACCTTGTTGCCACAAAAGCAGGGGGAAAACAGACATTACTGAAATAACACATCCACTTTCATTCCTTTGGTTCTGCTTTTCAGATGAGCATTCTTACAGAAGTGGAAGCCAAGAGTTCTACCTGACTTAGTGATTCCAGCCCCACATGATAGAAAATTTGGAATAACAACTAGGTTTTGCTCCAAAACACAGTTCAGTCTACTACCAAAAGATTTTTTACACTAGAAGAAAGCAGCTTTAAACAGCTTTTGCACTTTTTTATTTCTAGTGATGCGCCATTATGATATTGGCCTGTATTGCTTTATTCCTGTTCTAGGATACCGTAGCAGTGCCACTGAAATCAAGGGGAAAAAGGGTATTGCTGTCCACTTAAACATAAGCACACAGAGGATCAGATTGTTTCATAATTTTGGAAGCATATTACAGTTGTATATTAAGATGGCCAAAACTCAACTATTTCCTAGGGTGGATTTCAGTTTTCCTTTGAGCATAATGTTAACAGTATCATGTTCTGTATCATCTTAGTTTTAATTTTTAAATCTTTACAAACAAAAATGTCTGTTTCAGGAAATGTTTTGCAACTCAAACTTTACAGTATTTTCTTAATCACAACTAAGATTAATCTCCCCTAATTTTAGCTGTCTAAAGTTACACGCCAAGTCTTAACAACTGGGACACAGGCACTCCCAAAGGGCAATCCATCCTATATTATCTGTGCTTTTGTTCAAAAGATATCTTTCATGGTAAAGCTCAATGGCCTATTTCACGCCTGTAAGTGGTTACAATGAGATCAGCGGAATTACAATCACTTACTGCAATTTTGAGTGTTGTGCAAAGTGTTTTATAAGTACATTATCCTATTTTTGAAATATAGGAAGATATTTAAAACCTTAACAAAAATGATACGAGGGTACTTCTCAGTCATATGAGATCTCTTAATACATTGTAAATCTTAACTTTTTCCAACTGATTAATATAATTTGCAATCCATCAGCACTGAATTTTTTATCAGGTTTCTAATGTAAAATATTTTACGAACCTGCTGTTGGAAAAGCCAAACTAATGTTTGTCAATAATTTTCACTGCAAGGTGGTGGTACAGCAGTTAACAGAATAATATGAGGTTTACAGTAATTGAGATTGAATCTAAAATTTTACAAAACTTTAATTACAACCTTTCGAACATAAACCACAATACAGAAATTACCCAATCATAACATTTTTTTCATAAAAAAATAAGAATTCATCCAAAGGATAGAAGATTTAATGACTCTTGGCGGAGTTCCACTTTTTGGTTGAAATGAGAATAAAAGCAGACAGCAGCTTCATTTTTAATTTCAAGAAACACAGTATTTTTTAACAGTTAAGCAGCATTATAGTTGACTAACAAGCCAAAATATATATTTTCAATGCCTTATTAAAAGCCCTTGCATTTAACAGTGTGAATGCTGAGATTTACGAACCTCTGTGAGCCAACACTGCTCCTTCAATCCTCAAAAGTAATTATAAAACAAGCAATTTGAGCCACAAGCAGCAGAAACTGTCGAGCTTGGGGTTTTTTTCCCCATCCTCACAACACATCCCAGCCTAACTCCAGCTTCCTCCCTGGTTCCCAGCGACATCCGAACGGGCGAGGCAGAAGGCACTGGGATACACCCGGATGGACAGGCCGGAGTGACCAACCAACACCCCCCTGGTGACTGGTAACCCAGATCACACCAAACACAAGGAGCAAGACTTGAGCTTGCCTTGCATTTTTCTGCAGTGAAGGCCCAGCTGGCAGTGCCAACACGAGCTTTTCATATGCCAGGTCTCTAAACCGAGAGCCTGGGCAGGCAAAAGCCACAGGAATTTAGAGCCCACCTGGAAATCCCCCTGGGATGGAGCCAGGAAGGCAACTTGTGGCTACACCCAGCAAACAGATTGTGCACAATGAGAAAGAAGGTGAGGGTTTTTTTTAAGGGCTGAGACATTTTTTTTTTTTATGTTTTCTTTGTTCCCTTTGCAAAATATATGTAAAAAGCTTTTTGCGCATCATGTAAAATTAATTAATTAAAAGTCTGTTACCTCACGCAGAAGCAAAGCTACTGCAGATATGTAAGTTCCCAGAAAAACAACTGGCTTCCAGCACTGGAGGTATCATCTCCAAAAACATCTTGTACAGGAAAAAATGACTAAGCAAATAACAAGTCTTAGCCACAACACAAAATAGGCTGCTGACTAAATGGATGCCACCAGAAATCACACACAATAAGGCAACACAAGACAGTAGGGGCAGCTGCCTAAACTAAACTCTGAAGTCCTTTAGACAAAATATCTGAAATACCAGTTCACCTTGGTATGAGACGACAGATTCCCTGAAGAACAGTTTTATATCAAAATCTGGGCCTGGCTCAATCTGTAAGGACTTCTTTGTACAGCAGAAGTGAATATATCCTTTTCCCCAGAGGGAAAATTCCCATTTTGCCAGAACAGGTAGGATGAGAGGCAAACATTTGTACAGTACTGCATTGCTGCTAAATTGCAACCGTGTTAATAATTTAATGCCTTAATGAATATTAGGAAACAGAATTACAACTGACCAAATGTGTACATTTCAAATGTGACATTTATTTCCTTTAAATTTGTTCTGTGCATAGATAACTGCTTCGATTTTTCCCTGAAACTAAATCTTGTGAAAACTGACATTATCCAAAAATTATGTTGTGGTATGCAACAAATCTGAATTGTCATCAGTTTCTTTTATGCTAATGATAAATCAATGTAAAAAGTTTGGTTTGGCTGTATATATTCTTGAGCATTAAAGATAACAAGGAAGATTCCAGGCAGAACACTAGCTATTGGAAACACAAATTCCTGACATACTTGCAAGATGATAATTTTCTCTTTTCTTTACTCCTCTGTCTGTTATTAATAAAAGTGTTCAGCCACCATTCTTCATTTTTATTTTACAGCGATGATTTTTTCACCAGTAACAGATTCATTAAGGGTGAGTAAAGTGTAAGCCACCAACTGGTTAGGCAGCTCTCCTTCTGAAAAGGACCTGGACAGGATAAGGGATCACAAATTTTTTATAAGTCAACAGTGCCATGCTATTGTGAAAAAGATTGTGAAAAGCAGAAGTAAATAGATGGCAAGGCATGTCATGTAATAAACTCCACATGGTATTGGCACCATCTTATCTGAGTATCATGTTCACCTTGGACCACTGCCAATCAAGAAAGGCACAAAACAGCTGGAGATAGGCCAGAGGAAATAAGGAATGATAGAAAATTTGGAAAATGTGAGCACTAAGGAACCACTGGAAAAAATAGCAGTAATTTAACCTGAGAAGGGAAAGGCCAAGGAAAGATATGATAGCAGCTTTCCATTAAGTTAAAGAAGAAAGGAATAATCTGCTTTCTGTGCCTATAGGACTAGACAAGAATTAATGCCTTTTTGGTAAGAACATTTCTACATAGAAAGCAAATGTTTCTTACACTGAGCAAATTGCAGCATTAGAATGGATTGCTGCTTTCTCAGTGAAACCCACCAAAAGTCTATGAAAAAGATACATAAACATCTGCCAGGAATGGCAAAAATAGGGTATTTTGCTTCTCAACAACAGAGTGGGCTAAAAAGAAATCCCAGTCCCCATTTCATTTCTATTCTTTATGATTTTTTGAAAGCAAGACACTTCAAAACACCAAGCTGGATATTGGTTTTCAGACTGCATAAAACACAGCTCTCAGTCTCAAACAAATTCATACTTTTCAACACTTTTTAATACAATAATGATAGCCATTACCAAAATGAAACCATTAAATAGCATTTCTTCTGTATGTGATAATATTTTTCCTGATTTCTACAAGCTTAGTAATGTTTTTCTATTCTGAAGGGTATTCACTTCCATTTCTACAATATAAAATCATAGTCATTGAAAAATAGGTCTAGAAGGGAATGTTCAGTTCTATCAACCAGATCTGTCAAGAAAATAGGAATGCAGCCAAAGAAAGGAAAGCCACTTATGGAATCACATTTAACACAACTTCTATTTTAGAATCATAGAATGGTTTGGGTTGGAAAGGACCTTAAAGATCATCTCATTCCAATCCCCCTACAATGGGCAGTGACACCTTCTGCTATCCCAGGTTGCTCAAAGCCCCATCCAGCCTGGCCTTGAACACTTCCAGGGACAGGGTACCCACAGCTTCTCTGGGCAACCCGTGCCAATGTCTGCCCCCTCACTGTAAACAATTTCTTCCTTACAGGCCATCTCAGTCTTCCCTCTCTCAGTTTAAAAGCACTGCTCCTCATCCTGTCCCCACAGGCCCTGGTAAAGCATCTTTATCTTTCTTACAGTCCCCCATCCCATGCTGAGAGGCCACAACAAGGTCTCCCCAGAGCCTTCTCCTCTCCAGGCTGAACAGCCCCAGCTCTCCCTGCCTGTCTCCACAGCAGAGGTGCTCCAGCCCTCAGAGCATCCTTGTGGCCTCCTCTGGACTCCTGAGGTCCATGTATTTCTTGCAGTGGGGACCCCAGAGCTGGGTGCAATGCTCCAGGTGGGACCAGTTTTATAACCTGTCCTTTGAAAAAGGACCACCATTTTAAGGTGGTACTCAAAGAGCATCAAGGCAGTCCTTACAAATGCTGCATACCGTTGTTTGGATAACAGGAGGGGACAGATTTTTACATTAATAACAATTTCATAAATTATCCAATAATCAGTTAATTTGCTTTGACCAGTAAAAGTACTCTAAGCAATTACCTGGCTGACATATAACAAAAGATAAAGTGAATTTACATATGAAGTGTACACAATATTACTCTCATTCTTGCTAATACATCATCATCACAAGAAAGTAAATGAAGGTATTCATTTCATTCATATTTGTATTTTGGAAGTGTGTGAATATGCAAAGCAACATCAGAGCCTCATCATGCTACAATGTAAATAAACAGAGTATTTCAAAAGCACCTGCCTCTATCACATGCTATTATTGTCAGAGTATACAAAATATGAATGTTACCTTTGAACTGATTAAATGTTTTCATGGAAAAATGTAATTAATTCCATTGTTCAAAAACTGGAATTAAACCATCATGCAAGGATTCACATTACTTCACAAATAATTTGATGGTTGCTACTGATCCTTTTCATTGCAGAGCAGCTTAGCACAGTAAATTTCTCAGCTTGGCCAACTGATTCATTCCATAAGCCATTTCCTGATACAAAATGCAAAATACCATACAGCTATCATGAAATAGCACCCAAAGTATTTTTAAAAACACATATTATTGTCTGAACCTCCAGAGACACACCTTAAAAAGAAGATACTCATTATTATTCACTGCATCATTTGCACTTTTTTTACATAATATAATCACAGGATTTAAATAACTCAATTTAATATTTATCCAGGAACTGGCAGCCAGTGTTCTACCCTGAGGGACGTAACTCTTCATAAAAAGCTCATTTTACAAGACACTGTAGCAGTTTTGGCATTACCAACACCTCTCACATAAACCATGCTGAAAACTATAGTTTATCCTGCCAAATGCCTTCTGTACATATGGTGTTTAACAGTGTTCTCTAGGTCTGAAAGCCACTAATAATAGATCTAAGCTAAAAATCTGGAAGCACACATGTATGTAACATAAAAATGTATACAATGCTACATATTCACATATATATTTACCTACATACCCCACATGCATATAAACATACCTGATTACAACTATTCTTTAAATTATTACGCTAACTATAACTCTCATAAAAAATAATTTCTCTTTCGGTTTCCAGTAGCTTCCTAAATTTTAATTCTTCTTCTATTGACATCAGAGGTAGAACTTCCATTAACCTCAGCAGTACAGAATCAGGCCACAAGAAACACAAAGAAATACATTTAAAGACAGTACATACACATTTGTAAAATCTTCTCACTATGCAAGGATGGTCTTGGCGCTTTATGACGTCGATTGCCCCACTAAACTTCTAAATTAAATTTTAAAATAGCATATTTTAAATACATCTTAGATTAGTGGTCTGTAAATACTGGATATAACAACAGAATGTATCTAGATGTGGTTAAAGATGGACCTGCTGAAACGTTCATTGTAGGTTAGAGCAAACTTCACTACCATTTGACATTTGAACAGTCTGCTTTTATGTCATTGACTGAAGTGAATCAGATAACTTTGTTAAGTAGTATTTAATGTAACTCTTCCTCAGAATTAAGACACTTTATACAAAGACGAGTGATAGAGTTAAAAGTGTTAATACATTGACAACTAGGTAACACAAAATAATGCTGAGAATACTTACCACTTTCAAAACAGGCATCAAATATAAGATGTCCTTTTTTAGGCTGTCCAGAATAAGCAGCTGGGAGAACAATGTACTTGCTCACGTTCCCTGCTATGATATCGTCACTTCCCGTGGCACTGCCTGTCACAGTAAAAGTGGAAAAAAAAAAGGCATGAGCATAAACCAAAAAATACATATATAAAAACCAGTAGAAGGCTAATACCCCATACATTTCTACAGAGCATAAAATTTGCACCATTTAACACATGCACCAGTAAATGAACTCTTTTCTTTTCAAAGCCTATTTAAGAATTTGGATATAATAATGGCATCATATGTTCAAGTCCCCCTAAGTAACTAACCACACAGCCTGGCTTCTTGCCCAGGTATGACCTGTGGCTGAACACTCTCTGATATTCAGCTGGAGCCACTTCTTTTGGTGGGAGCTCTCTAGTACCTAAATCCTGCACGGATTCCCTGGAATTGAACTCCTCACCAGCTTCTTATTTTATTACAATCCTCAGAAGCATCTTCCCAGCTATCAGCATTAATGGGATCTTTTTCCTCCATCCTGCTGCCTATTTTTATGCATCTTAAATGAACTTAGAACCTTTGAGACTGGTTCAATCCAACTCATACTTGAAATTTTAGAATTATTAGAAGGAAGAGACATTCACCCACAGAGGCATGTGAATATCTGAGCCTCGCTTGCTTAGGACACAAAACTCACAGAAAGAACTTAAATAAAGAAATTTTTTTAAATGTGAAGTTTATTTTATGATAAAATATATAAGGACACAAATGTTCTATACAATGGTATGATTTTTGTCAAAATATATCAGTAGCATATACATTGAAAGCTTTGTCCTTTACAGGAAAATTATACTAACAAATTGCAGTCTGCAAAAAAATTCATTTCCAAAATGGGAAGGATGAACACTAATTGTTTTTTCATTTGAGAAATGTACAAGAAAGTTAATAACTGTATGTTATATTATGCATTTATAGTGAAAGAAATACATGCTAATATAATTACCTGTTCATTCCTCTGATATTGGTTCAGCATTTTCTTCACCATTTACTGTTTGGACAAATATTTTACAACAGAAAAACTATTTTCAGTGTTACAGAAAACTAGAAGAAATGCATATGTCTTCAAGTGCAGAAGGCATGTGATGGGATAATGGGATGATAATATCTTATTTCACTCTGATAAATAGGGCTACTAAGGCTTCTAGAAATAGACTTTTGGTCTGTAGTGATTTTTTTGACATTTAAATGGGTTATGGGGGATGATAAATGTGACATAAAGCTCAATTTGTTTTATTTTTATATTGAAAACTATTTCACACAAATGTTACAAGCAATTCATATTGGCCCTGAATGATGAAAACAGCTTATTAATTAAAACTGACCTTTCCATATATAAAAGTATTCCACCTCTTGAGGCAAAACACCTTAGCTGAAGTAACAAATTATATCAATGTATTAGTGACACCACAGTTAAAGGGTCTGTCAGGCTTTCTATTATATATATTCACAGGTATATAAATCCCAGATTAAAAAATATGTATATCCAGGTCAACATTCAGCATACAAATCCCCAGTCTTCCCAGGGAAGAAATTTGAAACTCATTCTCTTTGAGAATTAGTACAACAGAACAAAGAGAATTTAGACCATTTCTTACTTTATCATAATACAAAAATGTAGACATTAAATAATGCATGCTATTATTTTTTAAGCAAAATTGTTATTTGCAACCTCTAGGTTATTTGTTTTAGACTGAATAATTACCCACAGACAGCAATCTGCGGCATGTAAATTGGTTTCTTTAAATGTATAATTGCTACTTATGGTATTTTTAGCTGGATGTTTTTTAGCAGAATCCTGATACAAATTGCTTAAAGCCTGATAACACCAGAGGCAAACTGAGACCTGGGTGGGGCATCTGTGTATCTGCATGGCCATGATCCTGTCACTTGATAAAATTCATCCCTCTGCATCATGAGACCTGTAGTTCAGAGGAGCAGCCAGAGGAAACCCATTTCCTCAGTTTCACTCGAGTGCCACTTTGATTAAGAGCCCCCATATACCCATCGCAGTTAAGATCAGTCAGGTTGTTTGCAATCCAACACATAGAATCAACAAAGAAAAATTAATGGAAAACCTGCTGATTTCCACCAAGAGTGCCTGAGCTGCCAGGGACCAAAGTGAAAGAATGGGAGGCAAGGAGTCATCTGAGCAGAGCAGTTAGAAGACTGAACTCCTCCTGGTAAATATTCCCTTTTACATCTCAGCTAAAAGTAATAGGCTGCTTATAAATTGAGAAAGACAGCTGGGAAACACCACTTAAAGATGAAGAAACTAGAAAAGATTACATTCATAACACTGCCACCGTAAGACAGTGTAGGAAAAGCAGGCAGAAGGCGGAAGAGGGAGCTACATCTCCCTGGCAAATTAGAAAATCTGCCAATGGAGCCTTCACATGATGCAGAAGGAAGCTGTCAAGTAACTGTGTCCCAGCAAAAAGTTTCCATCTGCTCCTCCTGACCTAACGTAGCCCTCAGGAATGAGAATAAAATCATCAAATAGCCTGTAATTCATAGTCCTTTAACAATATTAATCTCTCCTCGCATGTTCTTTATTACGCAGCACTTTAAATATTCAGAACGTACTACTGTTATATTTCCAGTTATATTATCTTTAATCTCTAAACGTGCAAAGCTGCAGCCTTTGAACCTCACATTATTATACAGCACAACAGCACTCTGTCCCTTCTGGCATGTTCTCCTTGGGTGATAAAGAAAAGGCTGAAAAAGAGCCTGCACTGCTGCGTGGCTCCATTGTGAAACATGGCTTCGCGCTGTTACGAAAGGGAGGGGGGTAACCCAGGTTCTTATCAATAATTCCCTTGGGGTGGATTAGAGTGAAACACCAATCGGTGTCTGAAAACATATATTGGTAAGGTTTATTTTAACAATTCTGTATCAACAGGTATGATAGCAGTTTGGGTGCTGTCATATAACAATGTGACATAACCTTTGGCGGGGGAGAAAATGCATAGGGGAGAGAAAGACAGGGTAAGAGTGAGGGAGAGTAAGGAAAAAGAAAAGATGAGAGTGGAAAAAACGTGTATAGTCACCGCCCACGGGTCCAGCGAGGACACTTGGTAGTTGCCGCTTCCATGTCTGTCAGCTGAAGTGGTGGCCTTGACCTGCCGGGGGTGAAGGAGGGAAGCCCCCACACGCCAAGAAGTTATGAGTTATTATACTCATGGTTATTGTCACGGGCCGGGCCTCGAGCCTCCAAACTCTCCCTGGGCCTGCGCAGTTTCTGTGTCTGGCCTGGTTCCCGCCTTCCAAGATTGGCAGGGGGGGATGGGCTTTGATGGGCCATCAGAGGGATAAACTCGGCTCTTCCTGCCTTTTCAGGGCTTGACACCTTCAGCACTGGAGGGAGGGATGGGCCCAACTGCCCATCAGAGGTCAAAAGCCCGCAAAAGTCTCCTCGTATGCATCAATCATTACCCGTTTCAGTCTCTGACACAGCTTGTCTGTTCGGCAGACGTGGGAGTGTTGCTGGGGATACATCACCATCCTCGGGTGGAGAGAATGCCAGCCTGGCCTTCAGCCCTCCGGCCGACACAGAGGTACTGCCCTCACGAGTGGGGAGCCCTAAGCAGATTTTTCCTGACTGAAGGCAAAGATGTATGACAGAACCTGGTGGGGAAGGGAAAGAGCTCCTCAATCCGAGACACATTGAAAGAAGAGAATTAACTGAAGTACATCCTGCACATTCCACTTAAGGAGAGCAGATTCTCCTTTGAAAGAAAAGGTTAGATAAGACAAGCAAAGGCAAAACTTAGCAAAGAAATTGTCTCAGATCGTAGGTCTTATTTTGTCAATTATTTTTCTTACAGGCTGTAAGAAACATGGCTATTTTAGTATAATTCTTCATAGCTTAAACTCCAGGAGGCTCCAGCAAATCCCCAGGATTTACTTTTACTGCAGTATTAAACTTTGCTGGTAATTTTCTATCAGGTATAAAATCTGTAGGTGCCTGAAATCTCTGTAAGTATATAAGGTTTTAAAATATAACACGGACAGGGTCTTCTGGTATCTGCATTCATCACTGTTGTCACTGTGGATGTATTTCACATCAAACTAGTGAAAATGAATAGAATCACTTACAGGATTCACAGGAGGAAGAGTTTGGAAGCTTACAGAGCTTCTTGCCACTCTTAAATTCAAAGGGTAAAGCCAGCATTTTTTTTCATTTAAGCAAAGGTGAAATCAGTACTCGCTGCAATAAACATCATGCAAATTTAGGTTCCTTTTCTTTAAGAACTGTAGTTTACAAGGGAAGGTATATATTTAGTAAGTAATAGTTACTCTGAATTGGGTAAACAACGAGCTCAGCTTCCAGATGTGCCAAAGCTCAGAATCCACAGAGTTAGCAGCCAGCAGCTACCCTCATGCTACATTAGGTAGGAGAGCACAGCTACATTAAAACAGACATAGAAAAATAGAGTGAATTTGCCTGGAAAACCTGCATCATTCTTCTAATTAGACTTACTGCCTAATGAAGAGAGATAATTAGAAAGGTGAGGTAACATGAAAAGATGTGGTAACTGCCAGTGAGCTTTATAGAAGTCTTTCTTTAAATATTACAAACGTCATCAAAACACCTCACATTCTGTCACGAGATCCTTATTTTAGAACAAAATTAGGATACATTTTGCTATTGAAAACATCTACAGTGTAAAGATCTAATACCTAGATTCCCATCATGCAGGGACCAAGAAAAGTTGCCAGGTATCCTAATGAAGAGCTCCATCAGCCTTGAGCAGAATTTTTAATGTAAACCCATACAAAGAAGTGAATCTGAACTTTCAGTACAGTTTGCAACAAACAAAAATTCATTCAGATGACCAAGAGCAACCCCTGTTAGCTCCTAAAAATAACAAGTCCCTAGATGAACACTGCTCAACTCACACTCTGGCTAAGTAGCACTTATGAGGTTATGCCAGAAATAATGTCTGCTCCACACACCTGAAAACTGGAAACAGTGTAATTTTATCAAAATTCTTTTAAATGATAGCATTTGTATAAATATACAGTCTTAATAGCTCATTATGGTCTCCTAATCTTTGATTTTTTTTTTTTTATAAAAAGTTTTATATCATTGTCCCTAGGCTTCAGCAACACTGATATTCAGGAAGACTCATTTCTGCTATGAGATCTGAATGCTCTATGGCCATTCTAAAAATCCTATGGGCAGTAGCAGCCAGGAACCTGGAATTCCAGCTCCACTGATTTAAAAAATGCTAAGAAAGAGAAGAAAACACAACTGTCATTTTGATCTTCACAGTCACATATTCTGAAGCAAGGCTTGGGCATGACCCTGCAAATCTAAACATACTGCAGAGTGCTGTCAATCTGAGATATACTTAATTCACAGGCACTGTCATTTGAAAAGAAAGAGAGAAAATTACCTTAAGACTACAAATGCCAGGCTTTGAGACAATACCCGGCGTGGTACCAACCACACCTGCTGCCTCACATTTGGGTACTGTGCCCGTTCTGTCACCGTTACCCACTTCAAAGGTCCAGCAGAACAAGGAAAATGTTGATTATCACGAGACATTCTCCTACAGCTTGGTCTAGTTCTAAAAAATAGTAACTTCATGTTGTTATTTAGAAACCAAACTTGAGATAAAGCATCTTTAAAGCAATTGTCTCTTAATTACTTTCCTGCTACCGTTTGACCAGCAGACTGCTTGTCAGGTCTGTCTCCAAACTGTGAAATGATATTCATATTCAAGAAAACAAGCAAAATAAAGATGATCTCTAGTTTAGCAGAGATTATCAGGTAAATTCTAAGCTTTGCAAAGGTTCTGAAAGTACTCAGGAGAATTAAACTGCAAGTTTACTGCAAAGGACTTGTTTGCATAATAGGAAGGAAAAATTGTAATTTATTGTTCAGGTTTTTACTTTTATTGCACAAGTTTCTCTTTCTACAGAGGCTACCAGACAACATATCCTCTCAGCCTTCCTAACAATACTTTGTAGCTAACGCACCATTAACTTTTTATTTCAGGTTAGAAGGCATAAGTACATTTAAATATCTCATATTTCTTTAGGTGTATGTACCCAAACTGCTTTACTCTAGCAGAAGGTGGGGCAGAGGTGTCTCTATCAAAGCTGAGAGCGGAAAAAGTCTTGTTCTTATATGCAAACATGTCAAAGGAAAATGATCACTAAAGATGTCACGTGGGGTCCCTGTGGAAGGCTCAGTGGTACCACAAAGAGCACTTTGCCCAAATGCTCAAAGCTAAGTAGGGACAAAAAGGTTCATAAGGTGCTTAGCCCAAAACTAAACCATCAACTGACTTGACCTACTGGTTGGTCAAGTGTGAAAAGATGGTGAGAAATCTCCAGTGCTTGATCCATTCAAAAGGATGAGATCCAGAGAGAGATACAGCTCTCAATCCAAGGTCAATCACACTCCTGTCCAAACTCTAGTGAAGAACACTGAAGATACCTGGCAGACAGGTACTGCTCTGCACAGTGTGACTCCTCACTCCCAGTGGCTGTTTTTTTCTTATGAGTTTACAGGAGAAGAAAAAAAAGTCAACTTTTGTGGACTTGCATTTGTTTCATCTTTATTTCTTTCCAATCTTTAAGCTAAAAGCATAACTTCAAGACTTCAAGCTTTACTTCAAGATTATTTACTTATTGTCTCAATGTGGGCTGTCTCCAAGGATATACCTTCTTGTCAGAGGCAAATGGCAATGGAATTTTTTGTATCCCTTCAGTGAAACCCAAAATGTCCAAGAAGGTATGAACAATTTTCCTAATGAAAATAACAAAGTATTTAATGCTTTGAACTCAGTAAGCAAGAAAACAAAATTCATTAGTCTTTTTACTGTACTTATAATCTCTAACCTATCCACTAAAATACTTACTAGAAATGAAAAAAAAAAAACTGAAAAAACCAGTAGTATCAAATGCTTTAACTGCTAAGATATTTATTTTAAAAGGTTGTAAGAATCAGTGAATTTCATCTGATATGCTGATTTATTCTTTAATAAGTATTTGGCATCTTGATAATATCAAAGATATCACATGATGCAACAGTTGCTATAGCAGCAATACTTTAAATACAAAACAGATCAAACAAAAGCATAAAACATATAAAATGTAAACAAAAATATGGTACATAACATGCATCCCCAGCTAGAAGAGAAAAAAGCTACTGAGCTCAATTAGTCCTCAGAATTGCATCTGCAAAAAAGTAAGTTTATCAGCAAGTCCACCCTTCCTGGGAAATAAGAAAGGGCTCGGAGAATTAGGTCTGAATGTGAATGAGAGAAGATGCTGAAACACCAGTTGAAGGATGAATTTCTTGGGGGTGTTTTCTGGTGGTGTTCCTACCATGCAGGGGGAAATTCTGTGTCTACAGATTCTGAGGCAGGAAAAGAACTGGCGAGTTAAAGCAGATGTGTTGTGTGGTACTACAGAACTTCAGCTGGGGAAATTCTCCTCCATAGCAACAGTACACAACTGATTTCCCAAAAACAAGGAGTGCATGTGACCTGCAAAAAATACCGAGTCAAAGCAGGCAGGTAAGTGCAGGCTTTGGAATTGCAGTGGAGGAAATGTCTGGTAAGGGCAAAAGCTCATATTACCCACAAAACTGGAAAAAAGGTGTTCTCATGAATTTTGATTTTTTTGATATCTAAAGTGTTCCTACTGTAAATTTCTTGTGGATGCACCTGTCCAAATTAAAAACCAATATCTGATTATCACTAAGTCAAGGGTTGAGGAGACCTCAACTCCTGACTCAACCTTATGGCAGTAATGAATTTATATCCATGGGAAAGTAGGCCTTCCATGAGGGATCCAGGGAAGCCTCATGGATCAGCAGCTTTGCACAGCTTTGCACAGCACCATCTTCTCCTCAAGACCTTGTGTTTTACAAGGGACTGGAAGAGAGGTAGCTCCACGCTGCTGCAGCTGCTTGGGCTCTTGTTGGGAGTGTGGGAACTAAAAACTGGGCACCCTCAGTTTATGGACAATTTCCACCCTGTGTATTACATACCATAATTGAGGCATCTTTGGGTTAAACTTGTGTTTTTCCTTGGCTCTTCCTCCCTATTTAGCTGTTGTTTAGAGGAAGGGATGTCTTCTGCCAGTCAATTTAAGTCAATTTAGTTTGAGACACAATTAGTTTCTTCACTTCTGAGTTAAACTCTTCTTGACTACTACATATTTAAAATAATTTGGGGATTCCAGTAATACTTCTGGAATAATTTGTTCCCCAAGGTTGCTGAAACCAATTACACTATTAATTACTGCCATAATTATAATTACTCATTGAAAAAAAATCCTTTTATAGCATCTTTCCCCCTACTTTCCAAAACAGTCCATTCCAGAAAGCAGTATTTTAAACCACTCAGAATTTCTTTGACCCAAGCACTGCCCACTCACATTGCTGAATTTACCCTTTATTTAAGAAAGTTTTAACATAATCTAGTATTTCATATCAAATAATTAGATCATTGCAGTGTTTTATTTTATTCACAAAAATTAGGTCCTGTAGAGAAAAAAAAAATTAAATATTGTTTCAGAATTCCTGTTTTCTAACACAAAAAATGCCAGCAAAGCCAAACTTGATCTATTAACTCTCTTGCATCAGCAATGTAACAACAGGAATTGAAGTACAGAGAACACTACTAACTAATACAGCATATTCAGCAGTTTTTTAACTAAGCAAATACTAAGTTGATACAATATTTATGGGAATATGAAATGCATACAAAGTATTTCAAATATTCAGAACACAAGCCAAAACTGCACCTTCAAGAAGGCTTACATAGAGAAAGCTCTGAGACCAAATTACTGATCATTTGTACTGCTCAGAAATAAAAAAATAAGTAGACAAACTGGTGTTGTGCCCAGTTACAATAGATCTGTTATTCTGGAGTACCACAGACTTTGGGTGTAGGTAAGTAGTACAGAGGCAAGTTTATCTCACAATCCTATTTCACATGGACAGCTCCCATGAAATAATGCTGCTGCCTTTGGATTTGTATAGGTTATTTGAGGAATCTTTCACTAATCAAATGCATGATACCACCTCATCTGCATTCGAAATGCAGGAAAACGTGACAGTCACTTGACAGGTTACCCAGCACTGAAGTTTACTGAAATCACACAGTAACTTTGCTGCTTATTGCAGATGAAAACATATCAGCAGACCTGCAATGAATCCAAAGGGGCTCTCTCTGGAATGGATTCCTGCTGCTCTGCTCTGGTGATTCACGGGAACTGATGTTCCACTTGCTTTTGTGGAGATTGAAATTCAACACATCTTTCAGGGTGCTTATGAAACAAAGTGTAAAAGGAAAATCTTGCCAGTCTTCACTCCTGAGTGTGAGATCCACTGGTAAGTAAATAGCTCTAGGAATTAGTAAGTAAATGAAATAGAGAGGTTATTAATCTAATAATAAGACAACTTCTTTCTCCTCCCGCTCCCTTTTCTTTGCTTGATTTTTGCTGCAATGAAATTATGAAATCAGACAGTTTACCATACTGAGAGATCAGGGACACATACTTATATTAGAAAACATGTATCAGAATGTGTAAGTTTTAATCTGTACCCTTAATATATACTTATCCTAAAAGAGAAGCAATCACAAAAATCCTTTACTATACACATATATACATCAAATTCAATGCCAAACATTTGCAGGAGGAGAGCCCTGTATTTAATACTAAAGTTCACATCCTGCATTTTAGAGCCTGTGGCAAAATGAAATTGAAGTCATTACTACTATTATTTTGGTAGATCAGTTTTCCAAACCATTTCAATAAACAAATAGTAAAATTACTTCAAAAAACATATGTAAAAATCTAAGGTTAACAAATACAGCACTTCTTAGGTCACAGCCCTGGCCTCTGTGGCAAAGTTAAGAAAATGAATTGTGGGGACAATGTCACAAGGAAGCTGGGATATGGGACACATTGATGTGTGCCTATAACCAACTCTCAATTAATTGTAAATTGGTTTACCTCTCTTACAGATTAATTGCAGACACAGCTTGAGCCTAAAAGAACTTATTATCTCAGGTACAATGCAATCTAAACATGGCAATTGTGCATCAAGGCTCTGCATGCCAAGTACTTTGGGGGATTACTTGAGAAATCTAAGCTGGTTTCTGTAGAATCACATTGCTCTGGAAAAGGGCAGCACAATCAATCCTCCAGAAACAAGAGTGATGTAGCACCATGTGCACACCCAGCTGGGTCTGCTGGAGCTGGATCCAGTAGCACCGCTGGGAACAGAAGCAGCACAGCTGGATCTGTGACATCAGGAAATATTTGTACCAAACTCCTCTCCACAGCCTCCAGCAGCTCGTACATCTGGGGGTTGCTGCTTTCTGTTACCAGGGCACCCCAGGTCTTTACTGAAAAAAAAAAAAACTAGACAAAAAAGGTAACAATTACTATAGTCATTTCCCTCTGTGACTTCTGTCCCTAAACAGGTGTTGCTGGAGGAAAGAGGGACAGGAGGAAGGAAAACTTCCCAGTGTAGACAAGTTGTCCGTTTCTTCTGTGGAAGCTGACAGCTCCTGTGTGAGGTGTCCCACCTGGAAAGCAGGCTGGTGCTGCAGATCCAAGTGTCCCAGTCCTGTTAGTGGCCCCATGTGGAGATCAAGCTGATTCCATTGTAACAGGGGAAGCTGAGCATTAAATCTACAACGCTCAAGTTCCAAACCCGAAAATGCTATACAGGCCATATAAATGCATTCTGAGGTTTATCTGGTTTTTTTGCATGAGACTTCTGCCTACTAAAAACAGTGACAGCCACGCTAAAGAAACCTCCAGAAACTTGTTTTACAAATTTCAGTATAAAACCTATTAAAATTCTCAATATGTCTCACTTTACTTTTTACAAATTCAAAAACCTCCTCTCACAAGTGCTAATAATTAATAGGGTGCTTTGAACTTCACTGAAAGAAAAAAACGTTGGGAGGCTTGAGGTAAGTAACTTTTCAAAGCTTTGATTATTCGTCAAAGAAAAAACTGTTTGAAATATGGCTGGGAAATGGTAAACCATTCAGAAATGGCAGCTGGAACACCCAACACACTCCTGTTTCTTTCTTTTTCAGAAATTATATCTTCTGGCTGTATTAAGCCTTCATTAGTATTTCTCAGGTCTCCTTATATGGTAAATTATATAATAGAAATATGATCAAAGCTCTAAGTACCAAAAATATATTAGCAGCCCTTCTTCGACGGATTTTTCTAGTGGGGATTGTTTCTACCAGATAACTGAAAAAAGTTGGAAATTAGTTGAATATCAGCCTACTGGCAACAGAGTCTAATGATTATTATAATATTTTTCTGCAGCAAGGAGAGTTAATTTCTATATAGAACTTGAACAAATATTTCAACTTAAGCACTGAAAACTGAAGTAGTTCATGGTCTTACAGACTGCCTCAAATTTACTAACAAACCTTTCTCTAATGTCCCCTGGACTTCCAACTGCTCAGACCGAAATGTACTGATGCTGTCGGTAAGTTCTGGCAAATGTCTTTGTTGAACAAAAGACATTTTAGATTTGTTTACAAATCCATCCTGCAGCACTTTATAAACAACTGCAAACAGCTCTTTCTGGTGTATGAACATCTGCAAGGCTGGGCCCAGTTTTCCACTGACGTTGGAAACCTCCCCATGTTGATAGGAGGAGACAGTGGGCAGATCCCTTTCAGCATGAGGACTGCAATGTCTTCTCCCAAACTCTGGAATTTAACTATGCCTATTACAGAATAAGCTCTATTGTTTATACACACTTGAAAATTCAGAAATCAGGACAATTCAACTGAAGAAATTATGTTGGCCTGGAGGATCAGAAGTAACACTGATCTACAGTGTTATTTTAAAGACCAAGATTAAATAATATTGTTCAAGTAATTAGCTGGTTTCTCCTATTTTTAATTTCCTCGTGATAAATCCAGTGAATCAGAAGTTCCAGTTATCAAAAAAGCCTATAAAGACAAAAAAATTAGGTTCTTATTTAGTTCAGCTTTTTATTTAACAATTAAGGCTACCCTAAAAGAAAACAGTATGTTCTTGATACTAGAATGTTTTCATGTCATATGTGATTAAATATTTTTAAAAGAATAACAATTCTTTTTCAAAAGAATAATCAAAAACTGTCTTTAAAACGGTCCAGCTCAGCACTATCATATTAAAATCCATTAGAAAACACTGCAGAACTTACACAGCTGTTCTATCAGCCTCTCCACTTGCAGATCTCTGAAATAATGATCTCAACACTAAGTGTTTTAGATACACTAATTACTACCCAAGCTTTGAGTGGGGCTTCAGCATTCAACATTGGTTTGCAGCTTTCCGCCCTGAGCCAGGTCACAGCCCAGCTGTGAACACTTTGAAAATTCTAACCATTCCCTAATATGAAATGTGACTTCACATCACTCTGCAAGGTACCCATCATGACATGTAAATAAACATAAAAAAACTACACATTCAGCTGGAAACCTGTTTATTCCGATAACAAGGATCTTTGGTCTAAAAACACATATTTATGTCCTGTCCAGTACTGTGAGTAAATGCCTTTTTTCGCTTTCACTATGATTTCAGTCAAGATGACTCAATGAAATATCAGAAATACTAATATCCACAAAATGACTACCAACTGTGGAATAACACATATTAGAACTGTCAATCCAGACTAATATGCAGTTGCCTCAGATAGAAAACTATTACAGGACTCGGAGATAACCTGCACCCTTTGATCATTCAGGCCTCTAGAAGCAAGTCCTCTGAAGGTAATTCAGATGCCTAGAACAGAAATCTGGGGAGAATGAGATAATTAGTGAAATTCTAATTTTTAAAATACTTTCATCTGGTTCATGGGTCAAAAAATTTTGCAAATACAGGCATTCTGTACTCACTTTGACCTAATCCTAAAGCTTCCTTAGTGAAGCTAATAATGTCCTGTTCACTACAGAATTGGAAAAATAATACTGAACTGGTTTTGAAGAAACTTAACCAAACTGGCTTTCTTGCTGTGTCCTGTGTCTTCCAAAGGTTTAAGATGCCGAGGTCAGCTAAGCAGAACGACTGGAAGTAAAACC
Organism: Lepidothrix coronata; assembly: GCF_001604755.1. Lineage (NCBI taxonomy): Eukaryota > Metazoa > Chordata > Aves > Passeriformes > Pipridae > Lepidothrix > Lepidothrix coronata. The sequence continues at coordinate 1,512,112 of NW_016690192.1, forward strand.
AAGAAGCTCCTGAAAGTAACTAACTAGACTTAATGACTCTCATTCTCTTGCATTTTTGAAGATTTAAGTTGCTTCTAAGTTGGATTCCCAGCTTGAGACATGAAGAGCCTGGAAACCCGAACAGGAAAGCATACAAATTCAGGATTTACTGCAAAAAAGCTGATTTGAGCTGCTTCAAGAAAGCAGGTAGGACTATGGAGCCAATTACAATAGGAAAACGATTGATTAATCCAGAGAAAAGTGAGCTGATTCGCAGCACTCTAATCAAACATCAGAACACAGAAACTATTTTAATGGATTACACCAGATGTCTGCCTAGTCCAGCAAGGACAGCAGCAGAATATGAACTCTGTAGTGGACAGGTGTGAGGTAATCTACCTTCCCTATTCAGTCCCATTTTACTTGAAATACACAGCTTGGCTTTAACCACGATACAGAAAATAATGCTGAGCCTGACAGTATTATAAAAGCTGATGGCTAAATTGATTTATATGGTTTGAACAACGTTCAGTCCTTCTGTACTGGATTCATTCTTCTTGTGCAAAATGCAGGTTCCAGAGCTAGATTCATCTCCTAAAGACTGCTCTAGATCTGGCATATGATGAAGACACACTAAGCAGTCAGGAAGCATCAAGCACAAGAACGTTCCCCAGTTTTGTTATGTGTTCAGTAACAGTGTCAGTGTCACCTGGCACTAAGGGGACAAAAAAAGGTTTTTTGGGGGATTTCCCAAAGAAAGAATCTGCCTGTCACTTTAGTGTCAGCTGACAGTCAGAAAAAAAACCAAACCATCCCACCTTTTTTTTCCCTCACAGCCTACTTTCCATGTCCTTCCTTAAAAATGGGCCAAGATCACAAGCTTGCTTCCCTTTCTCTGAAAGTTTTGGGTCTTTTTCATGTCTTTGTGGTTCTTCACATTTTTAATTCCTTGTCTGGTTTTTTCAAAACAGAAGGACCTTCAAATTAAACTTGCAAAATGGCCAGACAAACATTGCAAAACTTAAGCAGACCATGTATCAGGACATGCAACTAAACATGATTTCAGCACAACATTTACGAGAAAATCACTCGTTAGTCAGCTGCAACAGTTACAAGTAGAAAAAGTTCTGGGCAATGTTAAAAATAAAAATATTGTAAGGCTGCAGATTCAAATAATACATCAGAGAACACAGTGTAAGAGTAAATTAATCTGGAAACAGTATGAAAGTTACATTACATATTAAAGTTATGACAAGGGCACAGGCAACAGTAACAGGCAGCAAAGGTGACACAGTCAAATGGCCACTTGGAAATTTGTTCCCCGATTCACAGCTCAGGCAGAGCTGATCAGCTGTGTTTAGTAGTGTTGCACAACACAGAGGATGCAAATAATCACCTGCCTCATGGACAAGTTCAGTGTACAATAAACTTCACAGTGTGGTTTCAGGGCTTCATAAACAGCATGGCTGAACACAGGGAACTCAGGAACCGCATGGCCAAACCGTTTAGATGTAGACTCTGTAGTATTGTTTCCCAGAACACAACAGCATTTCACATACTTATCACTTTTTTCACCTCAAGGGGCCCAAAAATCCAAAATCAGTTCTATAGATAATACATATTCATTTGGAGCCACTTCTGAGGCTGAAAAGCAGCAGCACAGCCGCTAACACAGCAGGCTGGGAAAATGAACTTCTGGTCCAGGAACCCAGATCATTTATGTGTGGTGCTGTGGGATATTAAATATTCAGCAAAACTGTTATCTTTGTTTCATCTTCGAAATGTTAATATCTCTAATTTTCATAATATATTTTGGGGGCTTTTATTTTCATGTGGGTTGGAAAAGACCTTAACTGTGTTTTGTTAGAACAGGAAAGACCCCCATACCTAGAAGGTCCTTATCATTTATTAGGGAACACAAAACTTCAGTGTCACAGACAAACTTATCTTCACATACACAGTTAAAGCCATCGTTAATACATTCCGAGTGGGAAGAACAACACTTGCCACCTTCCTTTAAGAAATCCTCAATAACAAGAGTAAGGCATGGGAGCTGTCAGGGGTGCTGGTCGCTGCCCCTCCGCAGCCTCCGGCTACTTTACACCTCCCGGACAGGTCAAGCAGCATCTGGAGGTCAAACCCCGAGCTATCAGCCTTGTGCTGCACTTTCAGTTCTGGACCTGTGTCTTGACGAATTTTTTTTTTCATCCTAATTAAAGCAGGCGGTTGTTTCTTGTGTGAGGGGAGCTCCTCTGCACCACCAGTTTGCTCTGCTCTTCGCCACCGCCACCTTCGCCCCTGCGCGGGAGGATGGAGCAGAGTGCGGGAGGATGGAGCAGAGTGCGGGAGGATGGAGCAGGGTACAGGCTGCCCCACCATCATTCTCCGCCCAGCCAGGGCTCAGCCGCGCAGCGCCGGCCGGGTGAGCCGGGCTCTGGCCCTCGCACCTTCCAGCCTACAGCGGGTCAGTCCCCCTCAGGCAGGGCTGGAGCGCCGGGGGCTCTTCCCTCTCTCCCTGCTTGAAAGAGCTTTCCCCGTGACCACCTCTTCCCCGGGAAGACGCTCCTCACCCCCCATGGGAAGGGGCCTTGCCCTTCGCCACAGCTCCCCAGGCAGAAGCCTCTGCGGCGGCCCCTTCGTCACCTCAGTGCCCTCGGCCAGAGGCTCTCCCCTCCCTCTCCCCTGAGAGAAGGGCTCCGTCCCCGCACTCAGTTGCGAGCCAGGCCCACTCTACCGCCAGAAGCCCCTGGAGAAGGGGGGCTCCCCCTCTCCCCCCGCCCAGGCGACTGCGACTGGCACTGACCCGTCTCTGCCGTCCTGCTCCTCTCCGCCATATTTGTTGTCATCCCGCCACCCCCCCCCACGCCGCCCGGCCGTCGCCATGGCAACGCGCGTCACCGCCACCGGGGGAGCCCCGCGCCCCCCCCGCCATGGCGGCGCGGGCTGAGGGCCGCCCCCGGGGACAGAGCCCGCTCGGGGAGAGCCGCCCCCGGGACAGTCTTCCCCGGGACAGCCTTCCCAGGGACAGCGTGCCAGGGCAGCAATGTCCGCTCCCGCCCTCGCCCAGCTCGGCGGCCGCCGCGGTGCTGTAGGGCGGGGCGTGACGAGAGCACCGCCGGCTGCCCGCCCCTCACGCAGCGCCGGCTCCCCGCCCGCAGGGCCGTGCCCGCCCCTCTTCGCCTCCCGTGACCGCTGTTTACCGGCACTGCTCGTCTGGGGAGGGGAAGGCTCGTTATTCGCTCCCCGGTGGCTGTTGCCACCTCGGCAATTACCGTCACAGCGCCCCGGGGGACGGGGCAGTGCCGGGTTCCGGAGGGCCCTGCCGGGGTGGCCCCGCCCGCGGGGAGTCGGGGTGGCCCTGAGGTGCTCACAGGGCACCGAGGAGGAGAGAGAGGCTCGTTACCAGAGTCACAGAATCACTTAATTACAGCCACCATGTCAACTAAACCATAGGACTCAGTGGCACGTCCAGTCTTGCCTCCTGGGACGGTCACTCTGCCACCTCCCTGGGCAGCCCATTCCAGTGTCTAATCACTCTTTCTGTGAAGAAATTCTTCTAGTGTCCAATGTCCTAATGTTACGCAGGTGCATGTCCCCTTCCACATAGATCAGGGGCGCAGAGGGCAGAGAGGTTTCTGTCACCCTAGGGGTGGGGAGCACATCCTCCTGCTCCGATTCCAGCCTCATGTGCTGAAGCGCAGCACAGGCAGAGATGGCAAATTCATGTGTGTGTGACTGCCCCACCCCGCCCCAAAACTCAGCAGGTGAGTCTGGTCATGTGGCAGTTATGTCAACTTCTATTTTATTTTTTTTTTTAATTTCTTAAGGCAGCCCAGTGGGGAGTTTCATTATGTGTGCAAGTGTTGCCCGTCTGTCTCCTTGCCCCAGACCCAGCAGGTGAGCCTGACCATATGGCAAATGCAGTGACGGGGACGGGAGGGCTTCTGTGTGCGCGTGTTCGCGGGCCCGCTGGGTGACACTCACCATGTGGCAAACACGGCCATGAAGACTTTGGTGCAGAGGGGCTAATTATGTGCGTGAGTCCCAAGGGACCCGGCAGGCTGGGTGTGCTCATGCGTGTCTCGCTAATGCGCGGCTCAGGCGGAAGCTCCATTGTACATCCCCAACGCTGCCAACGCCGAGCTCTCGGAGGCGAGGCTGGCCATGGGACAAGCACAGTGTTACAAGCACGAGCATCAAGCCTAGAATCGTGTGTATGTGCATACACGGGCAGACACGGGGTTCCATGCACACCAAACTGGGGGGCTGCTAGAACCGTGAACCAGGGAGAGAGCACGTGCAGTGCTAAGCAACGGAAATGGGCAGGACTGTGTTCATGGTTATGTACAAAGGTGTTTGACTCCTTAGATCCAGTAAATTAATGTAACCACTTCCTAGTGACCAATGACTAGTCAGTGAAAGATTCCAAGCTTAAAAATCAAGGCAGGTAAAATTGTATCTTTCTTCATTTAAGTTCTGTTCTTTAAACATCACTTTACCTTTTTTGTCTTCCTATCTAGTATGTGCCTTTTCTGCTCCAGTTCAACTCCTCTTAACAAGACTCACATGGATAATACCTTCAGGTTCCACACACTTAGATTTTTCTGTAGGGTCAGTTGCTTCCTTTCTCCCTGGAAAAGAGAAAGCCTGCTCCTTTTGCAGCCCTGTTCATTCTTCTTTCATAGTTCATAGTTCTCAGGTTATTTTTGCAGCATCTATTTTTGTGGTTTCCCTTCCTTTACTGTTTCCTTTCTTTTTCAGTGACATTTAGGCCTCTCTCCTTTATCTACTGCTCTTCACTCTCAGTATCTTACTCTACTATTATATAAGCTAATTAATTTAATGTTTCTTTAGCCACATTCCTGTGCCTTGATGAAATACCTGTCTGAAGGGGTGTACCAAGGGGGCTTGTGACAGGGTTAGAAGACGCACCCTTGCACAGAAGAATAGCAGAGTGTAGGTCTGTTCTTTGCTTAGCAAAGCCATCTAGATCCAAGCTCTGAAAAAAATATTTTCTAGACTTTTCCCTCTGCAGTCTTTATAAACCATAGGTGGTCACTCGCATACTAAAAAGGTTGATGTGTCTCGCTGCTGACAGTGAGCTACACTAAGTGCACACACCCCCACAGACACATTCTCACATTGTCTCCCATACACTCTTCCTCCAGGCCAGCAGATCACCCAGGCCCTGTGCTCTTCCTTGTTTGTTGCTGGACAAATGATCCTGGGACATCCCTCTTCAGAACATGCCACATATACTCTAATCTTTCTCTTCTTTCTTTTAGGTTCCCTGATAGCCATGTCCCATCCCAGCCCTTCTTCAAACAATTTTTCATATTACTTACCTCTTCATTCCTTTATCTGATATTTCCTTTTTTTTTTTTTTCTTTTTTCCTTTTTAGATCTTAAAGAGTTCTGTCCAAGTTTGCAGCTCTAGTCTGGTTTCTTATGTCCCCATGTCCCCTTATTCCCTTTGTTCTACTTGCTATTCCAGCTTTAGTGTCCCCTCATCCATATTTCATTCCTATCTATTAATACTCATATAGCATTTTTCATCTGTAAATTTCTAAGAATTCAGTGCCTGTGGAGAGACCTTCCATATCAGTGCTTCTTTATTCACATTTCTCTGAGACTCGCTTCTATGGTGACCACAAATACTAATCCAAAGGTCTTTTGCATCTAATTGCCCGTCAATTAACTCAACTCAAATACCTGCAAGAAGGTCTATTGAAATAAAGACATTTGGGGGAAAGAACTTTCTCCAGTCAAATTATCTCTTCTGAGTTAACACACTTGAAAAACCTAGAAATGCCACACTCATTTTTTTTAGTCTGAGTTTAATGCTATGTTATAGTCACCTCACCAAGCAGAAGTGCTGTTAAATATAGATGATATGCAGTCTTTCCAAAAACAGTAAGATAATTTGACAAGAGAGAACTGGAAAGTTCATATAGAAAGTTCTTTTGGAAATAGAAAGATAACCGAATGGTGTAACTCAAATCAGGGCTGAAGAACAAGGGAACTGGTTTTTAGGAGAAGCAGTTGCTTATTTTTATTTGCACATTTTTAGAGCACCTGAGAACATGTTGGGGGTCTCATTAGTACACCAAAGACGTCTTTGGCCCTTGCCCTTCCAAAGCAAACAATCTGATTTTGGACATCACAAACCAACAAAGAACAACAGAACACTGCTGCAAACCACCGCTGCCCTGGTTATCCTCACATTCGCTGTTTCAGCCCTATTCCTTGTTCCAGCGGGTCCCCCGCCTCCTTCCGCATCTTGGCAAGCAAAAACTGCTCCACTTCTGTGGCTCTTTGCAGCTTATTCCCACCCCATCATCTTTTAATAGCCTATGGAAAAACCAACGGCTTCCCCCCACACATTTCATTCAGCAATAACTCTCTACTTGTTACATTTTCAAACCGGCACCTTCATGCTTTCCCTCGCTGCTGCTTCTCACTCCCACTCACCTAATTTTCCTCCTTCAAATCCCTCCCTAAAAATCTCCTCTGCTGTGCTGTCTACTGAAGGAATGGTAATGAATCGTCAGCTGTGTGCCAAGATGACTGTCTGTCATGGAGACTGTTCTTGTCTTACTCTCATGTGTCGGGATCCACTGCCTGTGTGGGACTGACAGCCACTCGAGGCAGGGCCGCTCCTCTTGCTGTGTTATGGGTCCTGGAACAGACCCTTAAAACTCATTGTATAAACAAACAAAAATAAACTGAGGCGATGGAAATAAAAATGGAAATGCTGGCCAAAACCAGGAAGATTAGACAATATTTCAGTTATGATTCATCAGCTTAGGTAAATTTACATAAATATTAATGTGACTGACAACTCCCTTCATTACATATATTGAGAAAGAAATTATTTTTATAAATATGGATTCGTCCCATTTTTCTATTTATTTATAATCTCTAAGGACTTAAGGAGTATGCTTTACTTTTTTATTCGATGCTTGCATTTGAAACATTAGATATTCCATTGTTTGTTTATCTTTCGTTTGCAGCCTGGAAGACTGTGGCGATTAAAGAACAGAAGAAAGCATAACAGTGAAAGAGCAAAGACTTGAAAGGAAAAAAGATTTCTGATCACTTTTGTTTTAACATGAGGATAATTCAAATATGTTGAAGATCGAATGATTCCTGTTACACATTCAATACTTCTGATTCAGCTAGAGGTGGCTGCTGTCAATACATGTCTGTTGAAACCCCAAAGATCTTCCAAGAAAATCAATAAAAATCCAATTTTACAATCTTGATATTTTCAGAGTGTTTAAAAAATTGGCAAAAATCCACCCTTTTTTATACATTACAAAAAAAGACAGTAAGGTACATTATTGATTTTTCACAAATCGTTTTTAAGCGACTGTTAAGGCTGGATGTGAATGAGAAGATGGAGCATTAGCACACGTTTTCCATGCCTTTCACACACCACACACACACACACACAGTGTATGGTGTAGGTCTTCAAAGTGGGGATTTAAAAATCCAGGTGTAATTGTGTAGAAATCATATAATTACTTTTTTTTTGGTATCACTTTCCCTGTGTAGAAAAAAGTGGTGCAAGCATTCAAGTGTATATTCTGTTGGTGCTTCAACTGTGACTCCTGTCAGAGAAAAGACCATGACAATGGTTCTGCTACAGAAAGGCCATCGATGACAGCCATGCAAGCAGAGCAGGTACATTCCAAATTAAAAATAAGAAAACTAAAAAGAAGAAGAAGAAAAAAAAAAAAAGAGAGAGAGAGAGAAAATCAAAAGTCTGGTCAGAGTTTTTAGCCAGGATGTTATGGTCTGGTGGACTCAGACAGAAAATTAAATCTGATAAAGCAAGAAAAAGCCAAAATGAAAAACCAAAGCCCAGACTGAGGTAGCAAAATTGAGGTGAATTTTCAACCATGCACACATAGTGGAGGAATGCTATAATCTTATTATTGTAACCTTGATCCACTCGTTCCCCCAGCATTTATTGCTCTCATTAGTTATGTAATATCTAAAAGCACATTGTAATTTTTTTGTGTCAGGACAGTATCTTTAATGTATTCTGAACATGCCTAGTATAACTACAGAGATTTATACAAAAATAATATTACCTCTTGAGGGTTTTTTCTGTGTTATTTCTAAGCATAGGAAAAATTAAAATGTAGCAAGTCTGAAAAGGTCAAACTGTATCTCCCCTCATTCTGTGCATGATTTCAGAAACAATCTAAAAGTTATGTTGAGATAACTGACATGAAAGCAGAGACACCGTCATCACAAAACTTGGATCAATTTTTGCCCATGCAGGCAAAGCATCATCTCATTTCACACCTGAAAATATTCTTTTTTAATTTTACATTTTATAGATATTTTGAACTGTTTGTTCCTAGCGGTTTGTCCTCACAGATGTGCATCAATATTGTGTAATTACACAGAGAAACCGTCAGCCCAAAGGAACCCAGCCTGTGCTGTACAGGAGGTGAACGACCTGTGACTCCGGGATTTGGAATGCTACTTGGCTTTTCCACTCTTCCACAAGCTTTTCTGAGCTTGTAAAAGCAGGGGATTGCCAATGTGCAGGGCTTTCTCACACCCCCCCCTTGCTTTTCCACTGCCCCTCTAAGCCAGGCAGAGCTGAGGAGTGTTTGCTTGCCAGCGAGCACAACTAGGAAAGGAAAGGAAGGTCAGTGGCAGCCACCCGGGCACAGAATGGAAAAAGAACTGTTATCCAAGGGCACAGGTAAACCCTTGCTATTACAAACTGAGACTTCTAAATTCTTTTCAGGAAATAACCTTCATTTTTAAGTTCCCATCAGAAAGGTGCACACACATATGTGATAAAAGTGCACTTTACCTGGGAGAGGTGAAGGGCTAAATCAGTTCTCCTGGGATTTGAGCATGTGGATCAAAACAGTTTAGAATTTCAAACGTGAAGTATAATGCTAAGCTAGAATTCTCTGCCACTCCGAGGCAGGTAGAAGGGACCCAAAGAATTCTTCTACACTGGAACCCTCCAATTCCCTGGAATCCTTCAGTGGGGAAAGCACTTTCCAGTGGTTTCTAATTGTGTAGCTGCTAAATATGCTCTTTACAGGTGTTCCCAAGGGGTCTTCATGATCCTGATCCACTCCTTGTGGCAGAGATTACTACACCTATACTTAGAAATTAAAATATATGCTTGTGTAATGTTTTAATATCTTAACTGGAAAATGTTTAATATCTAAGTATTAGTTTTTCATTAATATTTCCAATATTATTATGGACTCGGTCCTGTGTTTATATATACAGACACATTTCATGCATTGCATTTTAATAATCTACAAACTCTACAGTTCTCTGCTATCTTGTAATCCTTTTCAGCATTTACTCTGATAAAATTCTTTTAACGCAGACAGCGAACATCTGGACAGATGAGAGAGGTACAATCAGAACTTAATTTCAGATTAACTGAACAATTGTTTGCTGTCTTGAAGCTGGTTATTTGGCCCTCAACTGAAATTTAATTCTTTATAGGAGAGGATTCATAATTAATTTAGGAACCAGGTTAAATTCCAAACTTTTAAAATAAATTCATGATTTGTTATTAGTTACAATTTCTCAAGGTACCAGTGGCACAGAAAAAGGAGCAGCAAATCACTGAGAGACAATCAGTACATGTAGCAGCTGGGAGAGAGGAGGTAAACTGAAATGGCAGGAATTTACTTTAGACTGCAATAAGCTTATGTTAGCTAACACATGGCAACTAATACACGATGAAATCCCAGTGCAGAAAGGCCATTTTTAGTTATCACATTTGTTAGCAGATCATGGTAAACAGTTGGCTCACCCTAATATGCACTTGTCTTCCCCGGCATTTTTTTCTCACACTAAGTGGCAAGGAACTCCCTTTTGCTCCTATTATATACAAGTCCTACGAGTGCTCAGATAGGAGTGGAGTAGACCTACACCAATGTCAGCCACATGGATGAAAAATGATGGGTTTATTCCTTTCAGGAATCCAAGGAATGAGCTCAGAGGCCGCAGGTAGATTGCCTTGGTTGAGTTCACTGCACTTGGTGGCTTAGGACTGTCAGCCCTTGAAGTCCTGGTTCACCTTTAGCCTTTCAGTTTTGCACTGCACTTGTGCAGGAACATTCCTGGCTTGCCAGTTATTCCATAAGCCCTGCAGTGCCACCAAAACAAGTCCTTTTAGTGCAAATGTTATTGACATTTCCCTTTAAAAATGACAGTGCAATAAGGAAAACTCAAGCCCATAGCAGCACTCCATCAGTTAGAAAAGGGATAATAACATTAGGGCCATTTTCTGTGGAATCCAGGGTATAGACTAAAGCAAAATATGGGACCTACCAAAGCCAACCACCTTCCCTCAAGAGTACAAGAAATGGTGTTGTTTGGTGAATCTAGTCCTAAATACTGTCTGCTAGGGCAAAATAAGGAGAACTCGAGAGAAAAAGGACAATCTGATGATGGTCAAAAATATGATCAGGGGATAATGCTCCACATGCAAACCTCACCCTGACCATCATGAGATGGGCAGAGACCGGGCTTTAGAGGCATCAGAGAAGCATTACACCAAGACCACATTCACAGTAACATCTTAAAATCACTATCTCATGTGTCTGAAGACAGGAAACACACGGCATCTTTTCTTTAATTTCTCTATTTTGTCCAAGTAATACCAAAGTCCAGATACTCCTGAACACCATGATTACCAAAAATTGTTTCCCTTGATGTAATAGCAATGCCGAGAAGTGAATATTCAGTAAGATATAATCACACACAATTATCTGTCCCTAAACTTGAATTTAAGAGTCTGTAGAAAAAAATTACACAAACTTTTTAAAGTTTGTATTCACAACATCTTCTTCTGCATTCTAAAGCCTCAGTGACCCTCACAGCCTGCAAACTTTCTGCCACTCCCTGCAAGAGTGGCCCTACAGATGAAAAAAAAAATCCTTTAAATTAATATCTTACAGAAATGAATGGGTATATATTGGATCAGAATCTGCAGAAATAATTTAATGTAATTACTAACTAATCCATCTTGAAATCAAGGACAATTTAAAAATTAAGACACTAATATGAAATTAGAGTCACTTGAAGTTTGGATGAAGGAAGTACACAGTAAAAAATGTAGTTACATATCATTCTTATCTTCTAAATGGAGATATTCGGTGAAGCACAGATGGGCTACTGTATTCCTAATCCTCTGACCCATAAGGATTGGCAGTGAGACAGTGTTCCCACTAATACATCTCCCACTCCTTACTTTTTCACGTGGCATTGAAATACTACATTTAGGAACTCGTTGACTCACTTAGGATGGCGGGTGCTGTACCAGAGAAAGGAAGCTGATTTCCTTTTCATATTATAAGCACACACAAAAGTGCTGGAAACTTAGGAATCAGCTCTTAGAAGAAGCACCTGGAATAGAAAAGCTCTTAAAATCTTAACTGCCAGAAAGTAATGGACCATTATACAGGAGAAGGGAAGCTCAAGAATACTGAGGGTCTGACTAAGGAGTGGGCACAGCACTGTCCAGGACAGCTATCCTTGACCATTCCCGAAACTGCCAAAATTGTGATGGAGGGCAGAGCTGCTCACAAACCAGGCACAGGATCTGCAACTTGACAATGTCTATAGAGGAGGGCTTCCAAGTAAATTCCCCCTTTGCTGAAAATTCTGGGCTGGAAACTGCAGATTTGGACACTAGAGCAGTGACCCCATCAGCCACCTGAAGTTATAGCATCCTGATGGGGTCATATGTCACTTAGCAATCACTTGAGAATCCCACTATAGAAAAAGGAATGGATTTGGATTCCCAGCTCTCAAGGTTACCCATCAGAACCTTCTTCCCATACAGTAAGCAAGAACTTTTAAAGGGAGCAGCTGCCACCAGCCAGTGAACCTGAAAGGGACAGAAATGTGGGTAAAGTGTCCCAGTGTAGTGATGCACTCTGACAGAGATCCACACAAGAGGCAGGATTAAAGCAAACACAAGAAGAGATGCTGTTTAATTAGGACCTTCACAGAGAAACATCTGGTATAATTGGTTAAGGGGAAGTCTTCATTCAGGCAACATTTATTGGTATATAAACAACGTCCAATTGTAAACACTAATTAAACAGCAGGACTAAGGTAACAGAGTTTTGCCTGCCTGCCTAGGACATAAGGTTTATAATCCATGCTGTTATGGGACAACAGCAAGAACAAATAATTGTGGATTCAATAAGTCAATTATGCCCTTCTTTTTGTAATAACACACTGCAGAGGTCAAGAGAATACTTTCAGTAACACAGCCAGTTTTCAATAGCGACTGAAGCTTGATAGCTATTCAGTATTTGTTAGGAAAGTGGCAGCAGCAGGACAAGCCTGATGGATATTCCCCCTATCTGGTGGTACGTTATTTGCCCATCACTGTGATGCTCCAGGCACTCTCATATCCTTTGGTTTCACTGAACAAATTCTCTTGACTTTGAGCCATCTCCTCTATAGTAGATTCCTAGGAATTCATATCATTAACCATATATTATTTCAAAATGTTCTTTTAAAGCAAGCTTACTTACAAGTAATAGTGATACTTATTTTATATATATTAGATATATATAGTTGAACTAATGCAAATTTAATGACAGGTACACACGCATCCATGTAGCTATAAATTCAATGACAAATCCATCTTGCAGATCTTTTTCAGAAGATCCTTTTGCAGTGGCTGCAGCCTGGCTTTACCTAACCCCTCCGGACTGCCTCCACGTTCATCACAGGAAAGCCTCCACCTTCTGCAGCGTCTCCAGAATCATTTCTACTTGGCAGAGCTATACCTGCCATTACAATCCCTTCAAAGACAGCCTCTGTAACAAAGAAAATTCCACTTTATTAACTTCCTTCTTGCTTGTCTTCTTTGTACTGGTGGAATAACATACCTCTGCAAGTTGGAAGGAAAACGAGAGGTTTAGAGGCCGGTCATGTAGAATCATGAGTATCTCAAGTTGGGAGGTACCCCTAAGGATCATGGAGTCCAACTCCCTGCTCCTTGCGTGACTACCTGGCACTAATCCATGTGACCAAGAGTGTCATCTGCTGTGATGAGAGAGGGACGTTTTCCCCTGAATGCCATTCTAGGCACTAACATGATCTGTGAGGATGAAGAAGCACCATTTGTCACATACAATGAACAACTAAAATAGAGACACTCCCCAGAAGTTCTCTTCCAAACCAGTGACGCCCACAAGAGCTTTCTGCCTTTCATGTGAACACTCTGAAGACATTTTCTTTATTTAATAGTTTTCATAACACAGTGTAGGCTACAGTGCATTTGCTGCACTTTGCAGATGTGGCCATCAAACGACCTGAATTCTGTGAGAAGACTGCAGGCCAAGCAGTGATAGACAAATGCACTGAAATCTTCAGCTGGTTTATAGCATTTTAAAGTGCACATAATTTTCTCACAGACTAAATACCCACAGCAAGTGGAAAAACTGACTTTAAAAACTTGCAATTTTTTTAAAATTCATAGCCTCTAGCAATATATTTAAATGAGCAGTAGGTACAAAACTATACTCAAAACCTTAAATGTTTTCACAATAATTTTTACTTTTAATAATTTAATTTATTGCATTTTAGATTTGAAAGTAGCAAGGACAATTTCAAACAAAAACTTCAAAACCAAGATACAACCAAAGACTTTTTCAGGATGAAAGAACACATGTAAGGAGGATCAAGACCCTACAGTGAGATCAGCTATTAGCTAATTAAATATGTGACTAAAATTCATCATTTTAAATAGCAGCCGTATTGATGCTGAGCAATCTGGTAAGCAAACAAATGATGGTGGATTTTTTTTGTATCTTCAGAGAGAAACATTTATCTTAATAAGATTCACTGTGCCATAATACACATGGAATAAGTCAATGTCTACTAATTAAAGGACATCGTCAACCTGATTTTCTAAACAGCTAATTAAAATATGTAGCATCTAATACAGCCCTTCTTGCAAAATATGCTGTTGAAAATATACACCCCTGTAAAAGTTACTTGTTTTTCTATTCCCTTGTGTTTGCCTTTTTAATTGGTTTTTCAAGAAAGGAGGATCTGCTGAGCTGAGGTTCTATTTCTGTACCAAGTTCCATTGATGAACACCCTGTACTCACGCAGGAGCCCAACGATTTGTAGGTCTAAAAGGCTGTACAAGAAAACAATGACACTAATCCTAAGGGTTTGCTGTTGTTGCTTTTTAAGGGATGACAAGATTTTTTGGGGGGGATTTAGATGTTAACTTGAAAGGGTAAAATTTTCAAAAAGAAATGTCATTTTTATAATGATGAGGAATCTTTAACCTTCCATTTTATAGATCACATTAGTTTCTCAGAATTATCAGGCTTCTCTCTGATGCTGTAAGTAGCTTTTTCAAGAGAAAGAAGTTGTTGTAGATCTGTCAGCAAGGCTCTGGGAGTAGGAGGATGTTTGGATTTCCGGCATATTGCAACGCAGTTCTTGGCCACCAGCAAAGCTATGTGTGTGAATCTCATTTTATATCCGTTGTTTGCAATACCACAGATTTTAAGAGACATTTGAAATAGTCTCCGTACTCCTAATCACAAATCATTCCCTAAGAGAAGCTGAGAAGGCAAAATACATACCTTACAGGCCTCATGGCACGACAGACTGTGGATGAAATGATGCTGTCATGGAAATAAAATAAAATCAGTCGTGTCTTGAACAATTAAGTCTGTATTCAAAGTTCTTAGCTCAAATCAGTTTATTATTTGATGTTTTTCTTTCCGGATTCTGACTGAACGATATCTTCTATTACATACTTTTTGCATTAAAACATTATTAGCCAGCTAATCTTACTAGTCAATTTTTTATTCTATTTTAAAATGTGTAGTTTTGCAGTGCAAAAATCTGAGACAGCAGATTACAAATTCTGTGACTGCTAATTATTTTCAAACCTGGAAGTATACAGAGCTCATCTTCAATTTGAATTTGCATTATTTTTTTTCTCTAAAGATCACCCGAGTCACCACTCCCACCATTTCCCCTTCTTTTCTATCCTCGACCAGCACAAAGAAAACATCATTTTCCCAGCCAAGGCATATGCAACATCCTTCAGAATGCGTCAGAGCAGATCCTTCATCAGCCAGAGGAATCACTGTGTTAACAATATGAAGTCCTTCTCGCCCCAGGCAGCACAGAACAAGCTCGGGTTTATCTCACATTTTTAATTGTCCAGCAAAGAGTTGATTTTGTCAACACATCTTTTCCTTTCACGCACCTGTGCCCTTCTGTAGGCAAGCACCCAACTCCTCCCAAATTGTAATGAAAGCTCAGTGACCGACCAGAGGCTTCTGCAATCTCTGCCTGGGACAATGATTGAAACCAATCCCCTCCCTTGCAAATAATTCCAGAATGAAATGTACCTGAGAGTTGCGTTGACAATGACTTGGGAGGGCAAAATACATTTTAGTCTTCTACAATTCTCTGTATTCTGCAGTGCTAACAGGAGTTAAAACCTGGTTTAGTCATTAAAGTAATCAGATATGAATCAAAGAAACCTCAGGAGATGCTGTTGTTGAAAAAGCAGATATTATTTTCACACAAACAAGCATTTTCCTCATCCTAACTTCATCTTAATGGGTATATATCTTTAATAAACAAACCCATTATTTTGAATTGTATCAAGAAATTTTCATCTGTAATACTGCTCAAACAAAAAAATACTAAAATGCTAAAAGCATTTTGGTTTTTTTAATACACATCTAGCATGTTTATTGCCATAATGCAATACTGAAAATGCCGAAAAAGTGAATCAGTGATCTATAATTTTAAAATGCCAGTGATTTCCCAGCTGTCACTGATCTTGGAAAATTTCCCCAGTAGCATGTGGAAATCAATAACTGTTTACAGACTTTTTAGTTCCAGTTTGTAGGGGGTGTATCACTATGGACTATGTCAAATCTCTTAGCTGTGAAGTGAAAGGCTGATTTCACACTTCAATCTCTCCAAAAGCCCATAATGCTAAAGAAAGGCAAGAATGATGATCCATGGAACCACTGCTTGTCCTCTGGGACAATAACGGAGAAAGTCTGCAAGGAGCCATGCCTGAAGAAGAAAGAAAGGCGATGAGAAGCAGTATCCAGCATGGATTCTCCAAGGTTTGCCACACTTGAGCAAGTCTAACAACTGTCTGAGATGAAATGGCAAGACATGCAGACAAAGGCAGAGCCGTAGATGTTGCCTACCTTGACTTCAGGAGGGCTTTCAGCACGGTCTCCCACAGCACACTTGTATCCAAACTGGAATGTTATAGTGTGGATGGGCAGACTGCTGAAAGGGTGAAACTCTACCTTGACAGGCCCAAGGGGTTAAAGAGCCACACTCCATCTGACAGCAGTTACCAGTGGTGTCCCTTGAAAGTTCACCCTTAGACCTGCACCAAGGAATATCTTTATTAGTAGCCTGGAGAACACGGAGAACATCTTTTTTTATTCCCCTTTATTCTTTGGAGATATTTAAGCACTGGAACACATTGCTCAGAGAGGCTGGGGAATCTCCATCCTTGCAGGTTTTCAAAACTTCATTGCATCAAAACTTCATTGCATCAAGCCCTAAACCAACTGATGTGATTTCGGTGTTGACCCTGATGTAAGCAGGAGTTTGCACTAGAAAATCTCCCAAGGTCCCTTCCAGTTGAATTGATTGCAGGAGTCCCAGTAAGAGTCTTTTCAAAGTCAGACTTTGCCATCCATCCTATCCATAGGGTTGTCCCTGTACATGGGTAGTTCTGGGCTGATATAGAAAATAAGTAAATTAACAAGTCCTTCTTATCCTTGTAGCTCAGCAGCAGGTTTAAGATCAATATCTTGTGCATGCTGATCCCAAATTCCATGGCAACCTTAATGTATCCCATTACCAGAAAATACCCTTCACTCACTATTTTTCTCTCCTTGTACACATACTTATATGAAAGGGGATAAAGAATCTGGCTCACAGAACCTTTCTCCTCTGAATCCAGATGATTTTCTATTTGATATCTTTTAAAAAAAGGTACTGAAAAATAATTTTATTTTTTTATGTCTCCTTAAAGCTTATTTACCAATGTTTTTAGTTATGGCAGATCAATTTTTTTCTATGCTCATCCATTCTCAGTCTTTTACTTTGTCTAATTTTTCATCAGCTGAATCTTTTCCTTGCATAACTGAAATATGAGGTATGGTTTCACACACGTTGCTGTGTCCACAACTCTGAACATTAGTTGGGTAAGATGCAAATTGGTAACAAGGCATAGTGTATCCCAACATTGTAAAGAAATTGAATTTTGAACTGTTCTCCTGAAAACCAAAATTTCATTACACTACCCTATTTAGTGAAGTCAGACATACTGGAACTAGTGTCCCTTACCACCTTAGGTTTCATCTCCTCATGGTTACACTCAGACTGCAAACTCCCTGGTTGGCAAATAAGACATTGCAGGCAATCCTCAAAATGAACAATAACACTGCAGTGTAGTCATTTGTTACAGGACTGCACATTGTAAATGTGACAGTATTTAGCAAATAGTAGAATTGTATACTGGAAATGAACCATATATTTTCCCTCTAATTTCTTTAGTAAGAGTGGTTAAACACATTAAATTGTGCAGTTTCACATCCAAGGTCTTATTTTCAGCATTATGAAAGACTGAAAGTATTTAAACCTTCTCTGCATGTATCATCATGAAGACAAAATCCAAACTGTAAGGAAAACTTACAAACATACAAAATTATGGCCAAATTTGTGTAATTAAAGCAGCATAAAAAGCAGCATAAAATGGAATTTCTAAGATATTATAAATATACAAAATGATTAAGCAACTACAGCATGCATTGGTGGTTTTGCCATGGACTGAAGCCAAAGGTCAACTTCTTTTAATCCCATGAGAAATCCAACACTGTTCCTGAGGTGCAGTACTGTGTATATCAACAGAGGAAGCAGTTTAAACCTATTCAAACCTGAAAAACATCTTAAAAGTCCAGAAAGGTAATAGACAAACAATGTATTCTTCTTCATCATTGTTTTTACTCCTGGCTGTGCAAATTAGAAGTAGAAAGTTGGGACAGCAGCGAAAGACTCGCCAAAATACATTTCAAAAAGAAAAAATATTTAAACTGATATAAAAAAAAATCAATAATGTTATACTGAGAGTGGAAGGCAGAGTGAATATGAAGTCATGTGGCTCTGAGGCCTGATCTTTTAAGCTGCTCCTAATTAAATGCAGCTTTCTCTTACTGGATGTTAAGAGCTTTCCAGGTTACTGCCCATATTAAATGAAAATTAGATACTTATGTGTATGAATGTTGCAAAGTTGACTGAAAAGAGATAATATGTGAAGACTGTGTCAAAAAATAATATTGCTGATTCATTCTAATGTGCTCAGACATTCCTGAACTCGGATCGCCCATCAGTACCTCATAGTACGGGTCGTAATCCTCAGCAGATAAACGCTTAATCCAAGATAAATCGTAATAAATCCAAATGAGATTAGGCCTTAACCAAAATATCCACCGAGTGGTGCTGGATAAAAAAACATGTTTGAGTGACTGTGATACATCAGTGGGAGTCACTGACTGAATTCTGTAGAACTGCAGAGAAGGTGCAATAATAGTTAAAAGCAAAGCAGCACTGCACTGATCAGCACCACTCGGGGGCTGGTGTTGAGTGTTCACCAGCCTCCCTTCTTAACAATATTCTTCTGATCTGTGAGGCTTCATGGTTTACATCAGTGTTCTGTCAAAGTCACCTACTTTCTGAAACAAATGTTTTATTTATCCCCCTCCTTCCCACTCCTACTATTCTGAATCCGAATAAAACCTGCAGGAGCCTTAAGGCTAAATCATTCAGCAGGATCCACTGGCATTTTCATCCCCTCTGTGTTTGGTACCTTATGATATCAGGATGACACGTTATGTATTTACAGTAAAGGACATCTTTTCATAGTATTTTAAAAAATCAAAAAGCCACATTCACTAAATTCACAGTGTTGTGACTGACTAAATGCATTATGGTTAGAGCTGGACAACAATATAAGAAAAACTGCTGCTAAAATCTCAGATTGCTATGAAAGTCTAGACTCTTTACCTGGAAGAAATTTCACCCACCTTTACTTATGACACAAATATAACCTCTCAACCTGCCAGCTGTAAACAAAAAGCTGCTGCCTTGAAGCAGAAGCATTTCAGCTACATTTTAATGTTTTTTTTTTCTGTAATAATAAAACCTACAAGAAATTCTATTCTAAAAAAATTGTGTTGCCTTACATTCAGCAACTTAGAGAAAAAAATCAGTACAAGAAATCACTGCTTAATAAATTGTAACCTGAATTAAATTACAGTTTGTGAATGAAGCTGCCCATGTAAGTGTGAGTTCCATTAGCATTACTGAGCATACTTGGAGTCGTGATCCTGGGACAGTGGCTTCATGGGAGTTTTTGACTGTGGGAAGAATTAAAGTTTGTATCTGATGTCCTGAAAGCCTTTGATGTGTTTATAGCTTTTATAGGTCACTTGAAAAGATAAGCTTTGTAACGGCTTTCTACACTTACCCCGGAAAAGCACTTACACACTCTTTCCATTGCTTAAAATACAGAACTATTTACTTCTGACAACATTTGCTATTTGTTCTAAACACCGTGGTGTGCATTACCCAGGTATTGATTCAAAATGCATCTTCTGAATGGGCAATTTCATCAGCGAGCTCTGACAGCACAGCGAAGCCACCAGATGTTGTCACCGTCTGACTTTAGCTGGTCCCGCTGTTTCATCATCAGGCAGTGAGAGCACAGCCCCGCGTTAGGTGTTTATGGTTTTAGCAGCGACCTGGGAAAGCCTCTTCTCACTGGCAACTCCCCCCCCATTCAGCCCAGGTTTCCAAACTGCAGCAGATCCGATTGTCGGTTGTCGGGATTAGACAAAGAAACGGGGCGGAGTGTGGGAGGAGTAACTGGAGTGAGATGCTCAGGTAGAGCCAGATGCACACAAACCACCACAGGTGATTTGCAGTGCATGTGTACAATGAGCACTCACGTCCTCTGAGTTGAGACTTCACATCACTTTCATTGCCTACAACACAGGACTTGTTTATCTGACGGAGAAATGTAAGTTCTTATTTTAGAAGGAGTTTTTGTTGTTGGTTCTGCCATGTGACTAAGAAATGAAGTAACACGAAAATGAACTAAATCTTTTACTTTGTGTAGTACATCTCTAAATTGTGCATTAGCAGTAATGAGTTGTAAGAAACATTCACAGTTCCTCATATTTGAGCAGGTCTACCTAGAATTCTCTTTTCAGAATAACTATATTGGGCTTTACACTTCTCAAGGGTACAGAAGACTTTCTTATAACTATTTTTAGTTATATTTTTAAAGAGCAGTTAGGAATATCATCTGAAACTTGTATCATCAAGCAAATGCCACAGAGTGATCATTAGTTGTACAACAGTGCAGACCTTTCGCTATGTCTGTGGAGAAATATTTGCACTGTAACCAGATCCAGTAGGAACTATAAAATGGTAGATGTGAGTTTTTGAAGTATTAAGTAGAATTTTTATTTTTTTTCCCCCAAAGACCTAAAAAATCTAGGCAAATAACTAAAATATTGAATACTGCAGACTTGGTATGCAGCAAATAAAAAAAAAGCTATGTAAGAGATGTCATTTTCTTTAGGTACAGAACTCAAAGTGAACTGCTTTTAGAAAAGCTGTTGTCTAACAGAGTGATACCTTATCATTTAATGGACCGATGCCCTTTTCCTGACTGTTGTTTGCAGCTGGACTCCTCAGTTTTTAAGAATATCAATACCTCTTCAAAAGAAAGTTGTGGAGGCTTTAAGTCAGGAAGGATTTCCATCATTCTGTCAAAACAAACAGAAGGGAAAGATCCAGTGCACCTACAAGTACAGCAACACTACTTTGGGTTGGAGAGAAGTATTCTGAGACCAGTACACTGTTTAGAGCCAGATGATTTTTAATGGAAGAATAAGAGTGCACTGAGGAAGTCAAATTTGTTTACAGGGGAAAAAAAAGAATCTTACTTTTGCTTTGTCTGGATTTCTGACAATGACATTTCATATCTCCTCTTGTTAGAATAATTTATGTATTTTAGGGGATGCCTGCACAGAGCAGATGACAAGTCCCTTCCCTATGTGCTAGTGTGTCTCTAAAACAAGAGGATTTGGACCAAACTAATAGACAGATGAAGCCAAACAAACAAATTGCTGCTATGCTAATTTCTGAAACAGATGGCTCTGATCCAGCATTTGCTGGGAAATGCAATTCCTTGTCAATCTAACACAGAATCATGTATGTCTCTCTGTCATCCTGTATGTATAGCATATAGGAAGAAATCTGGCTCAGGATACTCCACCCACAGCTAAATTTATACACAAAGAACTGAAAATCAAAGTGCATAAACAAGTACAAATTCTGCCATCCGTACTGGAAGCAGAGATTGGACCTTGTTTTGAAGTTCCAGGTACAGATCTTCAAAAGGCCTGAGTTGTTCAGTCTTTCCTCACTTTGTGTTAGAAATACCCTTGAAATTAATGCAAGTTGCATACATGGCTTGCAGCACTAGAGCAAACCAGGCAGGCCATCCTATAAACTTCTAATTTTCTAGACTCGAGGTATTTTATTTAAATGCTTGAATGTTTGTTACTTTCAACCAAGCTCCCTGAAAAAAAAGTCAGTAAAAATGTAAATAATTTTGCCAAGCCACAGCTGAGCTCTGGTCTAACTGAGCTCCCTCGGTGTTTGTCTTCACTGTTGGTGCATCTGCAGCCAAATTTAGCCTAATGCTAAGAATGACCTACACAGCAAGGAAACAAACTGTTTGAAAAAATATAGGACAAAGCTTATGTCTAAGGGAAAGCTTCCCACAACGTTCTATTTGTGGCACACGATCATACATTTGTGTCACATCATCTTATCCTTTCCTTGAGCACCGACTGAAAAAAAAAAAAGAGGCTTTTTAACCTACTCAAAATCCTCCTTCGTACATCTTTACGGGAGAGGGTCACGGACAAGGGGAAGCACCTCCCAGTTTCCGTTCCAGCATCGGGAGGCACCTGTGAGGGAGCGCAGCTGTGGGGACCCCCTGGGTACGTTACCGAGCTGCTCCCCCGACCCACACAGGTGCCCTCTCCCGCACCCCGCGAACCCGCACAGATGCTGCCGATCCCGTTGGCCATAAGAGCCCTCCCGGACCCACCTCCCGCGGCCACTCGAGCTCCAAGATGGCGGCGGTGCCGCCTCACGCCGCCCCGTAAGCGCCGCGCGGGAGACCCCGTAGCCGCTGCCGTCGCCGCCGCCACGTGCTCGCCGCGCGCGCGCTCGTTCCTCGTGGCGCCCCCGCGGCGGAGGATGCGCGAGCGGGACGCGGTGAGGAGCCGACACCCCCCGGAGCGGGGCCGGGCCCGGGGGCGGCACGGGGAGGGGGCGGCACAGGGGGGGCACGGCCGCGGGCAGAGCGGCGGGCAGGCGGCGCGGGTGCCTTTTCCCGCGTCCCGCCTCTTCCCCGTCGGTCAGCGCTGCCGCGGCGCGGAGCTGAAGGTGGCGGGGTGGGGGAACACACACACGCACACCCACACCCGCGCATCCCCCGCTTCGGGCGGAGAATCCGCGCTCGGGGCGTCGAGCGCCGCCGGGAGCGGGAGCCGGTGCCCGCCGGGAGCGGGGCCGCGCGCGGAGCGGTTCCGGTGATGCGTTCCTTTTTTCTTTTTTTTTTTTTTTTTAAATAAGAAAAAAGTGCTTTTGCATGGTGGTTCCTAAACTAGCGTTTTTAGACGGAAAATGTGTCCACCGGAGCTTTGCGGGGTTGTGGCGGCCGGGGGCGTATCGCGCGTGCGAGACCCGGGCGGGACCGGCGAGATCCGCCGGGGCCGAGACCTTGCGGGTGCCTTGTCCTCCTTTCCCCACCTGTGCCCCTGCCAGGGCATCTCCTCCTTTCCCCACCTGTGCCCCTGCCAGGGCATCTCCTCCTTTCCCCACCTGTGCCCCTGCCAGGGCATCTCCTCCTTTCCCTACCTGTGCCCCATGTGATGTATCTACAGCTTCCAGGCTCAACCCATTTTACAGTGATTAGCACAGTTAAGGTGTTTTTAATTAAAGTCTTTACCCATGACTTGTGTAGTTTTAATTGCCTAATACTTAACTCTGGAAGTTGGTGCTGGTTTTGTGCTGGTAGCTTTTTTTCTCCTGCAGCGGACTGATGGTGTGAGGTATTCCCACATATAAAAAGGTTAGCTTGGATGTAGTTGAGACTTCTGTTCATTTATTATTCAATATAAAAAACTCTATTTCCGAAGTAAGGTCTGTCAGTGAACACGTGTGTGAATAAGTTTTCCTAAATGTTTTCCTTGAGTTCTTTTCAAGTGTGATGGCAAGCCTTGAATAAAGCTGACACTGGTTGTGGAGGCCTTAAGACAGTAAGGCTGCCTTTGGTGATAAATCATCTTTTAAATTTCACCAAAGCAAGAGTAGGACATAATCGTGTATTGTTTTTCAATTTGTTTATTCGTTCTTAAGCAGGTCTCCCACTGACTTGCTTGGAAGGCCATTGTACACAATAGCACCCTCAGTGCCATTTAAGACTTTTATTGTCTCTCTGTATTAATAGAAAGCCACTTACTACTACTTAACAGGTAGGTTTGAGGCTTATTTTTGTGCCAACACTTGGCCTTCTCTTCTAAAAAGGGCCAGGGAGAGCACTTGAGAATTGTTTTAATAAAAACAAAGCAGTAGTTCCCCCTTTTTTTAAATTAAAAGTTCCAGAACAATTTTGGAAACTTTAAACATGAAAGTTCTAGTGGTTGAGAAGCAGAACCTGCAACACGTTCAAAGCAAAAATGAAATTGATAGTCTAATTTTACTATCCACACTGAGTGACATCTGAAATAGTAAGGAAGCCTAAATGATGAAAAGTAAATTAGATTTTTAAATTAGGTAATGTTTGAAGATGTTAGAGTATTACTACATTTATTTCCTTGTTAATATTCTGAGATGTTTTAGGAAAAAGTAAGGAAAGATAAATCATACCAAAATAATTTAAATGACACTTAAAAAAAATCAATTACAATGTGAGGCTTATTGCTATGCAGAAGAAGAAGCCTTTGCACAGAAATAAGCCTTTTACTTAATTCCACCTATCGAACAGAAAAATACAGACTAGGGAGAAAGTGCTTGTCTACCTTTGGCAATAGAGGAGCCTGGGAATAGTCTGAGGAAATGGAGATTCCGATCTATGAGATACCTGGCACAGGCATGTATGTTTTTATCTCAATTTTAAAGGGGGTTTGAAACTTCTTTTAGCCATATAGAGGAAGGACTCTTTATTTTTGTCTCAGTGCAAAGAAGGAAACGCCTCAAACTTAAAAGTTTAGTGACTTCCAAGAAAGATGTGTGCTATGGTGTTAGTAAAGACAAGGTTGCTTTACTAGTTCAGAATGCCCTGGTTTTGTGGAGAGGGAAAAAGGGGACACCCTACAGCCATAATAGTCTGAAAGCTACAGTTAGGACAGCAATTGCCTGGAACTTTAAATGTGGAGTGAGGGAAGATATTGTGGTGAGCAGCCAGGTCTTCCTGGGTACTTTAAGGGTTACTTTGGGCTGATGTGTAGTGGTGCGCCAGAGCAGAACTTTAGGAGGCCATCAATTTCTGTTAGATGTAAGAGTATTTTAAAAAGTAGAATTTGGCTTCCGTGTTGCTGCAGAAACAACTTTCTGGAAGGTGGATCCTGCTCAGTCTGATAAGCAGAAAGAGTTAACATGTATCTCAATAGAGTGGTGGGTATAGTGCCAACACTGTCGTTAATTGCAAATCGTTTTGGTGTTTGCATTCTGGGATTGTGGATGGGAATTCCCTTTTTTACCCATTTTTATTTTGCCTAGGTGTACTTGGGATTTTTACAGCTGGGAGTCAGCAACTTTTTATTAATTTTCTAGAAATAGATATGTAGCAAATAACTTCTTAAATAACTCCAGATTGTGTCAGCATTTTTCTTTACTTGTTTCTATCAGCATTAACTAAGTGTTACTGTTCAAATCAGCATGGTAACAGTTTTGAAGAATGGCAAAAGTAATGAGAATGGATGTATTTTCATGAAAGGGTAGTATATAAGAGGAAAGAAGTAAAACCTTAATATTGCCAGTTAGATTCCTATTATCTGTAACGGTTTTTTGGCCTTAAGGGAAGTTGATACCTAACAGTAAAATCTGTGTGAAGCAGCATCATGTTCTTATGCTGGTCTGGCTGCCTGGATAAAAGAAAAACATGTGGAGTGTAGCATTATTGATGTGGCAATTGTATCAGGATTCATTTGTGGTAACTGTGGATTTTTTCTGGATGAATAGGAGGAGTAGAATAATTATAATTCTGGCCCTGCAAGAATTATACTGACCTAGGCAGAAAAGAGTGTGTCTCAAAACTAATGACAAAATATGCCAGACATACAAAGTGTAATCTCTAGGGTATTTTCTTCACTTTTGCTTAGTTTTTAAAGAAATTGGATGGAAAAATCCTGCATTCGAACAACAGAGGAGTGCAGACAAGATGCAGAATTAAAGAGCAAGCTGAAAAATCATGACTGAACTCAATAACAGTGACAAAATAATTGTGGTCACTTCTAATTAGCCTGTTTATTTCACGGTACCAATTCAGATTTTTCTAAGAAAGTATATACGCTGGTGTTTTTTTAATTAGCTCTCCTTGATTTTTCTTACATATCTTAATTAAAAGTTTGGTTGTAGTTGTTAATTATGATGTACTTGTTTAGCCTTTTGTTTAGTCTTTGTTCTGTTTATGAATGCTGCCTTCGAACAGCATTGCTCTTACTCAAACATCTTGCATGATAGTTTTCCTTGGGGGTTACAGAAATGATAATCAGCCTTATGCTTGCTCTGTTTCCAGGTGCCAGTAAGAGACTCTTTGGAAACCATAGCTCAACAAACAGACATTTCGTGTTCTACTGTGACCTAGTCCAGTTTGTCAGGGTTTGAATTTGAAATTGCTTATCACTGGCCCAGTCTGCTAGGGAGATTTTCATGTTTCTGGTTTGGTTGGACTTCAACTTTTTGGTTTCAGGGACTTTTTTTCGGGTTTTTGCTCTTATGTGAAAAGGGGGTTATGGCAGAGAATCCAAAGGTGTGTTGTACTTCTTGCAGTCTTTTATATTTGGTCAGGTTTTTTCTACCCAAACTGTTTGCAGCAAGTATAGCATAGGGGCACAGAAAACTCTTAACCTCTTGCAAAAAGAAATAACATGTCAAATATTACAGTATATTACTGGATTCAGAAAGCAATTGACTTGTGAACCAGGCTTGGTGAACCATTTTATTCACAATGTCTTTTCATTACTTATTCAGATAATTGATGCAGTGTTTGAAGTCCCTGAAGTGCACAGAAGCATCTGCATTTTCATTGACATAGTAAACTATTTCTAAAAAAAAAAGTACTTCAGTATCCCCACAATAGACAAAATATGCAGCCTTTGTTTCCATAATGATTTAAAGTTAATGCATGGGAGATTGCGTTTGGGATTTCCATAAATTAAGGGTTGTTCTCACCTTTCAACAGTTGGGTTTTTAGTACTGAAAAACAAGTGTGGTTTCTGTGTGGGTTTTGTGTAACTTCAGTAAAAATAAGTATTCTAGTGCTTCCCCCACGATTATAAAAACTAATAATAATAAATGGTGGTATTTGTAAAACTGCTGATACTTCTGCAGTCTAAGAATACATTGAACAGATGCCTCCTGTTGCCCTCCACTTCAGTGTGTTTACTAGTGCTTCGTGCAGCCTAGGTCATATTCTTGTTTTCTGTGTTTCTAAGTGCTCCTATAGCCTCTTCCCTCTGAATGCAGTCAGCTGCTCCCTGATTTGGTTTACATGCTCTTAGTGTCTCCCTCGGGTTCTCTCCATTCACCCGTCTTTCACAACAGGCTCTGCAAGCTTTGTTAATCAGCTCATCCATTTGCATTAGAAGGTGGGGTTTTTTCCAGCACAAGAAAAATTGTTTTCACCCCTCACTGCTTGCTGTCATTCCTTAGTTTGGAGCTTTCTAGTTTATTATCAAATTTATTACTTGCTGTTCTTGGAGATAGAGCTACACTTTTCTGTTGTTTTTTTTTTTTTTTTTGTATGCGTGTCCATCGATGTTATCTGGCCCCTTGCCTGCCTTTATAAAAAAAAAAAGCTTACTTTTTCTTCTTGATTGATTTCTTCCACTTGGCTCCTTTCATTTTCTTCACTGACTAGTAGTTTTGTCACTTCTGGGATTTCATGCACTATTTCCAACACAGTTGACTTTATTTGAACCATTGTCCTCCATACTTCCATGCAATGTATAGCTAAAGAGTTTTTGTATAGTTAAAGTCTTTGCACCTTTCTTGATGTTAGTTTGTCTTCCCTTGTTTTTTAGGTCTTTTTCAGTTAGGCACCGTGGTTTGCTGTAAGGTAAATATCTGTGTGCCAATGGTTTCTTATGGGTAATACATAAACACTGGGTTTCCCGACCCTCCCAACAAGCATGTTCACTGCATATCCTTTTGTATTTCATTTCTCTTATAAATGCATAGTTCCAGATTGCTTTTCATGAGTGTTTTTATAGCTGAATTGATGCCTTTTGACGTCCTTGCCAGTTTCTTTAGTTCCAGTAGCCCATGTAAAGCCTTCTTTTGCCAAGCTGTTGCTTATTGCTTATGGAGAACTTCAGGTTCTCTAAGGTACATGGATGTTGTTTAATAGAAATACTTTTACTGGAGGAGCTTTCTAGGTCAGAAGAGAAGCCTGACACCCCTGGGGCAAAGAAAGCTTGCCCATCTCCTCTGTACATTCCCACAAAAATTTCAAAACCTCGTCTTCGTGGAAGGATTTGCCCACCAGATGCAGGATCCTAACGCCTATCCTCTGCTCTAGACCTGTCTGTAGGTTATAGATTTATCTCATCTCCTTGTGCCTGCCAGTTTATGGAAATAGTAATACCCACGAAATCTGCTTTGTCTTGCCAAGAAGTGTGTGAGGAGCTGCTGGTGGCTGCATGTGGGTTCTCTGGGTTTGCAGAAGGGTGGCTGCTGCCCTGCTAAGGGACATGTGCAAACAGGGTTTGTTGCTTCAGTTCAAGTTGAGCTGTAGAGCTGTACTGAGCACCTGTGGCTTTGCTAGAGAGGTTTATTACTGATTCTGTATCTGAGATTATGAAGTGCCATTTGCAGAAGTCAAGATATTAATATGATGTGATACAAAGCTGGTGTGATACTGACTCCTGTTTCCAGGTCTGTCATTTGCCAACAATTTTAATTTTTGCTCCTCATTCAAGTAGCTGTGGTTTTGAATAACTTTGGTTTTGTTTCTGTTTTTCTAAGAGAAGTCCTTATGCTCTCCTGCTTGTCTGTTGGTCACGTATTCCCTGATTAACAGCTTTCTAACCCACTGGCAAGTCTTGAATGGATGGCAGAAAAGTGGAAATATCAAAGATGCTAAACTACTACAGGCTTTGCAAAATCAAACATCTGAAAAAAACCTTTAATTTGATCCCTTCCCTTAGATGGAAAGGAATTGCACAGCAGCAAAACTGAATGCTGAAACCTTAGAAAGAAGTGTTGTTTCCATAGGACAAGGTTCCCACTAGCAGCCTTGATGTGTGGGAGATTATTTCTCCCATGCCATGATGAGAAGAGATAAAGCACTTTGTATACACTTACTGGCATTCTAGGTAGCATTTCAAAATCCAGACAATTTACTTTCAGTTGAATTGAGATGCCTTTTGCCTGTTGGTGTTTGCAATACCAGCCTTTCTGTTAATGTACTTGTTGCTGAATTTCACTGCTCTAAAGAAAACATCAGCTTTAATTATGTCTTAGAAGAGTCATTCAAATCCCTCTCAGTGTTTCCTCTCACTCGGGGCTCCACACTGTGGTTTGTACTTGGCTCACTGGAGCTCTTCTCGGGCTCTCATGTAAGCAGAGAGCACGCAATAGCATTGGGTCTGCTCTCTGCATCTGTACTTTGACGTGGCAGCAGTCAGAGTAAATTAATAAACACAATAGATGAATGCAGTTAAGGAATCAAAGATGAAAAGAGATTGATAGAGGAGAAAAAATGGCACTTCCTGAAGTAAATAGCACATTAAGCAGATTGGTTTGGATGGTTTGTTTTGCTTTTTTTTCCATCCTGAGAAGGGAGCATGTTTGTTGGCCAGAAAAGCAGGTTTTGGAAGAATAGTGTGCCTAGAAAGAGAGGCCTAATCCCGAACGTGCTTAAAGATGCCTTGGACATGACTGCACGTTTCATTCAGTGCTGGGATGTATCCTTACTGTCCTGTAGTCCGTCTGACCTGCCTGAATCTGTTGTGTAGGTTGCTCCTGTAGCAGTCAGCTAAGGGATCTTAGGGACCTGCATAGGGCCTGTGTGCAGGTAGGAGGAACATCCAGGAATGTGCCCCAGGCAGTGTTGCAGCCTGTCTTAGCACATGTGTGCTACAGAGGATGGAATAACAAGTAACAAATAGAGTATATTTGCAATGTAATTCCATGTCATGCTGGGCACTTTCGAGTCCATCAAATAATTTACACTGGCTGTGTTGGGAGGTTTTATTCTTTCACGTGATCTGTGAAGCCCCTCATTCCCCAGTAAGTCAGAGTCCTGTGATATCTTAAACAGGACTTACCATATCTTAACAGGACATCCAGATTTCCCACTTCACCAGTGGGACCTTAGGGAGGAAGAGAAGTTGCCACTTTGCATTTGCCACAGCTGGCAAAGTGACTGGAGAGGTGACAAACTTCCTTTCCAGCCCAGCTATCTTCCTCTGGCAGCAGTGAAGACAAACTAATGCCAAATTTCCCTCCTCTTGTCCTCTGCTGGTATGTGGGGGAAGATATTAAGGTCAGCCCCAGGCTCCGTGTGCTGTGACAGCGTAGGTTGTTCCCTTTACACAGATGGTCTGGCTAATGAGTACATTGCTGAGCAGAGTTCTGAATCAGGGTTATTAACACCCAGAACTAACTACCCTTTATGGAACCACGTAGTTAAATCATCTGTAATACTAGGATGCTCCATGTGGTACAGAGACACACTTTCTGGATTTGTGTGCCTCTCAGTGCATCTAACCAGTCTTGCACTACAAATGTCTGACTGACAAAAATCCCAGCCCTATACTTGAGAGATGCATTGCTGGAGATTACAGCTGGAGCTATGCACCCCATTGTCTTTCTCTGTTCACTTCCTTAGAAACTCAAAGGCTGGAGTTTTCCTCTCTGTGCCCCAGCCCTGAGCTTAAATGGAGCACCTGGACCGGGGTGGTGGTGGAGGCTGCAGGTGGGACCCATCAGGACACTCAGCCCTGGGAGCACACCTGGCAGTGGCCGGGGCTTCCTCCTTGCTTGACTCCATGAATCTCATGCTGCTCCTTGCAGGTCACTCTACTGGAAACCTGTTTGAAATTTTGCCAGGTTGTGTTGCTTTTCGTAGTGTTTAACAACACGTTTGGGATCCTCTTGTGGTATGGGAATGTCATCGGCTGATGTGCTTTTTTTCCTCCTTCCTGTTAAACCTGTCAGCTCTGATGCTCAGCAGTTGCCCTTTCACAGAATGGTGAGGCTGAGCTAGTGGACAGGACGGGGAAATGCTGAGGAAGAAATTTGGTACACCACAGCATCTGGCCTGTTCATCTTAATCTGAATCTTACAAAAGCAGTCTCTTGTGTAGGAATTGAGTTGGTTTTGTTTGTTGTTTTTTTTTTTTTCTGGATTCTTAAATAGCTGAATAAAGTAAAACCTCCATTAAGCTTGATTGCAGTGTTTTTTAAAGTGATTTTGATCTGGGTCTTGTGGAAGCATTTGGAGCAAGATTTTACTGTATACACTTACATGTTGTTTTTTTCCCAACATTCATTTTTAGTATCTGGTCTTATTTTGGTTTGTGTAGTTGATGTGACTGCGTCTGTGAGATGTTTTGTTTTTTTTTTTCCTTCATTCATTACTTAAAAGCTTATGAAATGTGCAATAGCATCTAGTTCTGACAGATTATTTTTTTTAATAAATTACTGTTATGATCCTAATGATACAGAAGGAAAGGTTGGCTCTGCTTTCCACATGGAACAGCAAGTGATGAAATTTCAGGGAGTTCATTAGTGGAGGAAATCCTGTATCTGTCAGCAACATGTGCAGAGCTGCAGTTTTTCTCATGGCAGTGTTCATAGTCTGGGGCTGTGGGTGCAGGCCATGTGCATGGGAGGCTCTTGATGATGATGACTGGAGTCTTGAACATATTAAGGCCTGACTGATGCCAGTGGAGAAAGAAAACAAAACTCTGTGTGCGTGAAGTAATCTGAGTTGCTGAGGAGTGTTATCTCTGCTGGTCGGAGTTTCCTCAGCATCAAAATCTTTGTGCCTGTATGGCAGTTGAGAAGTGACAAAGGCGCGAATAGATAAATCCATGTCATCATCCTCCAGCCTGGGATAGTCTCCTAACCAGCTGAAGAGGGTGACTTCCTGAACAGATGATAGCACCTTAATAATTGGCCTCATTCTCAATGTTGACAGTCTTCCCCTTACCAGTGAGGTCAGTGGGAGTAATTGGTTAATGGCTTCATTGTGTCTTAAATTTAAATGGTGCCATTAGCCCAAAAGGTCAGGAGCTGAAATTTCCACTACCAAACCACAGAATTTTATGGTGTGCACCTATGCTGTCCTGATATTTTAATGGAAAGCAAAAGGTTCTGGAAATAGTCTAGGGGAAAAAATCAGTACAGACATGCTGTAGGGGTTTTTGCAGTTTGTTGCCAGCAGCTGAAATTCTCTTTGTAAAATGTTCCACAGCATCACTGATACCTACTACAGCAGAATAAAATCTAATCCTTTATTTGACACTTTTAAAAAAATAAATATATTTGTTTTCTCACTAGGTGTAGGTTGGTTATCTGTGCTCTCCTGGAACATTTTAAGTGAGTTTTTTTACTTGAGAAATGTTCCTGTAGGCATTGGGGCTATGGAAAATGTTAAAAATAGAGGGTTGCTCCATATATTAGGTGAGTTTAAAGTTCCTTCGTTGTACGATGTCAGAAGAACAATTAAGTTTTATCTGAGCAGAGCAGGGTGTCCCTAGATGCAGGTTAGAGCGCATCCAGTGATACTATTAAAAGAAAGATCATTTGTTGTTGCATTGGGGAATCCTTAGAAAACATCAGGAAAACTGCCTGGAAGAATATAAATGCATTCAAGCAATGGAGTGAAATATTCTTAAACTACACAGTGATGGCCTATAGCTGGATAGGTTTTGAGCAGCTGTTTTGATGTGATTTGTTGCTTTTCCCAACAGTCATAAATTGGACATACTAGAACCCTTTTTTCTTAAGCCTTAGCTGTTTGGAGGTCCAGAATCAAAGCTTCTGTTATGTGTGAGCATCTATCCAAGAGTTCATGAAATAAAGCTTGCTGGGTTTTTTCTTTTGGTAAGTTGCCTTACATGCTTCCAGAGATGTTAGGCTTTTTCCATGTACAGACCAACATAGTCTTGCAGGATTTGCTTTGTGTAGCTGTTATGGTGCACTGTGTTGGCATTGTCTGGGTCTGTGATCTGGGTCCTGGGTGGTCTGAAACTTGCCTTGCTTGAATTGCTGTTCACTTAAGTCCTTACTTGTACTTCTGACCAGTTATGCTCAGTTCTACCAAGGATTGCAAAGAGATCCCCAGGGTTGCTGAAGTTTGGGTAAATGTACAGCTTAGGTGGGTATCAACTGGAGACCACCTGCCTTCATCACCTGGTAAACCCCTGGTGAGATTGGTCTGACTCCTTAGTGCATAGCCAGTGAAGTCAAGAGCATGATTTATCAGAGCTTTGTAGTGCAGGACAGAGGGATTGTGCCTTGGAAGTGACCATTGCCCATAGTTGCTTGTACAAGGGGGGTTGGAGAGCCTTGCTCCTAGATGGTGTGTAACCTTAGGTGAGACAAACTGATCTGCTGGTAGAGGCCATCCTCTCACAGCTCTGCTCCATGGACTGGAGAAAACAAAAGCAGCCTGGCTGCTGCCTCACCTCTTTTACCTTCCTGTTGAATTAAAAGTCAGTCTGAAGTAGTGAAGAAAACATATCACCTGTGGCTGTGGAAGAGGTGGTTGAGTGCAGAAGTGAAGTCACTCTTGGTTGCCAACCTGCCACTTTCTCCAACTGGGCTGCACAGATCCCTTGAAGCCCAAGCACCAAATATGTATTGCTAAGTAATTGTAACCAAAGGTATTTATTAAGAAATTTAGCCCTAAACAATTTTTATGGCTACTAGCATATTTTTAATGCTTTTTTAAAAAAAAAAGTACTAAAAATACCCATTGTTCATCTGCCCTACTTCAAAGGAAGCTAAAAATCATCTGCTAAGGTATGTCTGACACTTGGCAGAGAGGAGTTTAAAGAAAACTATAAATGCACATAATCTGTGAAAATTGGGTAGGAATCCTGATCCCAAGACATGAGCCCCGTGAACTGCAGAGGGCAAGAAGAGCCACAGCTGATTTTTTTTTTTTTTTTTGGTTGCCTTTCTTTAGTCCCTTCCTTTTTGTCTGTCAGTATGAGCAGTTGAGTGTCAGCATTGGTCCTTTCTTAAATACTGCATTAGCTCTGGTTCTTATGTCTGTTACCATTTATTTTACCTTTGTTTTCCTTATTGTTAAAAAATTTGTCATTTCTGTAATCTAAATTATACACTAAAGACTTGTGTGATCCATGTTCATAAGGGAGCTGTTTATCCCTGAGTTTTGGATACCTTGTTCAGGCAACGTACTTAATCCTTACTTGTTGAGGGGTAAAATAAAACAGATGTACACAGGAAGCTTCTGGTAAGTCTTGGCACTTGTGCATACAGGTGTAAGCTTTGCAGCATGAGGTAAGCTTGGTTTGTGTACTAAAGCCATTTTAAACTTTATTTTCTCCTTTTGAGCATCCTTGGTTTGAGAATAGGTTGCATGAAAGGGTTGACCCAGATGTGATTGTGAGATTTATTTTTTTTTATGTTTAAAATTGTAATACTTATTTACATTCTGCCTACTGTTACTAAATACTATATGGAAGTGCCAGCTGTTCTAACAAGAAGTAATTGGGACAATTAATAGCTCTTGACACTTTTTATTCTCTTTATTCTTTTGTCTCTTCCCTGGGTCTGCATCCTTCCTGTGTAATTGCAACTTGCAGGAGATATAACCCCTCTGCACGCTGCTCACGGGTCTCCTTTGATTCCTCCTGTACCTCTCTTCTGATCCAGCCACCTTGCACTCTTCCCCAGATCTTTCTGATCACTGTCTCAAATCTTGGAAACATCAGCACATTAATCCCCTTTCAGGTTTTTATCTTTGTTCTTCTTATTGATATTATTTGGCCTGAGTACAAGGTATATTGCACACTGTATTACGGATGGGTTTAAAGCAAATCCATCAACTGTTCTAAAATTAGGCAATGCTGGTTGAAAGACCCTGTTCACATTTTTTATGAGGGTTTTTGTGCTTATACATAGACACATTAAAAATGGCTGAACTCATGTAAATCTCCCTGGTAAGTCTGGAGTTCTTCAGTGTCTAGGTCCTTTCATTATTTACAAGTAAATACATTTTAAAAATGCAGTCATAAATCTTTGAAAACATCTTCATTTGTGCTCAGCTGAAACTTTGCTAACTCTATTATACAAAATAGACAGCAATGTAGAAATGTTTTTACTCTCCCTGTAGGTAGGATTGAATCCTGCTTGTAGTGATAGGAAAGCAAGCTGTAGGATTTAGGATGTCTGTTGAATACAAGTTTTAATGTCTCTGAATTTAAAAGGAAGAAAACAATCAGGGGACTGGAAGCACTGGAATCTATATTCCTTAACCAAAAGTAAAAGAACTGGGAAAGGGGGGAAAGGATTACTGGCATTATTGCTGTGTTAACATGTTTACCTACAATAAATGCTGCCTTTTGCTTTTCAGTCTTGCAGCCCTGACAGTGGGTTCTTTAAAATGTATTGAAAATTGGCCAGGCAAGACATACTGTGACTGAGTGGATGCTCTGTGTTGCAAAGCATTAGTTAGGAGCTGGGAGAGGAGTGTAGAGCCAAGGACATGCTGGGAAGGTGCTGAATCATCTTCTCCAAATCCTTCTTGCACTGTAGCAGAGATGCTGGCCCACTTCCCTGGTTGGCCTGTACCCTCACAGTCCCAGAAAACCTTTGTTGAGGTTATTCACTGGCACCCATGCACACCTAAATCTCTGTGTGTGCCCTGCTTTCAGTTCTGAAATTGAGGATGTGGTTCCTATCACTGAGACTTCTCTTGCCATCAGAGCTATTTACATCTATTCATTTTGTTACCTCTGTGCTCTGGTGTGCCCTGGAGAGTTTTGTTCCAGTCTCCCAGCGTTCAAACATAAGTATCCACAGTGGGATTTGCAAATACACACATCTTTGGAAAATTGGCGTGTGATACTTAGAGCAGCTATGCAGCATCCAAATTACACATCTCATAAGGCATGAAAAAGAAAGTGGGCAAGCAACATTAAATAGCATATTTGTGCAAAAGCAGCTGAAGTGTGATTTCTGTGGGAACTGTGACTACTTGCCGAAGCTTTGTGCCTCTAAATTCCTCATTTAGGGTTGTAAGTATATAGGAAGGGTTTCTGTCTTGTTCTGCATCTAATGTCTAGCTCTTTAAGGAGCTAGATCTCTAACTACCCTGGATTTTTTTTTTTCTTTCTTTTCTGGGCACAGATCAAAAAGGTGATAGTTTTTCCAGGTAGGTCTGTGGCATATTTCATCTCCCCAGCATCACGAGGAGTCTCATTGCACCACACAGTACGTTGCATCAGCAGCAGAGCTTGTGCAGCTTGTCGGTGGGTTCCACAGCAGGGGCAGAACAGGAGCCAGGGACAGGTTCCTGTGTTTCTGGAGGATCATCAGATAAAAGTTCCAAACCACGACAGTCACCTTTTTTCTCATACTGTTTTCTCAGAAATGGTATATTTCTTTTCTGTGGCTAGTGTTCAGTTATCATGACTTACATATTTTGCAGTGAAACCTTAAAAATTGGATTCTTCCTCAAATATATGAATTCACTACCCTTTAAGAGCAGTTGCCTGAAGAACATTCTCAGTGTCGTGCAGTGTTACAGTCTCAATCACCCCCTCCTGCTTGATTTCCACAGGGCAGTTGGTGGTAGGGTGTTTTATTTTGCTTGATTGTGTTTTAAATTACTCAGCAGCTAAACAAATTATGTATATATACAGCTGATTGTAAGCTGTTCAAGTAACAGTGGAAAAAAGCCTTGCTGTATAGGTAAATAACCTGTTCAGCCATTGTTTTTCCCTCTACCCCCCAGTCTATCCCATCCCCTGCAGACATGAACAGCAAAGAGCAGTCTGCTTCACTGAGTTATTTTGGGTTTTTTTGTTTTGTTTTGTTTCTGTTCTTTCCTGAAGTCTGGCTTTGGGTTAGGTGCCACGAACAATTCAGCACTGGCTTTTCCACCCGAGTTTGTGACTTTCAGCATCACTGAATTGCACGTTTAGCTTTTCAGTTTCTTGTAATTTCATGGATGGTTTTAATATAATTTTTCTTCTCTCTGTGTACATTTATAAGGGGTTTGCACCTCTTCGTGTTCCCTTTTTCTTCTGTTGCTCTTTTTTAGTTAGTCATACAGCTAATTTGCATGGGGTTATAGGTGATGGAGAACATTTTAAATCATTATGAGAACTGCTGATGGACTGTGTGAGCTCAGTGGTTAAAGATAGTGTTGATGTGGTATCGTGAACTGGAGGCTGTTTCCGCAGAGGTTCTTGAATTACTGCATAAGACAAACCCGGGTGCTTGCATTGTGTAATGTCCTTTCCCAGCCTGTTATCTTTATTAAATCATTTTGTACTTAAGATCCATCTCTTGCTCTCACGTGCATCTCCTTGGTTCCTCAAACACCTGCACCCTCCCACCTGTCAAACAACAAAATACTCTTTGATTCAAAATACTTTGAATTAAGTATTAACTTCATGATAGCAATGTCTTGGAAAAGAGTAACACTGTTCTAAGGGCAAATGTTCGGTCTCCAGAAGAGCAGAAAATGAGGTGATGGAAAATGCCAGGTTGTAGTTCGCAGGCAGCAGCATTTAAATGGTTTGCTATAATCATATTAGGATAGAATTAAATTGAATTCTTTATTTTGTACTGCCGTGGAATAGGACTGTTCCTGATCATTTTCTCCTCCCTCTTGCTTTGATTAGTGTGAAAACTTGAGCAGCAAAAATTACAGAGTTCTGTAGCAGTGCACTGAGAAAGTGGTGTGAGGAGATCTGAGTTGGAGTGTTGTGTCCTTGCACACGAGAGCTCTGGTGCTTCCCTAATAGACTGAAAATGAGACCACTGCTGCTTTATAAGAGGTCTGTTCCAACCACATTGCTCTACAGCTTGGCAGATGGTGGCATGTGAATGGTTTCATATTGATTGGATGGATTTGCCTCAGGGTAAGAGGAGTGCAGGTCCTTAAAGATGCACTTCTAGATTATTTTTTTCTTTTTATTTGAAAAAAAACCCAGCAAAAATATGTATTTATAAAACATTTCTTTTTACATCAGAGGAGTGTGTGGTAATCAAAGCACTGAAGTTACCTGGAAATAAAAAGTCCTTAAATAGATTATCACAAAGACCGAAAAGCCAAGAATACTTATTTACTAAATGATTACGTTTTTACATTAGAAGAAAGTGACACTTTTAATTAGTGTTCAAGGCATATGGTGAATGAGAAAATAAGCTTATTTCATGCAAACAGAAATCGATGCAAATAACCTTTCTCATATAAAAAGGGATGACTTGAAACTCAATACATATTCAAGAAGGTTAAGTCATTACTGCATCACTTTAATATTAGTTAAAGGCCAGCAAAGAAAATCACTACTCTGCATATAGTTACTCAACATGGATTGCTATAAATGAAGGAAATAGGTAATGGCACTTTGTAGGTGGTAAAGTCCTTGTCCATCTAATGCATTTTTTCTTTAACCTCAGTAAATAACCTTTTGGAATCTGCCTTAGCACAGGTAGTTGCCAGAGATGCCTTATATCTCCAGCAGTTCATCCCAGCTGGTAAAGACATTTTGTGATGCTCTTTGTTTATTGTTCTCACACCTCTGCTTTGTGCTTTCAGTCTTGTAAATGTTGTTTGTAAATCCTTCGGCATGAAACGACTTTTCAAATGTGTTTGTACAGCACCTCACGTGAAGATCCCAATCTCATTCAAGCCTCTGGGTGTTGCTGTAGAGCGTTGAGTGAATTCATATTTTTTACAGTAATGGAAGTATTTCTTGAGGTATTTGACCTTAAATGAAGTGGGGGAAAAGTACTTAATTAGCTTGCAGACGTGATGGAATAGGGACAGTTTGATACCTTGGGAGACTTAGGTGCTGTTGAAAGCTGGATCCTTTCCACGTATTTTGGTCTTGTGCTCTGATGTGTGCAACAGTGGCTCCGTAAATAAATTTAAGCCAGAATAAGTCATGCCAGTATCTTATCAAGTTGTCTCCAATTTGCTTGAAGGTACAGTTCATATTTTCTAACAAACTGTACCCTCGTGTGAATTATTTACATGCTGAATTTTGTGTTTCCATGAAAGAACATTATTGTGCTTGAACTTAATGCCGATGTTGGTTCTTCTGCAGTATAGACCACTTCTATGGGTGTACTTTCCCTTTTAATTGCACTTTGCTCTCAGAACTGATTGGGTTTTATCAGTTAGTTCATTTTTGCTGAATGAATAGCTCCTGTATAAATTAAGGTCCCTTTAAAAAAAAAAAAAAAATCCGTGTTAAAAGTTAAATGATGTTAGTGGGTTGTGTGTGGGCTCGCTTCTGGGGAGGAAAGGGCGTTAAACAGTGACAATTTTTTTTTTTCCTCCTGCTTGGTAAGTGTAGGGGGCATTTAGACTGTATATCACAACCAGCAGCTATTCCAAGAAAAATCTTTAAGATGGTTACTTGAATTTGTGTACACTGCCCACCTGGTGGTTATGGAGTGAACTGTTACTTTAAAGAATAGTTTAAACAACAGCCATGTTTGGGGCAGGCTAATCTTGCAAAGAGAGCAGTACATATAACAGGAGTCTACAGTGTGATAAGGGGAAAATTCAGCTCACTGACTAGATGTTTTAATGTGCGAACTCTAGGGAAATAACATATTGACTATTCTGTTGTGCGCAAGAAAATTGAAGAACCCTTTGCAGACAGAGGGCTTGCAAAGGATTCTTTCTGTTTCTCTTAACCAAAATCTGTGGCAAGATGTTTGAAATCAGCAGGACGCTTAATGCTGCTTTGTTAAATAATGAGGTAATATTTTGTCACTTTTTCTGGGCAGCATCTGTTTTTTTTTTTCTCCTTTTTCATATGTTTGTGAATGATCCAGTTTAATCTTATGAAAGTAAGAGATTTTTTTTAAAAAAAATCATTCTTCAATTTATTATTTTTTTCCTTTTGATGCTTTTGGAGAATTGGGTTGTCTTTTATTTGCGGTTTCAATCGGCTGCTGTTGCCTAGGACATTATGCCACGTAAGGCTTCTAAACTGCACAGAGTAGGTAGTTATTAACGCTGAATTGGCTTCTGGTATAGTCCATCTGGGCTCTGTATGAGAGAGCTTGCTAGCGGCTACTGATGCTAAGATACCCGCAACCTTTGGGATGTATGCGTGGTGGAGAGGGGCTCAGTGATATGAGATCACTTCTTTTAAGGGAAACTGTCATTAATGAGTCAAGAAACTGCTCATTTATGGTAAGGAGAGGGAGGGGGGGGGCTGGGAAACAACCCTGTGATTTCATTTTGATATTGGATTAGCTGTTTAAGACAAGTTTCTTTTTGTGGGGATGGAAGATTGCACTAAAAATATGCTTTGCTCAGGGGCTTGCTGGCTGATGCTGGAGAGACTGTGTAGAGAATCTGATGCTTTACAAATGTCACCACCGTGATGCGGTGGTCAGTCCCTTACCCTGAAAGATAAATGGTACTATTGGAAACACGAGAATAAGGTTGACTTTTTCAACAATAGGATTCTGCCTTTGTCTTTACAGAGAGAGGCCTCTGAGGATGTTTGAGCGTTTGTTTTAGTGTTTCTCGGAAAGGCTGCGCGTGTGGGGTGCTTTTTGGGGAAGTGGTCAGTGTGCACAGTACCTGGATTTATAGACGGATAAGATAGCTAATTTTTTAGAGGAGCAGCGTGCGATTATTGTTTCAGAAAAATGGCTGAATCTTTTGATATGCATAACGAATTTATAGTAACAAAGTAGGCTGAAGTTGAAAAGACTTAAAAATAATTTCTGGATGCCTTCTTTGGTGTTATTAACCCCTGAAGAGACCTTAAGTAAAAAAATTT
Organism: Lepidothrix coronata; assembly: GCF_001604755.1. Taxonomy (NCBI): domain Eukaryota; kingdom Metazoa; phylum Chordata; class Aves; order Passeriformes; family Pipridae; genus Lepidothrix; species Lepidothrix coronata. The sequence continues at coordinate 1,552,463 of NW_016690192.1, forward strand.
GCATTACAAATCTAACTTTAATATTTGATGTATATTTGCACGAGAATGTATGGTAATATACTAGCTGTGTAGCATTTGGATGCCTGTGTTCAGTCTGTAGGTCATCTAATTTGAGTTGGGAAATGTATCTTACGGGCTAGTTTAATCTATACTAGTTTTTACCAAGCTACAAATGTGCTCAGAAGAATCCGTGGTGAGAGAAATCCTCTGCAGCCTTTTACATTGTTCATGTTTTAATTGAATTCAGTGCTCATTCCACAAATAGATTGTGTGATGTTTTTTAAATGTGATTTTTCTCCTTGCTTGGTCTGTGTATAGCTAGATTTTATGAGCTTTACTATATTTCATATGTTTTATTGGTGTGTTTAGTCTCTGTGTGTTTGAGCGTGTCTATGGTTGAAAGAAATTTAAAATGTAGTGAATGTCAATTCAGAGCTTAGCAGTTTGGAAAGCATATTTATACTTTTTAAAAACAAAAAAAGGAACTTTTGGAACAATGATGATTTGATTACATATTTTGAAAGTGGTTTTGGTGATTTGTAGTCAGGTTTTCTTTCTCTAGGAAAGAGCTAAGTGAGCTTATAATGTGGCCCATCCCAGCTTTCTCAGTTTTCAGCTCTTACGTTTCGTATCATTGCAAGCGTTTTTAAATTTTTTTAAAAAAAACGTATTTAGTTGATGAAATGAATGTGTGGGTGGTAAAATGAAATGATCCTGCATATGTTAATAAAGTAATAACTCGGTTGCTTTGGTTGAGATGAACATAAATTCAAGGTCTGTTGCAATTACAGGGTGCCATGCCTTGTTACTTTGGACTAAACATGCTTTAGGAAAATAACTCTCAAGGAGGAGAAAGAAATGAATGCTTCCTAACTTGAGAATTTTTAATAAACTTGCTGTGGTCAGAAACGGGTGAAATATTGCTGTTTGGAAGTGAAGTTTTGTTAGTTTGTCAGTGGCAGCAAGCGGAGGATTAATGAGTGTGCATTGTTAAGTTAAGCACGTTTCTCTAAGGCAGGGAAAAAAAATTCTTTTAAATGCCCCAAGTTCGCCGTCATTTTATTTCCTGTAGAGCTGAAGAATAACGAAGTGAGGTGGCAAAATAATTCTGAAATACTATGATCCTTCTGGGGGAGCACCCTGATAAATAGGTGTCTGTTGTGCCTTAGACAGCGTCAAGTGGCAGCAACATCAAATCCACTCCTTTAAAAATACATATTTTTAAAAACCTCGCTGGGCGGAAGGAAGGGAGAGATGGGTTGATTATTAAAATCAATAGTACCTGAAAATAAATGCAGCTTTAAATGCACGTCAAAGTGCTTTTGTTGTGCCTTTAAGCCTAGAGGCAGATCATTAAATATGCATTTCTCCGGAAAGCAACTGTCGAAAAAGATAAGGTGGTTAAAATACGCCGGACCTGGGAGCGGGGCGCGCAGGAGGTAAGGAGATGTAGGCACTGGAGCATGGCCGAGGTACGGCACCAGGGGTGGGGAGAGGGGGAATAACACACACACACCAAAAAAAAAAAAAAAAAAAAAAAAAAAAAAAAATTAAAAAAAAATAA